>NW_023416327.1:4366732-4941732 GCF_014108235.1 Myotis myotis
TTAGAGTTTGGGGTTCCTGTGGAGGAAGAATGCTGTTAAGTAGCGAACACAGAGAGGCACTCACTTGAAAATAATAACAATATTACAATAACTTCCTCCGTGATGCCCACGCCTAGTTATTGCTGCTCAGACACTTGTGCCTTCTCGGGAAGGGTGGCATCATTACAGACAGCATTGTTCTTACAGGGGCAATTAAGACGCGGAAACTAATGCTATGCTTCCACATTTTTGTTCTTATTTACTTTTTCCAAGCACTGAAAAAAATGCTTTTTTTCAAATGTTGGCCATGATCAGTGATGCAAATAGTACAAATCTGATGATTCTGTAGCCTTAAAGATGGTTGCATTTAAAAAAGGAGAAAGAAGAGGAGGAGAAGGAAGAGGAGGAGAGGAAGACGAAGGAGAAAGAGTAAGCTTTCCACTATGTGAAGAATAGCATCCATTTAAAATCCTGGAATCCCCAGAAGGTCCCAGATTTGAATGAAATGCAGGAAAGCAGCTGAGGACTCAAAGCTTACTTTGTGTATACAGTTGGCTTTCTCCATAATATCTGAAGCAAACTCTGTAACGAAAATGAAATCACGTTAAATTAACTGTAAAAAATAAGTTGATTTAATTAAACACAGAAAGGCTTAATAGATATAATAAAAAGTTAAAAGTCAAATGATGTGCAGTTACATTTCAGTTAACACTGCTCAACAAATGTACTAAATTTATTCCTTTCAATAATGATGTGTTTTGAACGTTTAATTAGATAAATAATGTCTAATCACTTCAGCAAATCTGAACTGGAAGGATCCTTGTCACCGAAGGTGACTCATGCTTGGTACCTTTGAAGGGGAGGTACAGCAGGCGAACCTCAGCTCTTTTCAAGGAGATGAGCAAAAACTGTGGAAAAGTCTATCTTTCAAGCCTCATTAAAATTCAGGGTTTGCTAAACAAACTATTATTTACAGTAAGATAAGTATTATGCGAAATAGACTTCTACTTGTCTGCCTTTTTTTAAGCATTGGAAACTATCAGCAGCTGATAAAAAAAGGTATTCAGTGTGAGATGTCCTATAATTCATCATAATACTGTTTCCTTTAATAACTACTTTGCTCAAGTGATTGGCATGATTACAAGAAAATTACTTCAAATTATTCATCTCTTATCTTTCATCTAAGATGTCCTAAGTTGGATGGTAGTTACCGTAATGGGGCCCTATTAATTACTAATGTGGAAAGTCCTTCACAATTTGGATAGAGTTTGTAGCCCAAATAGAGAAAAGACTGACAAATACGACCTTGCTTCGTCTGCTGCTTAAGATGGTGCCACCCACTGTCTAGTCAATGGAATGCCAAGGGCTTATATTTCTTCATTTAGAATTTGCTAAGATGAGCCTGGCCTGTATGTGGAAAACAGACTCAGAGTTAACATCTATACATGTCTATACTCACATGAACACACACACACACTAGAGTCTATTTGAACATTGCATGGAAGTA
This sequence comes from Myotis myotis, assembly GCF_014108235.1. Classification (NCBI taxonomy): domain Eukaryota; kingdom Metazoa; phylum Chordata; class Mammalia; order Chiroptera; family Vespertilionidae; genus Myotis; species Myotis myotis. The sequence goes on from NW_023416327.1 coordinate 4,368,219, forward strand.
TTGATGTACTCTGAAATGTAGAGGATGATTAACATAAAATTACCATTTCAAGCTTATGGTGTTAATTCATCCATATCTTGCTGGTGGAAAAAAAATTCTTGGTACAGAATCTTTGCTTCAAATGATTTGTTTTGGGAAATAAACCTATAAATCTATTTAGTTCATTCCAAGCCATAATATTGTTTGAAATTCTGTTAAACTCTGAGACTATTTTAAGACTACAGAGAGATTATTGTTAAAAACATCTTTCATTTCTTCCCTTACTTTGAGGGAGAGTTGTTGCATAAATAGAACCCAAATTAAACATACAAACTCAGAGTTTTCATTCATATTTATTCTAAATAGTCACCTTGTTTTAAATTCTGTTTCTTTCTATACAATGCTTTGTGGAATATTTGTCTTTGGTGTTACTTTTTTTTATTTTTTAAAAATGGTTTTCTTCTAATTATTTGAGTTTTAGAATTCATTGCTGAACATTCAGGAACATGTGCCATCAAGCCTAACAAGGTCAGCAATGTAAACTGAAAGGTTATTTTGTATGTAAGCAACAACACTGGCTATCTGGGCATCGTATTATCTGTTTGTTGTGTTTGCCACTTAAAGAATCCTTGAAAACGTGTACTTAAACATTCAAATTTGTTTCCTTTGCATTTGTAAGGTTTGCAGAAGCATACTCACAGTCATGAAGAATTCAACATAAAAATCAAGGAGTCATGAACAATATCCATGGAATATTGGAAAGAAAAACTAACATCATTGATGCTATTGACTGGATGCAAGTTCTTTACTAAAATCTCACTTCTCTAGGTTTGATTTCACCTGCAACTGGAATACTTCCTGTCCATCTTTAAATCCTGTTCACACCTGCTGGGCCAGGACAGTCTACCACGGCCACCTACTAAGGAAACACACCACAGGGCAATGGTGTTTGGTCTAAGGCAGACTTGTTTTGCGCTGGAGGCCTTCTTTCCTTCTGTATTCCCCTTCGTTCACCCTGGATGAGCCTGGCGTATAGAGACCTTTATTTCTGAGCACAGACTTTGTGATTTTTGCCTGCAGTGGTCTTGCAGCAAGCATTGGGGTTTAACCTCTGGGGCCACTTCTTGGTCTCCTGTAGGTGTCTTGCCTTGTTATTACCTTGCCCATATTTTGGCCTGGAAATGAAAAACTTGTGGCATGTAAAATGTACTAGAGTGTATAAAACACGATCAAGTACACCTCACAGCAAAATGTGTGGGGAACTGTAACATAAAAACATAAACATAAGCTGCAATTATGATTGGCTTGTTCAGTTCTTCGTGGCTCAGGCAACATTTTTCTAAGAGTCATAGGTGAGACTAGGAAATTTTAAAATGTCCATAATTGAAGTTAAAACACGTAAAGGGGGAATATTCATACTAAATTATATATTAATTGTATATTGGTAATCTCCCAAAATGGACAATACTCCCTACAATGTAATTTAATGTTCCAAAAAGGGGGGTGGTGGTTCTTATTTGTTTTTTTTTTTAATTTAAGTTCTTTATTGTTGAAAGTATTACACGTGTCTCCTTTCTCCCCTATTGACCTCTCCCTGCCTGTTTCTGCCCCCCAACCTCATTTGATTTATTATTTTCCTGCTTATTTGTCCATCTGTGAGTCTAAAGTGTAGGAGTTTGCACAGTAAAACTTGGAATTTTGAGCTTCCTTGCAAGCAATTTAAGACTTCTATTTAAAATTCAAAAAAGTTGTTTTGTTTGGGTTGCCTTTTCATGTGTAAGTTTTATAGTATGGAACTTGGCACATCTTTGGAATAAATTAAGTTCCAAAGTCCAAGTAAACTTCTGCTTAATCATGGATGAATCGCTTACTCACTCTCTACCTCAGTTTCTTCATTTATAACTGGTTATATCTGACACATCTTTCTAGGAAAACTATTTTTAAAGCTCACACTTATGAAAAAGCAATGTGTGCATCACTAAAGCTCACTAATTTACAGCATAAAATTGGGTGGGAGGAGAAGAAAAGAAAGAATTGGATTTTATCTATCCTTTGAATGGGTTGATGTAAACGTCTTGTAATGTCTGTCCATGCTCTCCATGAATTAAAAAAATAAAAAGCAAGAGAGAAAGGAAAAAGGGAAGAAAGAAAGGAAGGAAGGAAGGGAGGGAGGGAGGGAGGGAGGGAGGGAGGGAGGGAGGGAGGGAGGGGAGAGGGAAGGAGGAAGGAAGGAAGGAAGGAAGGAAGGAAGGAAGGAAGGAAGGAAGGAAGGAAGGAAGGAAGGAAGGCCCTAGCTGGTTTGGCTCAGTGGAGAGAGCATTGGCCTGCAGACTGAAAGGTCCCAGGTTCAATTTTGGTCAAGGGTACATGCCTGGGTTACAGGCTCGATCCCCAGTAGGGGGCGTGCAGGAGTCAGACAATCAATGATTCTCTCTCATCACTGATATTTGTATCTCTCTCTCTTTCCTTTTCCCTTCCTCTCTGAAAATAATAAAAATCTATTTTAAAAAAAGAAAAGGAGGAAGGATGGAAGGAAGAAAACAGGATGTGAACTGAAATTGACTTAGGCAAAATACTGGATTATAATCCAAAACCCCAATGCTGCTCTGATGCTGTGCAGCTGAGGCTGCCCTGGGGGAGGCCATTCCACTCAAGCTCAGCACCCCCACCTGGAACTGGGCTCCAGGAAGGATATACATGTGATCTGAGCTTGAATTAAAAGCAAAACCTCAGGCACCAAAGAGGCAGTAAACGAGAGATTTTTCAATAAAGAATGCAGTGGTTAAAACATTGCAAATGGGCAAACTAGAGCAAGGCCACAGGAACAATATGTGTGCTGCTGAAATAAAAAATATGGGAAATAGAATAAACACCGATTGGCTATGACTCTTATGTAATCTACTAGTCGCACTTTGAAAGATCCACTTCTAGTTCATGGAGTGGAGAGGCCGTCAGCGGGCAATGCCAAGAAAGGCAGAAGTTCCCAGTGGCCTGTCCTCAGCAGACTCCCCTGAAACACGGGCCGTGGCTGCAACCCACAGCCATGAGTCCACCATGTTGTGTCTCTGAATAAATAGGCTCACAGTGAGCAATTGAGCCCCCCCACAACAGGATTCCTAGCATATCCCTCCTCATAGAGGCTACAGCACTACTTTCACTTGCCAAAGGGTCACACGGATGAATGAGACACAAAACATTTTTTCAGTTATAAAAACAAAAAGGGTTATGAAATTGGTGCAAAATGTTACCTGAATATTCTTCAACTGTAAAAATAGTTTTTCTCAAGTCCTCCCTGGGAAGGTAATTACACCACCAAGTGTCAGAAGGAATGCATTTGTTTCATTTCAGAGAATAAAAAAAAAATGCAGGTCAAATATTATAATGATTAAAAAATTTTAAATCTGTACATTTTATCATCTAACTTATGTCTTTCATTAATTTCTTAATTAACTCTTCTGGATACCTATCTTCTAAGCAGTAAGTACATAATAGGATTTACCCATACATTTATTAACTGGGATATAGTGCAGCCATTTGACACACAGCTATTCAGTTTAATTTTCAATGAGCGTAATGACCAAGCCTTTAACATTAGCAGTAAGTGAATGCTATAGAATTTATGTCTATAACACACTCATCTACCTGATTTAAACAGAATTATCCAAAATTAACTGAAATGACAAATTTAAACAAAATTTCATGTGTATGTTTGGCCAGAGGTGGAGATGCGGAGATATGAGTATTGCAGGGGAGCTGGTTACACACGGTTTATGAATCAGGCAGGCACATTTTCATTCACTCGTTCAACAAGCATACCCTGCACATCTACAACTCACAGCAGGGAATAGAAGGCGGTCTGATTTTTCTCCCTTTTTCATGTTGCTCATGGTTGTGAGGTAGACTGCAACTTCATCAAGTCTTGATGATATAATGTATTAAGAAAAAATAGAGGTGCTTCCCCGCGGCTACGAGGACCGAGAGGAGGGTTCTGTGTTCTGAAGGAAGAAAAGGTCTCTGGCTGGCAGGCAAGGAGCGCCCAGGCTGAAGTCAGCATCGGGGAGGCTGGCCAGCAAAGGGGGAAGGAGCCGGGGTCTCAGGCAGCGGAGAGCCGCCTCCAGAGGCCAGCATGTCTGTTTGCAAACCAGGATCTTGGTTAAGAAACTGGCATCCCTGTGTCTGGGCCAAGTGAAAGGCATGGGGGTGGGGGACCTCAAAGAATGAGAAATTAACCCGGGAGAGGGAGAGGGAGGGAACAAGGGCTGAAATCTGAGCAGGAAGCCTGGATCACGGATGTGGAGGCATTAATAGGAAAGTGCCCCTTGCTAATGCGCTAGGAACTCAGACCTTGTCATGTCCTCTCGGAACCGTTCCTCACGGAAGCCCTGTTTGAACACATGTGGTGGAGAGTGTGTCCTCATGGCACCCCCTCTCCTAGAGCCTGGGCCGAGCCCTGGCCTAGATGTACTGCTGGCTGAAATGAGCTTTGCTTTACCACAGACCTACTCATTCCCAGGAACTGTCCTCCCAACCCACTGCCTGGGGTTGTGCTCCCCACAGAGTGGGTGCCAAACCCCATGTCAGACCCAAGGCCTTTAAGTTGCTCTGACATTAAAATTTGGTTAGTCACCCACTGACATCTCTATAAATGGATCTACATCCTTTTGGGGCCCGTTGAGTCTTCTCCTCACCCTAAAGGTTAATAAAGGGGAAAAGAATGAATGGTTCCCTGAAGATCAGGAGATTTGGAGACTGTGTAAGGTGGAGGGCCAGGTGGAGGAGGCTATGGGCAGAGAAAAGACAACCCATTCGGTGACAATTGTGAAAAAAAGATGCTATTCTGGGTAAAAATCTGAGAAAGGGGAAGTCTGATAAGGCCAAGTGGAGCTCTCTGCTCGGTGGGCCTGGGCCAAGGGCCTTTGTGGCCTGGGGTTAAGCAAGCCCTGCTGGCAGGTTTCGTCAACATAAGGGAGATGCCCACTTTTCCTCAGACTCCACCTACTGTCTTGAGTGTCAAAAGATTGGGGAACAGGAAGGAAAGACATGTTGATAGCATAATGACTTAAGGTAACAATAGAGCACAAAAAAGAAGGGGCAAAGTGGGTAATAAGGTGGGATTTCTCTAAGGACCTATGCCTTTATCGGCTTTGGGTAAAACCGTGGAGGCTACGGTTTTCCCATACACGTCCAAAGGGTGGGCGCCGTCCCCAAGTCCATGTGTACGATGCAGAGTAAGTCTCTGTGCTATTGATCACCCTTAGCCATTAATGTAACCAATCACATCATCAGAAAGGTATGTAAAGAATATAAAACATTAGTTGTTTTGCTAATTCCTTAAAATTGTAAGACATTCACAAAATATTCACTATTTTTAAGAGTAATATTTGCTGTGAGTTTTTAAAATCAGTTATTAAAAAGTACAAATTTTCAGTTATAAGGTAAGTTCTGGGCTGTAATGTTCAGGTCAGTGACTAGAGCTAACAATACTGTTTTGTATATTTGAAAGTTGCTAATAGAGTAAATCTTAAAAGTTCTTATCACAAGAAAAATATTGTAACTGTGAGGTGATTGAAGTTAATTAAACTAATTGTGGTAATTATTTTACAAATTATTTTACATATATTAAATCATGTTTTATACTTTAAACTTATACAATGTTTTATGTCAATTATATCTCAAAAAAGCCAGAAAAAATAGTGACTAAAACAAGACAAATGGAGAAAAAGAGACTAATGGATCATGGTAATACAGTCTATACTTAGAAAATGTTTTGAAATAAAATATTTTTCTTCCTGTTCAAATTCAATTCTTTACTCTAAAAATGGCCAGCATCTAGGGGTGTGTGTGTGTGTGTGTGTGTGTGTGTGTGGTGTGTCTGTGAACACACCAGGTATTAGGAAAAAAATACAGGAAAAACACTTGCTGCTTTGTTATTTTGCTCTATTATTCTATGTTACAGTAATGAAAATAATTCTATATAGTATGTTACCTGGCAGAAGTCAAGGTCACAGTGAATAGGAAAAGTGTACCTGTAAACCAAATCTCAAAGTTGAAAGAGAGGATAGGACCTGTTTGTTTTTTAGTTATTGTTGTTGTTGTTGTTGTTGTTGTGTGTGTGTGTGTGTGTGTTTTAGCAGGTCCAATTGGTTAACTTTGATATGAACTTGAAGAAAAGGAATAAACATAATTTTAACCTCGTTAGTGTGGTGGAGTATGGTGTCCTCTAAGGCCCATAATACGATAGAGGGCACAATGAGTTGCCCAGTGAAAAGACCCTCTGGAGAACTCTGAAATGCTTCCATGTCACCTTTTGGCCATCATACCAGAACAGTGACACCGGAGGCAGGACACCTCTAGGAGGAGTAGCCGCGGAAGGTCTCCCGGCTTCTATCCCTGCTTGTCAGGTGCCGCGATGTATAATGAGGCTGGACGTTGGGGACAGAGCAGGATGGCTTGCAGCAGAGTCAGAAACACGATGCCCCTCAAGACAGTAACACGCGGACTTACATGAAGGACACGAAGGCAAAATTGCATTACGGACACGAAGGCGCGCTTCGGATAAGTTGTATTCCATTGCTCTTTTCCTAGATTTCCATTTAGTTTCCCACAATATTTTAGAATCAGCAAAAACCACGTTAGTCTTTGCTTCCTTTTCAGACCACCCTTGCACTGTGGCTGCATCTGACAAGTGTGTGGCAGATTTAGAAACAGCCTGTGCCCCATACAGTTCATGTGACACCAGAACCCAGTCCAGTCTTGCATACTGAGTGCCCTTTGATACTTTGACCACCTCCCTTCCCCCAGCCACCACCACTGACCAGTTTCAGTGGGGCACTCAACAAAGGCTTCCAGCTGAGGGGGTAAGTAGGTGTTGAAATCTAGCACTGCTCCACTCTCTAAGCCAAGGCCCTGCCCTGCAGGAAGGACAGCCGCTCCCTGATTTAAACAGAGGCTCCATGTAGCACTGCCACTGGGACTAACAAGGCGCTCTATAGCGGCTGCTCCAGTGGCCACCTCCAGCCATTTGGAGGTGTGGCAGCTTCTATCCATAGAACAGAAACACCAGAACACTCCACAGGTAGTAAAGCTGCATTATTTTGCAAAACTCTTATATCAGTTATGACATGAGTTATGATTACACAGGTACATCCTGGCTTAATATATACAATGTGTTTCTTTCTTTAGGTCATGGTCAAAACACACTTGAAAGTCATCATGTCTATCATCATAATCAATTGAAAAAAATAAATGATTATGATAATGTATCAACAGGGTACATTCCACAATATTTAAAAGCATGCACGCATTGTTGTACTTGACCCTCGGAGCCTGAGGAGTTGGTTGGGATTATAACCCTGAGTTGACAGTCAGATGAGGAGATACTCTGAGGTGGGTCCTGTGGTCTGAAGACACCTTCTCTTACCAGACCGAGGACTTGGGGCGACAGGAAAGATGGATGGATGCAGTGAAAGCCAATGTTTACTTTTGAGCAGCTGTGGTTTAGTTTAAAGGTTTACCTGGATGTGAGGCCACATGGCAATAAAACGCTCTCGGTGGCAAAGTGCAGAGGTACACCCAGGGCAGTGAAGATGTCCGGACCACCTGCTCAGGCCCCTGGCACAGGGGCTGGTGGTGCCCAGTAGTCCTGGACCAGGAGATGATGTGAAAGATAAAATTCCTCCCTGAAAGAAGAGAGATCAGGCTAGAAGGGAAAATAATTATTTATTTTAAAATATATTTGTATTGATTTTTAGAGAGAGAGGAAGGGAGCGGGATAGAGAGATAGAAGCATCGATGAGAGAGGAAATCATCGATTGGCTGCCTCCAACATGGCCCCCACCGGAGATTGAGCCCACAACCCGGGCATGTGCCCTGACTGGGAATTGAACCAGCAACCTCTTGGTTCCTGCCTGGGTCGATGCCCAACCATTGAGTAACACCAGCCAGGCGGAAAATAATTTTTTAAATAAGATATAAAACAAGACAAAACAAAATTCAATCGAACTTTTTTCATATGTTCCGTATCCTACTTTCAGGACTACAGCTTCAGGAAGTATAGCGACTGCTTCTGTATGTAATTCTTCCCCAGTTTTCTGTGGCCTCAAATCTCGAGCTGCAGGCCATTCTAAGCCAAAAACACACCTTGCATTCTGTTCGGAGGCAATTTCCTAAGTGGTTCCTTAGGGACCTAAAGACTGAAGACAGAGCCCCACACTCAGGGACCCCAGTTCACGCCTGGATCACCCCTGGTTACTGGGCTCTGTTACCAGCCTTCCACTGGGCAAGGAGGCATTTTAAACTAATTCTTGCCTGTATTTACTTCAATCACAGCTAGATCTGTAAGACTAGAAACGGTCCTCAGAGACTACCTATAGCACACTTTCCTTTTACAAGGGGAAGCAGGCTCAAAGTAAGGCACAGCACACATGCAGCTGCACACACCTGCACACACATGTATACACTCGTGCACACACATGCACCCAATGTGTACACACGCACAAACACACATGCACGCACAAGTAGCCGGGGCCACTGGGGCTTGGTTTTCTCTCCTGACACCTTCTGGCCTTCCTCGAGGAAAGGGGAAACCCCAGATTCTCTCTAGCTGAACCCCATCTGACAAGGGGCCTGTGCACACTCACTGGGTCCTTACATTTAGTTGGATTTCAGCCCCGGGATTAGCATCCCCCCAGCCCAGAAGGTGTGTGTGGCTTTTTCTTCCAGCGGCCCAGCCCTCTGGCTGCCAGGCCCACTTGGCACAAGCAGGGCACACCTGCCTGGCCCCTGGGCACTCATAGCAAGGGCGGTGGCAGCACCACTGACCCTCGGGTCGGAAGCAACGCCATGATGGGAACCTGCTGCCGAGGACCCCCAACCACAACCAACACTGAAGAATTTAAGGAGACCAGGGAGGCCGTGTTTCCTAGTTTTTGAAATTAAAAAACAAACAAACAAAAAACAGATAAAAAACCTACCATTTTTAATTCTGAAATGAAATTGTAATTCAATTAAGCTAAAAATAATTTATTAAGTTTTAAAAAGGAGTTTCAGACTATCACTTGCTAAGATCAGAGTTGTTATTTCCCAGCAATATGTTAAAAGTGTTTTTTTTTTTTTTTTTGAATTGTCCATAGTTCTTTATTATGCTATCATAGGATCAATCTTTTTCAGATTGGGAGAAATTTTCCATCACTCCATTAAATATTAATTTCTGCTGTTGAAAATATTTGTTTCCCTCTTTTACATATTTTTAACAAATAATGAATTTAGTAATCATTAAAAGAAGAAATAATTAACAAATCAAACCCTGTCCATCAGAGGCACATTTTCCAAAGACCGAGGTTCCCTGCTGGTGGATCTTGGATGTGGAGTGGGAAGGAAGTTTGTGTCCATGTTCCGTTGGTTCTTAGATGCAGATAAGTGGACTTCCTAATATAATTTCCCCAAACTGAGGTCACTCTTTATTAAATATTCCACCATCAAATGCACACGAGCCTCAAGAGATCCAAAACTAATTTTTAAAAATTAATACATGATTAGTGAAACTGATACAGCTTTTATTTTTAAAAATGCAAGATTGCCATTCTATTTCATACAATGATTCTGCACTCCTCCGCCCCCCCCCCCCCCCATAGGGATAAAAGCCTGGGGCCCACCGTCATGGTGGTGAGCAGCAGGGCATGCGGAATGCACGCCTGGAGCCTCAGCCAAGGATGATAAGCCTGCATGAATTTTACGAGTCTCAGTATCAAGGTTGCCCTCGCCCAAGGGATTTAAGAATGAGGGAGGGGGAGAAGGCAGATGTATGAATAACTGGCATTGTAAATCTTCACCGTGGCAACCTACAGCTAGGAAAAGTCTGTGATGGGCTCACGACTTGAGAAGAAAGAGGCACAGCAGAATGTGAATGGATTTTCTTCAGCTACTTAATACACTGCTTAGAGCAGCTTAGGGGGGTGCATGTGAGTGTGTGTGGGGGGGCACTGGAGTGTGTGTGTGTGTGTGTGTGTGTGTGTGTGTGAGAGAGAGAGAGAGAGAGAGAGAGAGAGAGAGAGAGAGAGAGAGAGGAGAGGGAGAGAGTAAATGTGTGTAAGAGGAGGAGCTCTCTAGAAATTTGTTAGAAGAATTACTAGCGTTATACAGATTGCTAGCTTTGGGGACAAAAACAATACCGTTTGCCTCTGAATACAAATGAGGGGATTTTGTTTGGGGGAGGGAGAAGAGGCTGTGGGGGAGGGGCACGGGATTATGAAGCGAGTAACAATGAGCAAATTGGACCCTCTGCAACACAGAACAAGGTCACGGCGAAAGGCACGGTGTTGGTTGGTGGAGGTAGTTGATAGGAGAAATGGCTCATGATAAATCACTTCCCATTTTACAAAATCTGGCAGTTAATGAAAATAAGATGCATCTGAGTGGTCTATATGAACACCTGATTTTTCTTTCTCTCCCTCTCCCTGCCCGAGTACGCACTTATGCACATGCAAGGCCTGCTGATGTATGAAAGTAGCCCTGGCTCTAATTGTGCAATTATAAAACGGAAATGATGCAGGTTTGGCAACACAGGGAAAGAAGGCAGCTCAATAACATTGTTTAATAACAAGCAAATAAAGCTCAGAGGGGAAAGAGGTGACTATTTCTGCTTTAGACTCATTAAGGAGCCGAGAACATATTGTAAAGGAGTGATATTTAATTACGGGCTGGACTGATAACAGAGAGCAGGGCCTCACTGGGAGAGAGACCCTGTGCTCCCAGGAACTCACAGCTCCAAACATCAATTACCATGATTATCTACCCGGTGCTTACAAAATGCGCCATCTCCCTGTTCCACCAGCGACCCGCGAACAGGCATCGCACAGGCAAATTTATGGGCACAGGCAGCCAGGGCCAGGTGGGCAAGCTCGCTTCCCGTTGGCGGCTTCTCAGAGAGGAGGAAAGAAGCAGAGGAAAGAAAAATCTGTCTTCTGCACTGCCGAGAGAACAATTTATCACAGGGCATCGCAGAATAGGGCGTTCGCTGCCCTGCTGCTTGCTTTTCCCCTCTGCCGTGGCCTGTCTGCATGAGAAATGGGAATATAGGAGCCAAGTCCTGGTTACAGGGACCACATGACCTGGTCCATCAAACCTTTTGGTGCCACAGAGGCCATGGGTGCAAACCACGAGGTGTGAAATGTTCCTTCCTCCCTTTAACCCCAGCCTCCGGGAGGAGATAGGACACCGTGCTTGTCTTAAAATTAGAATCTCATAGCCCGGCCGGGGTGGCTCGGTGGTTGAGTGTTGACCTATGAACCGGAGGTCGTGGTTTGGTTCCCGGGGCACATGCCTGGGTTGCAGGCTCGGTTCCCATGGGGGGCATGCAGGAGGCAGCCGATCAGTGATTCTCTCTCTCTCCCTCTCCCTTCCTCTCTGAAATCAATAAAAAAAATTAGGGCTGGGTGGAGTCACGGGTGTGCAGAGGAGATCAATGTCCCCGTGGATATGCATCAGGAAGTAAGTGTCTTTTTGTTGTTCTGTGCTTTTTGTTGTTGCTGTTTGTGTGGTTTTGCTTTCACTGTGGTTTGTATTGTGCTTAGAGACTTTAGTTCTATCAAATCTACTCCTAAAAAAAATAATAAAGCACTAAGAATATGTCTGTCTACATATTACCAATTCAACTAACAATTTAGTCTCTTATGTACAAATCATTCCAGCACCTGGCAGAATTGATCAAATGGCTCAGGTATTTTTCATCCTCTGTGTTAATGTGTATATTTCAAAATAGGAGTGTCTTTCTACTTCAACCTTAAGAGCAAACTGTTTACAAATGTATTGTTATTGATTTCAGAGAGGAAGGGAGATGGCGAGATAGAAACATCAATGATGAGAGAGAATCATTGGCCTGATGCCTCCTGCACACCCCACACTGAGTTTTGAGCCCACAACCCTGGGCATGTGCCCTGACCGGGAACTGAACCGTGACCTCCTGATTCATAGACTGATGCTCAACCACTGAACCACACTGGCTGGGCAGCAAATGTTTTTGAGGCAAGTGGTTGGATACATGCCATTTGAACTTAGTCAACTCAAGTTCCTTTGTAACCACTTTCTGCAGCAACATCGCGCATAATAATTTATTCTGATTGGTAGACAGCAGACAATTGGGCAGAGCCATCCTGTGGGACTGTAGGTGGTCAACTGGACCACAATTCCAGGCAGGTCCCTGCTCTACTCCCACCATCTGCCTTGGCAGCTAGAATTTCTCATGCCTCTCAAACTGATAAGGTCTGAGGAATATACTGGCTGCAAACATTCTTGTCAACTCCAGCCAGGAGAACAAAGGAAACTTGGGCTACTCTTTAATTCTACCCTCTCAGCTCATCAACACTTGGTTTGCATTAAAATGTAAGAACATTACACTCCACACTCTGCTAATAATCAGGAACTACTGCTTTGAAGTTTCCCCATTTCTCAGCTACTACCCATGACAGATGTTTGCCAGAGAAAAACTCAGGGGGCATTTCTCGCAAGCCTTTTGCCATCGCGCCACTTAATATTTCAGCATTCTCTGGAGGAATCAGGAAATAACAGTGACTTATTTATCTCACGTCTTGCTCCTTGCCAGGCCCTCACCACCGTCGGCGCGACCTCTGCAGACAGGCATTAATTTCACCTCAGTATTTCTATAGCCCCAATTAATAAAACCTGACTACGTTTTCAACAAATGCACATGTCCTGATAAATGAGGGTCTTGACTTAATTGCTCTGTAAATTAAGAGCTCATGATAGTGACAATAGAGAGGAGTTTTAATATTTAAAAACTCATTAAATTTGTGTACTTTTTGAATAATTAAAGTTGCAGGACCACTTTGAGGAGCTAATTTAACTTTTGTTTTTAAATGTATATCCCAGATGAGGACAATTCATCTGAAAAAAAAAAAAAAGTTGGGCAATGGTTACTAAATTGGGTTACTTGTGTCCTGATTGGTACTAGGCTCTGATTTATTCCTCAGCCCCCCCCCCCCCCGCCCCCCCAGTTACCAGGATTGAATGAAAACACCTCGGATTGAAGATTTAAGGTCAGTCTTCTATTTACCCGAAGAGAAGGATCCAAAGTCCAAAGACACATGGCTGGCTTTACCTTTTTACTTTTATCTGAACTAAACCTTTTCATTTGCATTTGATGACTTTCATTTGAAGTATGTTCTAATTTTAGGGTCTAAATATTTCTCAGGGGAAAGTCGTTGTTTTTGTTTATGGCTTTCAGCTGCGTAAACGTCTAAAAGCTCAAGTATGTGTGGAGACAAGGCTTGAAAGGGTCTGTGCAAACCACAGATCCCCAAGATTACAGAAGGGGCTTTTTCCTGAAGAGTCGGGCTAAAGCCCCACTCAATGCGGAGGGAAGCGCTCCCCTCAAGCCACAAGTTTTGCTTCGACAGTGAGGATTTGCTCTAGGAGTGATGTATGACTGTCCAGCCTGGTGTTAAAAGTTGGGAAGAATCGAATTCTGAGTCGACCAGGCTTCTGTGTCATTTGTGCAGCGTTCGCATTTCTCACTCCTCATGTCCACGTGCCAGTGTGAGTGCTGTCATGGGGATGTAGTCAGTGGCTAACCAAGCGCACGGTCTGCTCAGCCTTCAGACATCCCTGGCATCTGAAGTATGAACTCTGCAGAAGGTGAGCATACGGAGCCCTGTCTGGATTTTGTTCCAGGAAACTTGGAAGTCATTCTGGAAGAACCGTTTTCCTGTGAACTTGATCATTTCAATAATAAAAATTAAAGAACCTGGGGTGGGAAGATTTTAGTTACAAGATAACATTGATCAGTCCTCCAATAAAATTTTCTGTGGAAAAGAGGTGGGTACGGAAGAGGAGATAATATTCATAAAGCATTGTTTACACAGGGCGGAGGAAATGCCGTGGCTTTTCTAGGCTGTGAGATGGGAAGAGGGGCATGTACAATTATCCTTTAAACTGGTGCTGTTCCAGTCATCTCCGAAAAGAAGCATGAACACGGAGCCAGTCAGCGTCTGTGTTCCTGTGCCCTTCTAATAGAAGAGATTGTAAAGGTGCAGCCAAAAGTAGGGAAGAAATGTACACACAGGATAGAAAATGTAAAAGAGAAACTGTTTTTCATGCCACCCATTCATTATCTGAACCCGGCGTAATGCCCTCCTGCCTTAGACTAGGAGCTCTCATTCTAGAGTTTTCAACTATAAGAAAACTATTATATGAAACTGCGCTCACAATGAATCCCATGGGATTGGGGAAAGCTATGCTGCAAATGGGATTTTCACTGTGTGAATTGCCAATCCCCCAAAATGGTGAAATCCTGTGGCTAGGCACAGGTTGTACAATATGTGCATTTGTGAAAGGGAATGTCATCACTACATATTATTTTTACCTTTGGCAAGAATTTTGCAAAATCGCAGAGCAGAGCACACTCAAAAATACTTCTATAAAGGAGACAAAATTAAAATAAAATTTCTCTGGGTACCATACCATCATGTATGTTTTAATTTGTTCTAATATTGTTTTTATTTTATATGACCTGAAAAATAAATAAATACTCTAGGTTGCTAGTCCTTTAAAGTTATTAATCTGTTGAAAGCCATAGTATACCAAATACGTTAAAGGGCACAAGAGAGATAAAGATAAAAAGGAGACAAATTTTAAAGGACAGATGCCAGGAAAAATTTCAGAGGAGGAAATAAGGAGAGACCAAAGGGCCCTTTCTCTGTTTTGCTTCTGTTTTGGATATGTGCATATGAGACAGGGAAAGAAATTGATAGAGCGACACATGGTGGGGAATAACCAAAGACCACAAGACACAAGCCACCCGTCCCACTAGAAATGTCAGTTCTCATAACGCAGGACACAGGAAGCACAGGGTGCCCAGACTGAATGCTGGCTTGGTTACAATGTACTCACTAAAAAGAAGAGTGGGTAAACCTGACGACAGCACACTTTGCCTTTTTCAGAAACCGACTTTCAGAAATCCATTGAAGTCTCCTTTTACAACTAACATGATGGGCGTGTAGAAATGCATCTCCAGCCACCAGGGGGCAGAAAGGAGCCCTCTGGTTGGCCAGGGATTTTTGGACAGGAACTTGGATTTTGAATGGTTGCAACTTGCAGAGCTTTGTCACTATCAGCTCTCACTGGCTGGGACTCATCTGCCTGAGCTTCTCCAAGAACACTCACTCCAGGGCGGCTCGGGGCTTCACTTTACCCGTGACTGGCTTCCTTTGCACTGGAGAGGTGTGATGAAGGTGCCGGGTCTGACATCTGGCGGCCTTCGCATTTCAGCGGCCTTGTCTTCCGAGGATGCGTGGGGGTTTTCTGTTTGTTTGTTTGTTGTTTTGTTTTGTTTTTCAGTGTCTACAAGA
Organism: Myotis myotis; assembly: GCF_014108235.1. Classification (NCBI taxonomy): domain Eukaryota; kingdom Metazoa; phylum Chordata; class Mammalia; order Chiroptera; family Vespertilionidae; genus Myotis; species Myotis myotis. The sequence goes on from NW_023416327.1 coordinate 4,383,560, forward strand.
TTCGTTGGCATATTGACTCTGCTCTCTTTTACAAGAACACAGAACGGGACTGTTAAACACGTTAATGCCTACCATTTTATACAGCGCTTTTCACTGAAAGTGGCTTCAAAATATCAAATTCTTTGTCCCTCTGTAACTGCAGGAGTCCGGTGCTCTCTTGGTTGGGATGTGAATGACCTCTTGAAAAGAAGGGGCAGGCCTGGTGGAGATAAGGTCTCCGCGTGCTCCCCTCTCTCTGTCCAGTACGGGTCTCAGTGGCGATGGTCCTTCTCAGTGGCAGAAGCAAAGAAAGAGCAGCCATTCAGGAGAAAAACGAAATGTTAAAAATAATTAAAATAACTACAGCTGACGTACACTCAGGGGAGCTATAAAATGTAGTTTTCTCTGCTGGTGCCAAATGTCTAGCCAAACTGAAATATAATCCTGCAGCAGCCGAACATGGGAAAAAAGTCTGCCTCCGGCATGGTCACTGGAGTTGGTTGTTCACCACGTTTCTGAACGGTTTACATCTGCTGACCATCTCTAAATCCTACCTAACAGGAACTCCGGGGAGAGGTCACATCGGAACTAATAGATGTGAGATGGATTGAGTTTAATTAACACATCTTTACAACTCCATGTTGAGGATTTGGCATTTAAAGAAAACTAGAGCAATATTCAGTAGCACAAACATTGTAGTACACAGAGATTTAAAAATAAACCATAATAAGAAACATAAAGCCCATGAAACACTAAAGAGGCAAACTGCCTGAAGGTAGCCAGTGAAAAAAGGACAGCCCTTAGACCAGTGGTTATCAACCTTGGCTGCACATTAGAATCACCTGGGAATCTTTTTAAAATCCTGATTTCTGGGCCTCATCCTCCGGAAATTCTGTTTCTTTGTTATGAGGTGGGGCCACAACATTAGTAACAAAGAAACAGAATTTCCGGAGGATGAGGCCCAGAAATCAGGATTTTAAAAAGATTCCCAGGTGATTCTAATGTGCAGCCATGGTTGAGAACCATTGCCTTAGACTTTCATCAGCAATCTGCCGGTACAGCCAGGTGTCTATTGCTGAACCACATATGATTTCAATGTGATCTTTTTAGAAGAAATACACTAATAAAACAAATGCAGGTGATTTCAGAACGATTCTTATTTCCTCCAAAACAAGACACAGAACGTGCTCTTTAGCACATTGCTATTTCCTGGCGGGGATGGGCTCCCCTGGTCCCCAGCTCGCACTCTCTGGAATGGGCCCCATGTGCATGAATTCATGTCCCCTTTGCGGGTCATTATCTGGCCCTTGGAGGCTACAGTGACAGGGCTGTTCCGTAATGATTTTCTGTGATGTGCACGACATTGATTACAGACACATTACATATACTTTACCACCACGGCAAAATCCATAACAAACAAATCCTCCAATAACGTACATACAAGCCAGATGGCCAATAGCTCAATCTTTCCTAAAATTATATACTCATATGGAGGCAGTGATGCTCACCTCACTCAGTGCTTTTCTATCTGTTATCATCCACCTCACTTCTGTTTCTTCTAGATTCTAACCTCATGAATATCTCTCTTTTTCCTTATAGTTCAAGCTATCTTGTTTTAATATTTTAACTGTTAGTAATTTGGGTTTTCTTTTATAAATAACAGCGGAGGTGCCATGAGCCTCTGCGTGGTTTGTGAAAATGATGCTACTGGTTAGTGGTAGGTATTTGCTTTGAGCCCTTTTTCCAGATGGATGTATACTGTTTTGCTTTTCTCTTTTCTGGCCCTGCCTATCCTCCCCAACAATGATTTTTCCAGCAGTGATCTGTGTTGTGATGTCGTTAGGCTTTGTCACAGGCTGAAACTAACAGGGCTAGTTTGATAAAAGTATCCATGAGCTGAGTTCCAAACGCCCAGTCCTGTCCATGGGTCAAGCCAACCCCAGGTGTCGTGTGCATACAGAACTCTCTAACACTATCATACTTCCATCTGAATTTCTGGTAGGTACTTGCAGAATTACAAAGCATATTTTTAAAAGTTATCTACTGTAGTCAACAACTCCTCCATGGGGTTTTTCAAGGTAGTTCCTCTGTCTGGGAGGAAAACACAGGGATGTCCAAGCAATTACACATACAGCTGTCTAATTGCTTGCACATTTGAGGCCATTAGGATCTGTCACTGAAGGACCAGGAGTAAATCCGGCCTTGGAGATTCTATGATGAGCTCAGAGCTCTGTGGAGGACGGGCCTCTGCCGTTTCACAGTTCCAGAGGCATTTGTGTCTATGTTAGGGCTGCTGCCGGATTATTTGTGTTGCAATTTTAAGAAGGTTAATATTACACTAATGAGACAAAATTGAAAAGACTCAGAAAAGAAAATGTTGCTTTGATCTAAACACAAATCCTGCTTAAAATCCAATAACGTAGTTCAACTACATACTAATAGAAATAAAGGTGATATTCTGATGAAAGACAGAAATTTACAAATCAGTTGGATATGGATGTTTATGAGGCATCTTGGACTGGACCGGAAGGAAGGCCCAGGCATCATTTGGGGGTCCGTACATGCTAGACATAAATAGCTCAACAGTACATTTTAGGAAGAAAACTTGACCTTCAAGAGCACTGAGTATGTGGACAATTTACCCATAATTCAGATAATAATACGAATGCTGTAGAAGCCACTAGGGTCGTTATGAGGAAGTCTTTGCAAAAGCTCAGCAGGCCAGGGTATTTTCCCAAATCTAGAAGTCAGGTTCCAAAGAAATCTTGGACCTTTTTAAAGAATATCACAAGTGACCATGTTTTGCTTTTTCTGAAATTGTGGTGTGCCCGGCAGCCTTCCTTGGTTCACTGTCCCCTCGCCCCTGACCACAGGCCTTTAACCAACGGCCTGTGCTTGAAATAATGGCTAATGGAGAGGCTCAGAAGCAAAATGCTAAAGTAGCCGCCATTGGTCTCATCTCTGCTTCTCCGCTGTTCCTCTTTTGTGTCCACTGTATCTTCCTCCCACGTTAAATTTCTGAAGGAAACCGTTTGTAGATTATCATGTGTAATTAACTGAAATTCAATGGTTTGGTACTCCCTTTAATTTCTTTTGGTGGTTTGATCAGTGAATTCATTAGTAATCAATCTAGTTAATAAGTGTATGTGCATATTTGCTATCACACACAGCACTTTAAACAACGTATCATGTAACTTGTGCCGAGTTCCAAATCTTGATTATTTAAACAAAAGCAGATTTACCTCTGCAAAACTTTACAAAGATTCCCAACAACCGAAAGGAAAAAAAAAATGACAAATAGTTATTTGGTTTCAATCTAGCATGTGCATCTTTTTGGCCTTAATAATTTCCCTCTGTTTAGTTTCCATTTAAAAAGGAGGTGGTTATCCAATCCAATGTGACTGTTTAGAAAGACCCGGAGCTTGCTGCGACAGTGTTCACTAGGTCATCCCCTGTTAATCCACAAGGACCCTGGTATTATTTGCGATACACATTGCATGTGACTTAGCTGAATTCTGCAGCCGGGGTGTGAACGCTGCAGTGGCGTCCGCCCGGGGTGCCCCTCCTGTCAGTTTCCTCTTCAGATGCACCGATACATTGTTGATTGCTTAGGAAACAAAGTTGCAATATTCATCACTTTGTGAGCACCATGACAAATTACAGAGCATTGTTGTTTAAATTAAATGTTAAAGTAGGTTAGTCCAGACATTTATAATGGAGCATGTAATTAGCCCAAACACCAATGAAATATCAACAAATTAACTGTTTTTGAAGAAAAAAAAATATGTGAAATACTCCAGTATGAGCACGGGGGCCTTTAAACAAATGATGTCACACAGTCGAGGAGGCTTTGTCATGTTCAGTAAATTAGCGTGGCCTCGCCACAGCACAGGATTTCCTTGAGCTGCAATAAAGACTAAATGCTTTCAGACTCCCATGATCCTTTGTAGTCACCATCTGAAAGCACTGCCTTAGTGAGCTCAACCTGTAAAGTTTTCTTTGGAGCGGCTGTGCGTTGATTAGATCTATTTCAGCCTCGTCGTGGTAATAGGCTCCTCTCTGTGAGACTGCTTACCCTCTGCTCCCCTGGCAGCTGGAGAGACTGGAATTAATCAGGTCTGCTGGGGACTCGCTCGGCGTCTCCGCAGGCCAGCGATATGGAATCATTTACCACAGAATCTGACTGTCAACTCTTTGTCATTTGGGCTTTTGATTACGCTTTCTTTCTTTCTCTAGTTTTCTTTCTTTTTTTTTTCCTTCAGGAAAAAAAAAAAATGGAAATGCATGACAGATTACCCTAATGCAGAATTTCCTAGTGACTTTTCCAGGTATGCCTTATCACCTTTGATCTGTCCTTTAAAAAGGTATGTGTGTGCTAAGATAGTGTTGGCCTGCTATTAAAATTAACTCTCTCCCTTATTAAGGTATATATCCAGCCTAAAGAAAGACAGACAGCCGTGGCTACATGGTCTTTTGATCTGAAGGAAGACACTTGAGAGAACTCATCTTTGAAGAACCTCCTGCTTGGCGTGGCAGCACCCCACGGAAGGCCTGGCCAGCGTGCCCGGTGCAGCTCCGGCTGTCGCAGCATGCGCAGAACCGCCCCTCACCCAGAGCCTATTAGCATTCATGGCCAAGCAGCCACCAAAACGACAAAGAAACAGGCTCACGTCCACATAAAAGTCTGAGTCTAATTCCAGTATTTGATTTTCTCAGATGCAAATATCTTGATAATTGAGTTGCCTGATTTTATGCTTAAAATTAAAAAAAAAAATCCCATAATGTCATAACAAAAATAAACCACCCAAATCAAAGTACAATTTTACATTAAGACTTTTTTCTTGGGGCAACTTTTTCTTCAATTTAGCAACCAAGAATATTTCCTCTTATTTCAGCATTATAATTGTTTGACATGGTTCTCCTTCTGAAGGAAACACATACCCAACAGATAGGGGAAAGACATTTAAATATCTTCTCTAGGGTATAACCATGATAATTATATGTAAATGCTGGGACTTAATGTTTCTAAAATTGTGATACAAAATATTCTAGAATAAATGTAATCCCCTGAAAGTATTTTTACAACCAATATTTCCTTTCACCGAATTGGTATCAAGGCTATAATGAGTCAAACAGAGAAATACTGTGTATTGTAAATGCCAAGATGTAATGAATACATTGGTATCACATAGCCCCTACCAATTAAAGTGTTACTGAAACAGACAACAGACTGAATGTGTTTACCTTATGACTTGAATGCCCTGCTTTCTGTATGGGCTTTTCTGAGCTCTGCAACAAGTCTGAACTAAGAACTTGTGAGCTATGCTGGGCTTGTGGGCCTGTATGGAACGTGGCTTTCTCATTTGTTCTTCTGACACTGTTTATGTCTGGTTGAGCCACAAACAGACATAAATATAGCAGAGATTTGAGGGCTCCCTTTCTGTGTGTGTTTGCTGGTGGGAGTGTGAGGAGAGGGAAGGAGGCACTAGAATAAACTCTGCTAAGGGCACATGACTGATTTAAATTGTACTGGCCTTTGGGCTTATGTGTTTTTAAGAATTGCATTATTTTTTAAAAAGGGGCTCAGGCCTTACTTAAGGCCATTCAGACCCAAGTGGCTTGGCAGAGCCTTTTCTTTAGTGGCCTGCATTCCCCCTGGTCTGCTGGTCTCCGCCTCTCTCTGCTCATGGGCGCCAGCTCGGCTCCGGCTGCCATCTCATTGCTTTCTTCTGTTTGGGCGGGCAGGGTGCCCAGGTGCGTCCCGAGGGTCCTCACCTACACTGCTCATTAGCCACCCTTCAGAGGGAAGAAGCAGCCTGCCACAGTGCTCTGTGCTGCCTCCTGGTTCCCACAGGGCCTGGACGGTGGTTTCTCTGCCACTCTGGGGTGTCCTGGACATCCGGGACAGAAAGGGAGGTTGCTAAGCTGCTTTGGCATTGCCCCTTCCAGCAGTGCAGCATGCACTTGGCAAAATTCAGTGAGAGAGAGGGAGGCAGAGAGAGGGCAGGAGAGGGAGCAAGAGCAGGAGGGAGGGGAGGAGGGAGGGAGGGCGAGAGAGACAGAGCGAGAGGGAGAGGAGAGAGAGGGAGGAGAGCTGCTCACTAATTGAGCTATTTACCAGACTGCAGAGGCACCTGGAAAGCAGCCAACCATTACTCAGTGTCTTAATAGTATAGAGACTCTGGAATCCTTATGAGCAGGAAGTTTCACATATTTGCTTGTTTTGTTTTGCTTGTCTTTTGGGGTGATGTGGAAGAGGCATGGGTGGGAATAAGAGCATAGAAAAGGGGAGGGTGAACGGCAAACAACAGTGGAGCATATATCAATCCAGACATGGAAGCAGGAGAAACCAGTAAGTGTCCTCAGACACGGAGGAAATCGTTTACCAGGCAAAAACGGGCAGTCACACTGAAAACAGGCTGGGAGTTTAGGAGGCTAACTGTCTTTATAAGTTTCTTTTTTTCTTCCCTTTGAGCATGACCTTTTACCTACCAGGGCATGCTCTGCGATTTGTCAGTGGCCACGCCGACCTGCGGCGCCGGGACTGACGCGTGGACACGGCCATCGTGGTTCGCTTGGGCAAGCGCCCTGGGGAGACAGCATGGCTGACTGGCAGGACGGCGGGAGCGGGAAGGCGCTGCCCACCATACCCGCTTTCCGTTCTAACTTGGCTGGAAGTCTGCCTTTTCCTGGAAGCTGCTGGGGCTGTTCCCTCCCTGTGTTCTCCCTTCAGGCCTCTGTGTGCACATCACGCCGTGCGATCTCAGGCATAGGTTCCCATTCGTGGATTTTTTTTGAGTCAGCGGTGTCTCCTCCTTCTTGACCAGAATGTAAGCCCTCAGTTTCGGTGCCTTCCAGTTCCCGTACTGTTTTCCTGCGATGCTTTCTCCAATACTCTGTCGGGAAGCCTTCACCGGGGCCTGCTACGGACCTGCTGTGCAGAATCGTAGCTGTCAGCGAAAGCTCCCATCCTGTTAAAATCTTAGCCAACCCATCAAGGTGTCCGTGCCTCCGCCTATCAATAAGAGGCGTCAGCACAGTGGTGCCTTTGCAATGTTCCATGAGAATTAGTGGGCAATGAATGGCGACGGTGCCAGATGGGGATGAAGAGGCCGGCTCTGCCGCCCGGCTGCCCGCTGGCGGCCCCGGCCTGTCCTGGATCTGCTCAGTAACTGTGCTCTCTATGGACCATTTTAGGCTGGACAGTGAGTGAATGTTTGCTCCGGGCCAGCCACCGGGACGGGACAAGCACCTCACAGCCTTCTCCCTGCGTCACCGGGCGCCTCTGAAACATGCACCTAGCGGCCGATGGCTCAGCGCAGTGCTTGGTACAGAGTAGGCCTCAGTCATGGTCAAACTACGACCAGGTGACGGATTCAATGTTTTCTGAAAGCTGACATTAAAAGGGCGGGCTCGCGGCTCCTTTCTGCAGCTGCCTGGCTCCCTGGGGTTGGCGCTGTGGGCAGGTGGGAGGCGGTGTGGCTCATGCGCACCGCAGCGCTGTCCAGGCCGCGGGGGGGGGGGGGGGGGGGGGGGGCAGAGGAGGTGCCTGCGTCTTCGCCCACCAGCTCCCCACGGGGCGGTCCTGCCCCTCTGCCCGCCCAGGGCTACTGAAGGACTGCACTGCCCAGACGGCTTCTCCTAAAACTGGCAGAACGATTGCAAAGTGCTGCTGTCAGCTAGAGGCCCACCTCTCCCCTGTGAGAACGCTGAGATTCTCCATGATTTTAAAAAGCACATTTCTATGTGTGTGTGTTGTTTGTGTTTCTCTGTGTGTGTGTCCTTGGGCACTAGGGTGGCATGTTTGGTGGCACGAAGTGCAATGATTTAGAAATGGTCACATCAGTGATTGAAGCTGTCGGGACACTGAACACATACCATAGATGTGTCTAGAGTTACGTCAGCAGCTGCTGTCGTTTATAAATGCTTGGAGAGTATTTTCCCTAGCTTAGTATTTTCATTACATGAGCCTTTTGTAAATATTACAATGTTTTGTCTTGTTAAAATCTTGGCCAACCCGTTCAAATTCTCTGCGCATCATTTTATCAATATGAAGAATAATCACAGTGATGCATTTTCAAATGTTCTGTGAAAAGTAATGTATAATTAATGGTGACAGAAATAAGTAATACATTTTATTATTAAACAAAATGCCATCTTTATTCCTAGAGCAGTTAATTCAGTTTTCTAAAACAAAAAAAAATTAGGTATTCAACATAAGACTTTTTAATATATAAACTCACTTGAAAATTCTCACTTTTATTAATTAAAAAAATGACCACCCTAGCCAGTTGGGCTCAGTGGTATAGAGCGTCAGCCCGAGGACTGAAGGTCCTGGTTCCATTCCCTTTAAGGGCATGCACTGTGATTGCAGGCTGGATCCCAGCCCAAGCCGGGTCATGCGGGAGGCAACCAATTGATGTGTCTCTCTCACATTGGTGTTTCTCTTTCTGTCTCCCCCCTCCTTTCCACTCTCTCTAAAAATCAATGAAAAAATTGGTTTTCAAGTGGGATTAACAGCAACAAAAAATTTACCAAGATTCAAAGGCATTCAGGATCCTCCCATAGCAATTAAATGGGACATGGATTACTTTTTATATTTTTTAGCAAGAACACTTTCTGGAATAATTCTATCTTCCACTTTCTGAGCACTAATTGCTTTATTAGATCCTAATTTAAAGCCAGAGGAAGAGATGTGACCCCCGTTTTACAGATAAGGACACAGAGGCCGAGGAACAATCCTGTTTCTGTGGGCCACATACTGCACATCAGAGCTGATCCCATACAGGTCTCCCTGACTGCAGCCTCAGCCTGCAACAGCCATGCTACCTGGTACCCACGTCTCACCATAAAAACATCAGAAACTCATATTTTGTGTACAGAGCAGCATGGGGGTCAGATTCCAGATAAAATGCAGGACATTGGTTAAATTTGAATTTCAGATAAGCAAGTAGTTTTTTAGCAGTATGTTCTGTAGTATGTTGCATGGGACATACTTATACTAAAATGTATTCATTGTTTATTTGAAATTTAAAAATAACTGGGCGCCTGTATTTTTATTTGCTGAACCTGGCACCTCTGGTCTGAATGTTCTCAGAAAGCAAGTGGCAACGCAGATTACCTCTGTCTCCGCCTCCCTGGGATTAATTCCTGTTGTCATCGGGGTCCTGAGAGATTCTTGCTTTCTTCTCTCTTCTTTTCTTCTTTTCATTACCCTTGGGTCCCGCTGTCCCTTTCCTGCTCTTACTTGTTGTGACGAAGCCCCTGGAAGCTCCCGCTCTCAAATGCAGCACGTCCACGCCAGGAGCCACGCCGGCCTGGCTACGGATGACCCTGCCCTCGGGATATGCCTACTGTGGTGGGCGCAGTGCCTGCACTGGGCCTGCGCGTGGTTCTCTGCGTCCATGAGCTTCAGTTTCATGTCCCACATAGGAGTGAACTCACATGGTTCTTAGCTTTTTCTGTCTGACTTATTTTGCTTAGCACGATATGCTCAAGGTCCTTCCATGTAGTTGCAAATGACAGTATTTCATCCTTTCTTATGGCTGAGTAGCATTCCATTGTGTGTATGTGCCACATCTTCTTTTTCCAGTCCTCAATAGAAGAACACTTAGGTTGTCTCCATGCCTTGGCCACCCTGAATAATGCCGCAGTGAACATAGGGGTGCATGTATCCTTGGGAATACACGGACATCAGTACGGTGCTTACTAGAAAGAAGAGGTGGGTGAAAGTAAAGAGTGAAGGGGGCCAAATACATGGTGACCAAAGATGATTTGACTTTGGGTGGTAGCACACAGTGCAATATACAGATCATGTATCATAGAAATCTACACTTGAAACCTATGTGATCCTGCTGACCAATGTCACCCAATAAATTTAATTTAAAAAGTAGGAACAATTACATGCATTACCCTGACAATTACATGTCAGTGCCCAAGAAGGGTAGGTGAAGCTGCTCTTTTAGGCTCACTCTTTGCAGCCCTGCACCCTGGGTTTTGACCAGAAGTCAATGAGGATTGAGCAGGAGGAACATTTGAGTAGTAACCACCATAGTCTGCTCAGATGACCTATCAATCCTACCACATCCCAGAGGACACCTTTCCTACAGGCCTCTCCAGCCCTTGTGTCAATAAATCCCATCTGCTATCCCTCCTCTTCCCCCTCGCCACCCCCCTGGAAATGCTGGCACATGCCTGCATCCAATGCGCCATTGTTTAAGCTCAGTCTGATATCGCCTACTAGACTGCTCTCAATTCATTTTGGGTGCTTCTTCTGTTGTCACTTGAGTGAAAATGTTACATGAAGGAGAGGACCATTTAGAGTGCATTGGGGTGTTTTGAGGTGAAAACTAACAAGCATAAGATAGGATTCTCTGAGGTGCAGATCATAGTGGATATATAAAGGAGGCCGCCTAATAGACTGAGAAGCAGGCAGGTCTGGGTGATATCAGCTCTTGCGTTTATCATCTGTGTGACATCACACTAGTTAAACTACTGAGTGCTCAAAGTGGACCCCAAGGGGTCAAGATGCCTGGCACTTTCTGAGAGTTTGGAAAAAAAAGGACATTCTTCCAAACTTTCAGCAATTCCAGCAGAGATGATGACATACCTGAGAGGAGCCATAATATCACTTCTTTTGTGATTGTTATAAAAAGTCCTTGGGTACCTGCTTCACCAAGACAGACCTCGCAGTGTGCCTGCCGCCTCCGGTCACACGTTCAGGACCACATCCTCGGGCGTAGCGTGCTAGATCTAGATTCCTTTCAAACTGCAGAGCTTTGCCAGCTCAGCGCCCTCGGGCAAGTCCTGAACCTGTTTCTTCACCTTAAACGTAGATAAGGGTTACCTTATAAATACTGTTTTGATATCTCATAGAGCTTCAATCAGAGCAGGGATTAGTAACAGGCATCCTAATACCATCCTTAGTATAGTCAGCATTATTAGCATTAGCGTTGCGTCAACACAGGTAGACAGGCTACTGTTGTACAGATCAGCAGATGCTTTATACAGTTTCTTATATTCTTTAAGCTGTGCTGGTCTTAGGTAGTCAGTAGCCTAATGTGACTATTAAGCACTTTAAACGCTGTGAGCTGTATATGTAAACTGCACACTAGATTTTGAAGAAATAGTATGAAGATGAGAATGTAAAATACCTTATTAATAACTTTTACATTGTTACATGTTAAAATAATAATTAGAAAAGTCCACCTGCCTTTTTACTTATACTGAACTAGGGGCCCAGTGCACGAATTTGTGCACCTTGAAAAGAACTGTGGGCTGCCAGGCTGCGGTGGGCACAGGGGTGCATCTCGGCCCATCCTCTGCGCCCCTACCTGGCCCCTCCAACCACAGCCTCTCCCACCCCCATCCCCTGTCTGAGGTGCAGCCCCTCTCCTGCTGCTGCTGCTCCCATGTGCTGACGGCGCTGGCCCAGCTAGCACCCGCTGATGGTGCAGAGCTATTGGGGCTAGCACCAGCAGCGGGTGTGAGCAGCGACTGCTGTCCTGATCACCCCTCAGGAGCAGGGGGATGTAGAGAAGCTCTGAGGGGGGGTTGGGGCTGGCGCCAGGCGCCAGCAGCAGGTGCAAGTGGTGGCTCTGGCACCAGCAGCCGGTGCAAGCAGGGCTGGTCCTGTCAGCATGTGCCAGCACGGGGCAGGACCACGGCACATGGGAGCAAAGAATTTTCAGTAACCACTAGAGGCTCACCCCAATGACAGTGCCCGGTACCCCGCCTTGGTCTGGCGCCCCCGCTCACCTGTTCCACCCTCCTGCTGCAGCCAATGCCCACCATATTCTGCTCTCTGCTGCTTGCTGCCGACACCTGCCATGTTCCGTGTGTGCCCCCTGGTGGTCAGTACATGTCATAGCAACCGGTTGTTCAGTTGTTCCACTGTTCGGTCTATTTGCATATTAGGGCTTTATGTACATAGATGTGGCTATTAGAAAACTGAAAATCATACAGAGATGGCTCACTACCTGTGCTTACACAGGCATACCTTAGCAATACTGAGGGCTTTGCTCCAGGCCACCACAATAAAGTGAATATTGCAGTAAAGAGAGGCACAGGAATTCTTTGGTTTTCCAGTATGTATAAAAGCTATACTTTACTATGCTGTAGTCTATCGAGTGTACAATATTTATGCCTACAATGTGTACCTACCTTAGTTTAAAAAATACTTTATTGCTAAAACCAGCTGTCATCTGAGCCTTCAGTAAGTGGTAATACTTTTGCAGGTGCAGGGCCTCACCATGGTGCTGCTGGCCCAAGGCTGGGGTTGCCGAGTCAATTTCTTAAAACAAGTTTTCCCATGACATTTGACAGTTCGTTGACTCCTCCTCTCACAGACTCTTTCTGTGTAGAATGTGATGCTGTTTGAGAGCATCTTACTCACTCAGAGTAGAACTTCTGTCCCGATTTGAGTCAGTCCTCCCAAACCCTGCCGCTGCTTTCTCCACTCAGCCTATGTGATAGTCTACATCCTTTCTTGTCCATTAACAGTCCTCATAGCATCTTTACCAAGAGTAAATCCTATCTAAAACACACACACACACACACACTTCCTCTGTTCATCCGTAAAAAGCAGCTGCTCTTCCATGAAAGTCCACCACGAGGCTGCGGTAACTGTCCTGTCCTCAGGCTCCCTGCTAACTCCGGTTCGCTTGCTGTTTCCACCACCTGCAGGCACTTCCTCCATGGAAGCCTTGAACCTCCAAGTCGTCCACGAGGGTTGGAATCAACATCTTTCAAACTCCTGTTAATCTTGGTATTTTGACCTCTTCTCATGAATCATAATAGTTTCTAATGGCATGTAAAATGGTGAATCCTTTCCAGACGTTTTCAGTTTACTTTGCCCAGATCCATCAGCAGAATCATAGCTTTACAGAATGTTTTTCTTAAATTATAAGACTTGAAAGATAAAATTACTCTTTGATCTATTAGCTGCAGAATGGGTATTGTGTTAGCAGGCATTAAAACAAGATTAATCTCATTGTACATCTTCATCCGAGCTCCTGGGTGACTGGCGCACTGTCAATGAGCAGTAATATTTTCAAAGGAATCTTTTCTGAACAGTAGGTCTCAGCAGTGGGCTTAAAATACCTAGTAAACAATGTTGCAAACAGATGTGCTGTCACCCAGGCGTTGCTGTTCATTCATAGAGCACAGGCAGAGGGGAGTTAGCATAGTTCTCAAGGTCCCTGGGATTTCCAGCATGGCAGGGAGCACTGGCTTCAAGTCATCAGCTGCTTTAGTTCCTAACAAGAGAATTAGGCTGTGCTTGGAAGTTGTGAAGCCAGGCATTGCCTTCTCTCGGGCTGTGAACGCCTTAGGTGGCATCTTCTTCCAACATAAAGTGTTTAGTCTCCATTGAAAATCTGTGGTTTGGGGTGGTCGCCTCAGTGGTGATCTGAGTTCGATCCTCTGGGTAACTTGCTGCAGCGTCTGCATCAGCACTTGCTACTTCACCCGCACTTTATGTTGTAGAGACGGCTTCTTCCCTTAACCCTCAAGAGCCGACCTCTGCCAGCGTCAGACGTTTCTTCTGCCGTCTCCTCACTGCTCTCGGCCTCCGGAGATTGAGGAGACCCGGGCCTTGCTCTGCCTGGGCTCCCTGTAAGGGAGGGAGTGCTGTGGCTGGCTTCACCTTCTGCCCAGACCACCAGCTCTTCCTCCAGAGCAGCAAGAAGGCTGATCTGTTGTCTTGGCATTTGTGTGTTCACTGCAGTAATGCTCAGAATTTCCTTCAAGAACTTCTCCTTTGTATGCACAACTTGGCTGTTTGGTACACGAGGCCTGGCTTTTGGCTGCTCTCAGCTTTTGACCTGCCTTCTGCACGAAGCTTAATCATTTCTAGATTTTGATTGAAAGGCAGAGCCATGCAACCGTTCCTTTCACTGGAACACTCAGAGACTGCTGTGGTGTTATTAACTGGCCTGATCCCGATATTGTTGTATCTCAGGAAATAGGGGGGCGGAGGAGGGGGAGACAGGGAAGTGGCCAGGTGGTGGAGCAGTTAGAATACCCCCAACGTTTGTCCATTACGTTTTTTGTCTTATATCGGCCCTGCTTGTGACACCCAAAACAATTTGAATAGTAACATTCAAGATCGGTGATTACAGACCACCATACCAATATGGAAAACTTTGAGATATTGCAAAAATTACCAAAATGTGGCACCGGGACACAAGTGAGCAGACACTGTTGGAAAATTGGTGCACAGAGCAGGGTTGTCACCAGCTGTCCAGTTTGTAAAAACAGCAACGACACTGCAATGTCCCCAAAGCACAGGGAAGTGAGGCATACTGCAGTGAGGTTGGCCTGTATCATATTTCTATTGGGTGCATTGCTCTAGGGCCGTGATCAGCAAACTGTGGCTCGTGAGCCACATGCAGCTCTTTGGCCCCTTGAGTGTGGCTCTTCCACAGAATACCACATGTGGGCACGCACGTACAATGTGATTGAAACTTCGTGGCCCCGTGCGCAGAAGAGATGGTATTTTGTGGAAGAGCCACACTCAAGGGGCCCAAGAGCTGCATGTGGCTCGCGAGCCGCAATTTGCCTAGCCGCAGTTTGCCAACCACTGATAGGGAATTCAGATAATAAGACCAAAAGAAAGTGAAATTCAGCTGAGCTTTTTTCTCTTTTATTTGGGTTTTAGAGAGACTTTATTCTGTACAGTAATACTTTTTAAAAGATTTTTCCCCTAGTAAACAGAAAGGCAGAGCTAGCAAGGGCGAAAAATGTAGAAGGAACCAAAACAAATGATGACAACAGAATCTGTTACATCAAGAGGAGTTCAATGTTACTTTGAAATTTAAAAAAATTAACCAGGTCAGATATTTATATCTGGACTTATTTTTGATTCCACATAGCAAGAAATCTTCACTGTAAAACTTGAATTGCAAAATTTACTGAAATGGGGGAATAGCACCTAGATGTTTGCTGAAATATTTGAAGAGTTTTATGATTGTCTCAGCAATGAACTTTGATAGAAAGATAATCTAATATAGCATATGTGTGATTGTGTGACTCCCAATTAAAATATTCAAGGTCTTCATTTGTGAGCCAGCATCTAATAATTTTTCCAAGTTTTATAAAAAGGTAGAAAATCATGGGTATACCTGGTACACATCAGGCAGTGTCACCAGGTCCTGGAATTTCCCTTTACTCACAATGGATGTGAAATTCTGGGCAAGCATTTTTTTTTATATACATAGAAATGCTGCCATTGTTTTGTTTTGTTTTTTGTTTTGTTTTGTTTTTTCTTCATGTCTTTGTTCTATGCAATGCTGTTGAACTTGCCCTTTTAAAAATTAATCAAAATCTGCATTCACAATTGGCTTAAGACTGCCACTACACTTTGGAGCTCATGTCATGTGATAGGAATTAACTCGATTAAAATGTACACAGTCCCTAACAGCAGATCACATTTTCAGGTTTCTCGGAGCCATGCTGCTGTTGAAAATTTGAAAGGGGAGTGGTTTAGAATTAGAGAGAAGATCTTGACTATTAGTAACTGTCAATGCTAAGAGGCTGTGACTGGGTATCTTACTGCAACATTTAATTGCAAAAATTACCAAAATGTGGCACCGGGACACAAGTGAGCAGACACTGTTGGAAAATTGGTGCACAGAGCAGGGTTGTCACCAGCTGTCCAGTTTGTAAAAACAGCAACGACACTGCAATGTCCCCAAAGCACAGGGAAGTGAGGCATACTGCAGTGAGGTTGGCCTGTATCATATTTCTATTAACATAATATCATATTATGTTAAGAATATGAAAGAAAGGAAAGAGATTAAAAAAGGAAGCCTTGCTTTTTCACTCCCAACAGGGAGGCCAGCTCTACCATAACTCTCCCCTCTGTCATTTCCTGGGGTAAGCCGAGCCCCTCCGAGTTTGGGACAGAGATACTCTTACATACTTGGTTGTCTGCTGGCATTGAGGAGGAGGCCTGGGTCTCACTCTCACTTGGTCCTATTAAACCTGAGGTTGGTGATTTTTCTTTCGATGTCCTGACCTCTGCACGAAGGTGTAGGGGTTCATTAGTGGTGCTCAGCTGAGGACACCGCCAGAGAAAGGCAGCCCCTTGGGTCCTTCCAGTGGTCCATGCCCCCCACTGCCTCTCTAGGGAGGGTGTCCCCTCCTTTCATCTCTGTGCTCCTTCCATGGAGTCATGTCCATTGCTAATTTCACTTTTTCTGCCTCTGGGTGTCCGGGGAATTAGGGAAGGATGTGCCTCATGTCTCCTACGCTGCCAAAGGCTACTCCTGTCGCCCTTCTACCCTCCTCAGTTATCACCCGGCCAGTTGTAGGCACCTGTTCTGATATTCTCTATGCTGGTCAGTCACAACCAGAATATACATGCTGAGTTTACACTCTGTTACTTGCTGTGAGCACTCCTAACTCAACCACTGATTCTCCTACAGACCCACTGGTGTGACTTTGGAGAGGTAGGAATAAACCTCTTCATTTACAAGATTTCCTGCCTCCGAGGTCACCCACTCCACTGGCCAGTCCATCCGTCTGTACTTTTCAATCTTCTTATATAGATAAAAAAGGGGGGGCGGTGAAGGCGGGTTATAGCAGGCCGGTTCTGCCATCTATAATAATAAAAGCACAATATGCTAATTAACTGGACATCCTTCTGGATTACCTTCCAGATGAATCCGGGGCTGCAAGGGACGCCCAGGTCTCTAGTGCCTGCCAGTGGCCGGAGGGAAGCCCGGATCCTGGGTGCCAAAAGGAAGCTGGTGCCGGCAGCCAGGGGAAGGAAGGCGTATTCTTGCACGAATTTTGTGCATCAGGCCTTTAGTTTCTTAATAAACAGAGAATGGTGTTTGGCTCTATCCGTTTTATTATTTTTCACTTATCAAGTTTTGGATCTTAGAACACATTCCAGCCCAAAGGAAAAAGTGCACTTATCATCTTGCTGATGTGTTTTAAAAAATCATTATTATCACTCAGCAAATACTTTTAGTTCTTCTTTGGGGGACGTGGTAGAATTGCATTTCCTTACCTCCGTAAGTCAGGTATACAAAACATTCCCAAAGAAGCAGAACCAAAAGGGTGTGTGTGTGTGTGTGTGTGTGCGCGTGCGCTGCGCGCTGTATACCTACACACACATACACACACACACACACACACGCACGCACACACCAAGGGATTTATTATAAAGAATTAGCTTATTATAAAGTTTTATTGTAAAGAATTATGAAGACTGACAAGGAGCAAGACCTGCAGGATGCGTCAGTAGGTCCTCACCCAGGAGAGCAGATAGTGTAGCTCTAAGCTTCACATCAGCAGCTGGAGACCCAGGAAGAACTGATGTCTCAGTTTCATTCTGAGGCAAGAAACAGCTGATGTCCCAGCTAAAAGGCCATGAGGCAGAGGAATTCTCTCTCACTGAGGAGAGGGTGAGCCTTTGGCTCCATTCAGGCCCTCCCCTGATTGGGTGAGGCCCACTCACATTGGGGAGGGCAATCTGCTTTACTCAGTTTACTGATTTAAACGTTAACCTCATCCTCAAACACGCTCACAGACACACCCATGACAACGTTTGACCAAATACTTGGTCACCCAATGGCCCAGACCATAAAATTAGCCATCAAAGGCATGGCCATGCTTTAGCCAATAATGATCTCACTTTGGGAAGGAAGTTTTAAGAGCGATTGTACAAGTTACTACAATCACATTTTCAAGTCAAGGTGATTGTAGAGGAATGCACGTGCATGGAATTCCATTAGACTGGACCCTCAAGTATCTAAAATAAACAAAGTCATCAGCTGTCTTTGCTATAGAGAGGAAATGTGTGATATCTATATCTATATCTATATCTATATCTATATCTATATCTATATCTATATCTATATCTATCATCTATCTATCTATCTATCTATCTATCTAAATCACAAAGATTTTGGAGGGTTTTTTTGTCACTGCAGGAAAATATAGCCTATCCTGACTAATGCAATGCTGGATTACACATGTGAAGCCAGTTGGAAGTTGCATCAGATCTAGAGGATTCAAATCTCTATGTGAGATGCTAAAGAGGTGCCCAGACTGAACCTAGCATTTTCTAAAATAGCTTGACTATGTGCCAAGAAAAGGCAGCTCTGGGGTCAAAATCATGCCCAGGGTAAGCTATAGTCTTTGCAAGAAACCTGTTTTGACTCTGAACATCCTGGCTCACGCTTTCTGCCCTTATTATTTCTACAATAAATATGAAAGAAAATCATCTAGTTTTTAGGTACTAACCATTGGTAATGTACCTTCCTGCAGTTGAGCTGTCACCTTTAAATGAAGAGCTATGCCTATGATTATAGTTTCTTGACTGAGTTCTGATAGAAAGTAAGGAGCATGTCCAGGTACCTGAGCAGAGCATGTTGGAGTTTGATAGGGTGAACGTGCTGTGATCTAATGGTCCACAATGAAGTCAGAAATACATCCTGATGAGCAAGCAGGTGGACGCAATGGCTCCTGCCATAAAATCAGAGCACATTTCTCTGTATAGTATCAAACTGAAGGCATCTGTATGAAGTAGGTTTTGGCTTGGTTATACATGGGAATGCCTTAAGTCATAATCTCTTCCCTTTAAAAATGAAGAAAACAATTACATGGATGTATTTTGAAGGCACACATGAGAGAAGGAAGTTGGAACCTGTGCTCTCCATTCTCAGGTTGGGTATACGGATCTGCTGGGCTCTAGTTCTATTCGTGTTCCTGGTCTGAGATTGTTGCTTCCTTTGTCTGCTAGCTGAGCCAACTGTGTGGCAGGAATCAGTCATCCTTTCACTTTGTCAAGTTCCTCAGGGAAATATGTAATAAAAAAACCTAGAATTTTTATAACTCTCTCAATATAAAATCATGGAGCACATGCTTGTTAATTATTCTGACTATTGGCCATTTAAGTGGAAGGTTGCTTTGAGGAAAACCTACCGACTACAAAATAAGGAGTGGTCCAACTCATGCAGAGTTGAATCTGGGAGAATCTCGGGTCTCAAACTGCTACTTAAGTGCATATTGGGTAAAAGTAGCAAAACTGAATGAACAAGGAAGTATGGTCATTAAAATTTAAGTACATGAAAACTGGATAACTGCATGCTGATTTTTATCCTGACACACCTTGTATTAAAAGGTACCATGTAGAACCATCTTCTTGGAAAATAAATAGATGAGATGATTCAACAAATGATTGTCTCAAAGTTCTGTCAGGGAGAGAATGCCCACTGCTCATGAAATGCCCAACTCAGGGTCTGGCACAGACACTGAGCAGAGCACTCAGTGTCAGATACTCAATAAATATATGTTGAGTTTATTTGTGTATGAATGTAAGCAAAAATCTTACTTTTCCATTAACATGGAAGTGAGTACAATAGAGAAAATTATTTTAAAACATGGCCCAGAAGCAACACAAATTATCTCCATGTGGCTCTTAATTAGCTTCAAGAGTACATTATTTTATTAGTTTTCAAAATTTGTTTAATGGTCATGAAATAGTTGGAATATTTGTGGTATCTTCTCCACTGCAATAATGCACTTGGCATCCTTTCTCTGACATGCTTGAAAAATGATTTTGGGGTGTATTTTACAGATGCTAAGGAAAATGTCTGGGCTATAAAACCCAAATGAAGATTTCCTTTTCAGCTTCAAGCTAAAGACAGTAATTCAACATTGAGTATATATGCAATGAAGTCATGAAGGGCCAAGCATTGGGGATTGTTTATAGAGGGTAGATAGTTTTATGCTCAATAGAAGCTCTCTCACTGACAGATGACTAGTGAAGTGATTCACAATAGTGTATGTGTTCAATTGTGATTGTCTATGTGATCTGTTGAAGGTGAGAAAACATAAACCTCCCGTTGCTGATTGCTAAAAAAACTGGGTCATAATAGCTTTAAAAATCCTGAATTTCCAATTAAAAATAAAATTCTTCAGAGCAGGAGGAAGACTTGTCAGGAGATGTTTTACAGAGAATCTCATGTGTGTGCCTTGCCAGCATGGCCTAGGGTGAACCTGAGGAGGGGTGGTGAAGGACTGAAGAAAAGACCCACAAGAGAATACAGCTGGGGCTTGGTGGATCTCCCGTGCCTGGATGAGGACACAAAAGACCCAGCCTGCAAGTTGATGCTTTATTTTATAGTCTGATTAAAACAAGGGTAAATGAACATGTATACACAAATGTTCTTTTTTGGCGACACTTGCTGCACCTCCCACAGCCCATTAGCGACTTAGGAAGGAATTAGGGAGGGCTACAAGGCCAGGCTTCATTACGCTAGGAAAGCTCTGCCCTCCAGACTGGGACTTGTTTGTGGCCCTGCCACCGGTCAGCCCGAGGCTTGACCCTGGGGCCACTCCTACACATGTGACCAATGATTTCAACTAAAAGAAGACCTGGTGGTTGCTTATTGTGGTTCTTGCCCCTTTTGGAGAAAACTTTTCTTTCTTAACCCTCTACAGAGGTCAAAGCTACCTTTGGCCAGGCTTCAGATTTGCTTTCATGATGAGGAACCACCAGTCCTCCTTTCCCCTGAAGCACATATTATTGTCCCTCCAGGATTTTTGCATCTGGGGGTGACCTGACATTTTTGAGAATAAAATGTAGCCCCCAGAGAATCTCACTCTTTGCTTCACTCCCCTGTGTGTCCCACCAAGGAGCTTGTCATTCTATAGTCCTAATGCCAAAGGGAAATGGAGCTAAAAGGCAAGCTACCTGATATGTTCAAAGTCACAGACACCTTTACTGGTGTTAGGATTCAACATTTATTTTCAGGCTTCCGGGTTCGCTGTTCAGCTTCTTGCCCACGTGTCCACAGGAGGTGGGAGCTTCCCTCTTCCTCTGCTGGTGGGTGGTGCCCCGCATGTGACCCAGATTAATGTCGCAGAGCCCAATGCACAGGCAGTGCCTGGCACACAGGAAGCCCTGGCCATGCTGACTGGTCCTCCTTACAAATGGCACTCAGGCCAGAGAGTGGATTTCTCACTTTCTCCAAGAATTCTAACGCCATCCACATGATAGGCAGTTCTGCTATCATGTAGAAAATAGTGCATTTTATATATAGTGAAGCACTTTGTTTCATCATGTCCTTCTACAGACACCACTTCACAAGGTAACCTTCCTCCACGCAAATCAGCTTCGAATTCCAGGCGTCACCCAGGTCGTTGTTAGGCACTCACAGTGACCTGCACTTTCAGACACATTGGCTCAAACGCATGATTTCATGCCCACTGGCCACTGACTACTGTACGGGAGCCCCCGAGGCAACCTTCACAACATCCTCAGATGCAGCTGACGCCCCTCGCCCCTTGGGAAGGCAGGACCTGCAGGGCTGTCCCGTGGGACGGGCCTCAGCGCGCTGCTGCTGAAGCTTGTTGGGGTCCCTTTACGTCATCCTTGTCTTCCCAGAATTTGTATTTTAAGTCTAAGATAAAAGCCTCTTTTATTTTGTGTTCCTCAGCAAAAAGACATGAACAGTTTTGAGTGCCGTTTTTAGATGTGGTGATTATTCCTTTGTACTTATCCACTCAGCAGCATTCTCGCCCCTTTAGATTCCTTCTCAGGAGCAGGTCTGCCGGCTGCCATGCCTGCGTGTCCAGGAGCGGCCAGAGCAACCTTCCGAGACAGCTCTCCTGTTTCCTGCCTCACATCCTGTCTCCTCCTTCCTGAGAGGTCACCGCACCCTGAGACAAAGCTAAGTCCCCACAGGCACACGTGCTCCAGAGGCTCCTCACTGCTCCGTGAGTGTTGATTAGGGCTGAGACTGTGTACTGTGCCTTGCTTTCCAAAGTGATGCCCCCACCCTGGGAGCTGCAGGAGGAGGGCTGAGGCTGCAGCTACTTACTCCCTGCTCCTGGGGCAGTGCTGGGGTGCAGTACACAGGGGAGCCTGAGCAGGGCGTCCTGGGGCAGTGCTGGGGTGCAGTACACAGGGGAGCCTGAGCAGGGGGTGTGGACAGGGAGGGGGAGACCTGAAGCACCGGTGGGTCATGAGCAGCTGCATGAAGTCTGCAGGTGTGAGGAGGTGGGGCAGTTGTGGCTGGAGAAACAGAAAGAGAGCAGGAGAGCTGGGGCATCGAAGAGAGGGAGGAGGGGAGAAGGGTGAAGCGGGAAGGTCAGCGGATGTGAGGCCTCTGGGCTCCATTCGGAATAAGTGAGGAGCATGGGTTACCGTGACTTGTGCTCTGGTTAACATAACTTGTCCACTTTGTGAAAAACGGCTCCTGGTGAGAAGGGAAGAAAAGGAGACGCCAGTTAGGGACCCTGCCGCACAGCAGCGGGAGAGGAGAGAAGTCATAGCATCCAGAGACACGCAGGGGGCTGGTGACATCCCTGGCCGAAGGTCGTCAAGCTTTTACTCTGCGCCAGGCACTGCCACTCTGGGCGGACTCCCCGCATTCCTGTGTTATTATTGACCATCCCCATTCTACAGATGTGCACACTGAGGCGAAAGCGGCCGGACCAGTATTGAAAACAAGGCTGTTCACTGAGAGTGCTAACCACCTGGCAGTCCGGAGCCACAGATGGGAGCTCTTGGAAGGTAGCCAGGGTTAACCCAGGGAGAGGGCCAGGTCTCCGGGATGTGAGTAAAGGCAGGACCAAGGCTGATGGGGGCTTAGACACTGACCAGAATGAAGTCAAAGGGACTAATCGGAGAGGGAGAAACCGAGAGGAGGTGCTTTCTGCGAGGGGCTGGTTCCATGGGCACCCCGACGGGTCCCATGAAAACCCAGGGCTGTGGGTCTGTGGGTCAGCTTTGGGGCCCTGAGCGTCACGGTGACCTGGTGCATCTGGGTTTCCGCAGTTCTTCCTATTGCGAGAGCTGCGCACTCCCCCCTGAGAGCTAGGATTCCAGAGCAAGTCAAACTCTAACCTCTCCCTCCTAACCGCGCACGCGTCGCTGCCGTTCGCCATGCACTGCGCTTAGCAGCTGAACTACACGCGTGCCCTTAAATAAGATCTTCCCACTAAATTGCCAATCTCCTGAGAAAGACCTGATAAACGAAATTTTAATTAATCTCCTTTATGCCCTTCTCATCTTTCCTCCAGTGAATGACTTTTCCCCTAGCAACTCAACACCGAGTTCACGTCACACCAGGTTCTACTCCGCAGCCCTCTTTGTTTCTTTCCTTTTCTCTGCACTGACCCCCAGCCCACACACACCAAAGGCCACATTTTTAAACACCGGTGCTTCTTCCTGCGGTGCAGGCGGTGCTCTATCTTTGCATGTAACCAATTCACCGAGAAAACATTCATGAAGCACCTTCTGGGTGCTGGGTCCTGGAGCACAGAGGAACAGGCAGCAATTCTTGCCATGACAACTGGCACCCAGGGGCTGGAGGCCGACAGGAGAGGGCAGTCAGCATGCCACCCTCGGAGGGGCCTGGGCCGGGCAGTCTGCTCCTGGCAGACCTGCTGCGAGTGAAGTGCCTCCCTCTCCCCACGCTGTCTGACCCGCTTTCAAGGTTCTGTCTGCAGGGCAGTCAGTCCCCCTTCTTGCCCAACGACTTCCCTTGAGGGTTCATCACTCAGGGCCACTAGACACAGCCCAATCTCCTGGGGCCAGGCACCAGGCAGCCAGACAGCCAGACGGTTGGATGCCCAGGAGCCCGGAAAAGATTCAAGTTGGCCTTTTCTGTTTCTTTCCTCCTCCCTCCCTCCCTCCTTCCCTCCCTCCCTCCCTCCCTCCCCCCCCTCCCTCCCTCCCTCCCTCCCTCCCTCCCTCCCTTCCTTCCTGCATTAATTTATTTTTGTGTGGGAGAGGTTTGAGCATATTTACCAAAAGAAGAGCTGGAGGTTGAGGAAAGGGAATGGCTGGTGACCCAGTGGTGCTAGAAGTGATGAGGGCAAAGGCGAGGGCACATACGTGTTGGCACCAGAATTGCAGAGACCTCTCTACCTCCCTACCTCCTGGAATGGCTGGTGCCATATATGTTTCAGTGTGTGTACAGCGAAATCTCACTTTATACTCGTGAATTTGCCCACGTGCTAAAATTGATTTGTAAACCCCAGATCAATACTCCTAGTGCTTGTGCAGCCGTCTGAGGACGTGCAGAGTGGGGGGAAGTTGCGTCATCCAACCTGCATATCTCCAACCAGGGTGGAGCAAAGCAGCGCTCTGCCCTCTGCCCAGCTCTCCTGCTGGGCACAACAGCCTTTCACAGTCTTATACACTGACACTTTTTTGTGTGTTTCCATGCTCTTTTACTTGCCATTTTGCTGTTTAATATGACCCTCAAGCATGGTGCTGAAATGCTGGTTAGAGTTTCTAAGAGTAAGGAAGGTGTCTTTAAACAGAAACATATATAAAAGGTTTTATCTTAACCAGTGGATGAAAACATCACCAGAGGCTCACAGGAACCTAACCATGTATTTCCCCGGGAGCAGTGGTTCAGTGTTTGCAGCAACTTTGTAAAACATAACTATGGCAAGTGATCAAAATTGACTGCATATATACATATGCACATTTATTGAAGCATGTAGGAGCTAATATATGAATCATTTAGTGACTTACTTAATAGCTCATTTAATCTATATACTGCCCTGGCTGGTGTGGCTCACTTGGTTGGGCATTGTCCCATGCACCAAGAGGTTACTGGTTTGATTCTCGGTCAGGGCACATGCCCAGGTTGCAGGCTCCATCCCTGGTAGGGGGGCATGTAGGAGTCAGCTGATAGATGTCTTACTCTCATATCAATGTTTCTCTCTCTCCCTCTCCTTTCCTCTCTCTCTCTGAAAATCAATAAAATTTGTTTTTAAAAAATCCCTATAACATCTCTATGTGGTAGGCCCTTTTGTTTTCTCACTATATGTTTGGAGACTCTGATTGGTTAATGGATTGCACAATGTCACAGACCAGTCTGTAGCAGGGTTGGGTGTGATCATAGGCAGTGTAGCTCTAAGGCCTGTTATGTTAATTACTCTGTCAGGTGCCTGTTTGTGTATGGATCTGGACTAGCATAGTGGCATTAATAGGGCATTTCATTAGCACCATTGTCATCTGGTAGCATAAGGAAAGGCAAGTGGATCAGAGGCATAAGAACAAATGTAAGGAGATCTTAGTGTTGAATGTGTTTCCCGGAAAGATTCAGAGTGAAGAGGAAGAACATGAATTAAAGGCCAACATTTAATTGTGATTTAAACAAACAATCAAAACTAAAAGTATAAGACACTGTTCATGGCCCCAGGGTTGCAATGGTTTATAAAACAAGGTCCTATCCTCAAAGGACTGTCATTCAGAGTCCTGAGTCACAGATGACTGGCAAACGGCAACACAGTGCTTCCTGGACCTGCCAGGTCAGAAGAGGCTTCCTATAGGAAGAGCCACCTGAGTACAGTCACGGAGTGCGAGTACAGGTGTGTGACGCTAAACACTTGAAACTTCAAAGTTGATGCCTCAACTCTGAAATAGTAATCTTAATAGTTTAACAGATTTTATGAGAATCAAATAGGTTAACTCAGTGAAAGCATTTAGTATGGTGCCTAAGACACACTGAAGCCTCATTAGATGGTGTTATAACAATAATATTATTTAGTAGGGGAAGATCAGAAAGAAGTATATTTCTAAGAAGGTTGAGGGAAGAAACAATATAGTTCATGACAGAGGGGTGGGCAGAAAACGATGCTTTTGTTGAGTAAAAAGAGTGACATGGAATATGGTGGGTAGAAGCGATGGGGAGCCAAAACATTGCTTATGGACAAAGAGGAAGGGTGGGTTTTTTCATGAGATATGATTCAGGAGGCAGAACTTTTGAGTAAATTAAAGATCCAGGTAATTGTCTACTATAACTGTGCTGAGATTTAGCAGAATTTTATGATTTCCATGAAACATCTTGTAACTCAATTTAATCTGCTGTTGCTTCATTTTCCTAAATTATCAGATTGATTTTTAATCTGGGTCCTCAGGGGAAATGAGCTGGACATATCATCTCTTCACAGCTCATTTTTTAACTTATGCATTCACTCATTTATCTGTCAGATGTCTACTAACTCCTGTGCACAGAGCTTTCATTTACGTGCTGAGGAGTACAGAATGAGTAGACATGGGATACTTAGAGTCTTGGCAGAGAGATAGGAAAATAAAGAAGGAGAATATAGTTGTAGGGAGCACTGGGATAGTGATGAGAACAAGCTATTAGGGAAAAATACCTGAGGGATTTGACAGAGGGTCCAATGGAAGGAACCCAGTCAAGTGGACACATGTTTGTGAGTTTAAGGTATTCGTGCTTGACCAGTGGCACTGACTAGCCTCTTATATTCTGGCTTTTTTTTATGTGACAACATCTTACATTTTGGATGTAAGCCCAGGGAGCTTCCTTTAAGGCAGCTCCTCAACATTTTTTAGCTCACCAATTAGAAGCTAAAGAAGACAAACCATCTTCATAGGGAAAAAGAGTACATATAATCACAGAATCTTGGATATAAGATAAAAGAGTTGCTAACCTTCTAAAATCCATTCATGGCTGACAATGGTGAATTTTGCTTTGAATGATAAAGTTCTATGATGTGTTCTATCTCTTGTGGGACCAGCACAGCCTTCATCAAGCCCAACCCTGTTGCTCCAGTAAGGAATAATGCAGAGGAGGGTATGAGCCAAGAGGCCACCAGTTACTGGCCAGCCACCTCAGGTCACCCATCGCAGCTAGTCCTGAAGTCATTAGTGTTCAAATGGAAAATACCTTTCTGAGTACTTGGAAGGATAACTCAGATAGCCAAATGGCTCTCCAAGAAGACAGAGAACCTCTGTTGACAAAATGACATAGATTGCTTTGTTTATATTTGTAGGATTCAAGATATAATTGCTATGGCAGTGATTGATACTGTAGGCTGGGTTGGAAGAGATGCTTTTTCTTAGGAGGGATTAAACAGAGTGGGATTTTAAGAAACATCAGCCCAATTTTATATTAATCTATTGACAAAATGCAGTCAGAGTTCTTTAAGGAAACCAAATGTATAGTTAAAGTATTCTATAATTCTTTAAAAATGCCTTTATGTTATAGATGGTAAGAAAATAAATAGAAAGACCTTTAGTTTTCCTCTCTATCACTATGACTAGTGAACTACATGTCAAACCTTAAATAAAAGAGTTGATGTGAATTTGGCCTATCTCTAATAACCAATAAGCACTTCAAACTCCCACCTCAGGGATTTTTTCTTGATTATTAAGAGGCATTTCTTAAAATATTGAACTTTTCTTAACCCCACCTGCCTGATTTTAAGTCTTTAGCCATCTTCTTACAAAGCTATGCCTGCTATCTAGAGTTCACAGCCCACAGTGATTCTATTCACTGAGTGGTTATAAAAAAAATCAATTCAATATTAGGAAATTGTAAAAATTATAAAAATGTTATCTGATACCACCTTATTGTCTCAGTGAGTTCAGGAACAAAGGAAATACTGGGTACGTATATTTGTGCTTTATTTTAAATTTTTTATTACAGTATAAATAACATAGAATATTATATGAGTTTCAGGTGTACAACATAGTTATTCAGCATCTCCATACCTTACAAGTGATCACTGTGATAAATGTAGTAGCCATCTGTCATTGTACAAAGTTATGATACTATTGGCCATATTCCTTATGCTGTGTTTTACATCTCTATGGCTTATTTATTTTATAACTGGAAGATTGTGGGTACAAATATATTAATCACAATAAAATTCAGTGTGACTTTTATTTAAATTTAACATTTCTCCCAGTCTGATGATTCTGGCAAATTGCAGCTTCAGACTCAAGTACACCTTCGGATCTAAGACTGTGTATTTCCTTCAGAAAGGAAAGTCATCTTCAGGAAGAAGGTCTGTCTTTGCAAGGAGAAATAATTGACTGAACAGGCATAGTGTGATTCACTTTTAAAGTATGTTCTTCAACATGACACTTCAGTGGTAACAGTAACTATCTTTCTTATTTTATGCTCCACTAGGGCATATGTGGCCAATTGTATCGCCAGTGTAAGTCTGGATTACTTTCTATTACTTTCTATTGATAATTTTTAATAACTGAAGACATTTGAAACTAGAAGGCAGTCAGTGGTGCTTGCAACAAAGCCGGGGCAATTAAGATGGGTGAGGGTTTTAAACTCCGCATTGGTCTGTGCACATCGGAGAGGCAAAGGCAGCCATTAAGAAAAATTAAACCATTTAGGTCTTGGCTTAAGGTCTGTGAACTGTTTAATGTCATAATTGCCTGCTGCCTCAATCATCAAACTGAATGAACTTCTAAGTCGAAATGTCATAAACGCTCAGCATAAAGATTTATATAACCCAGGTATCCGACCTACCGCCATGCTATGCCTGTGGCAGGAAGTGTTTGTTATGTCTTACTCAACCTTTGGGAAAAAAATAAATAAATCCGGAAATGTGCTTGTTCTGGCAATGATCAAAACATTAAGAACCAATTCTGCTATCTGTATGGTGTGTGTGATAAACATAGCCATTTCCTATAAAAATAATTTAGATCCAAATTCCTTTCGTGGATATGTGCATGTTTATTATACCAAATGAAAATGGTGGTATAATGGTTTTCCACAGTGCATTTTTCTAACATGTGAGAGGAACATTTCTAGTTAAACTCTGTGTTCTGAGGCAGTACATTATTTGTTAATCTCAGATTTTTATCCTCCTTTAAAAAAGTCCCCAAATTTTATCATGTGTATATTAAAAATTTAGTTAAATAAAGCAATATTTTGTAGTCACATGGTATTTGAAATTTCCCCTTTCTATACAATATAGGAAAATTTTAAAGTCAATGACTTTTATAACTTAAAATAATGGCATACTTTCTTATTATAAACATTATTAAATCAACCAATTTGAGAGACACTGTGACAAGAGTTCTCTTATGAAATTCTAGCATATTTTACATGTGACCAACCTATTAATTGTACTTATCGAATTATTAAAATTGTGTGCATTAAATTTTACAAATGAAGACATTGAAAAAATAAAGTAAAATGAGCAAAATCTCTCTCTCTCTCTCTCTCTCTCTCTCACACACACACACACACACACACGGAGTCCCCCCAAAAATCTATACACACTTTAACAGCTGATAGCTCACTTTTGGAAATGAAATGTATTTTAATAAACACTGCCTTTATAATTATTAAAAGTGTGTGTATACATATTTGGGGATACCATACACACATAAGTGAATAATAAGTATGTGAAAAGCTAATCAACATCATTAGTTTCTAGGGAAATGCAAATTAGTGTGACAATGAAATATTATTACAATTCTACTAGTATGGCTAAAATTTAAAAACACTAAAAGTACTTAGAGTTGGCAAGAGTATGGAGGACCTGGGCTTCTTAGGTATTGATAGTGAGAGTATGTGTTAAATGTCTAATATATACCAACCCTCAACCTATGCACTGTTAACAATAAGGAAGTGTACAAGATGCCCCTGCTCATGATAGGGCTAGTCCTTTGGGGAAACTGGTCAGATAGACAATGATCACTGTGTAAGGAGCAGGAGTAGGCGCCTTAGCCTCACAGGACAAGGATGGAAAACGCTGGAGGATTTTAGGCGGCATGCCAGCTGAGCTTGAGCAGACCAGGAAGGGCCAGGAGAGGAGAAAAGGAGGAAGAAAAATAGTGTAGCCACAACAATACGCAACTCACTAGTGTAGACACGAAGGAGCATGACAGGCTTAGGGCACTTCTGGAAGCTAGAGAGAACCATAGGAAGGCAGAAGTAGAGGCAAGGATCAGAGAGACAGGAAAAACATATTTGCAGCACTATGTACAATACCATGCTAAAATATTTGGTCTTCATCCTGAAAACTGTAAAAATCCAATAAAGCTTTTAAATGTCATGATCAAATGACATTTTGGTTTTTGGAAAGAGCACTCTTTTAGCAGCACTGGAACTGACTGAGTGTAGGTAAGAGTGAAGACGAGGTGGTAATTTGAACAATTAAACAACATTTATAATTCAGCAATGGTAACTAACACACAGTTACCACCT
Organism: Myotis myotis; assembly: GCF_014108235.1. Classification (NCBI taxonomy): domain Eukaryota; kingdom Metazoa; phylum Chordata; class Mammalia; order Chiroptera; family Vespertilionidae; genus Myotis; species Myotis myotis. Next base: position 4,413,505 of record NW_023416327.1, read on the forward strand.
TTGGCTATCCAGGTCTTAATATTATAAGTTTCCACCAAACGTGTGTGTGTGTGTGTGTGTGTGTGTGTGTGTGTGTGTGTTATCTGTTTAGATATTTATTTTCCTGCCTGAATTTATGCAGTAAATTATGAAAGTGCCAAATATCCCTCAGTAATGCTGCTAAAGAAATTTCAGGCAGATGATGACAACATTATTATTTTTTAAAAATATATTTTTATTGACTTCAGAAAAGAAGGTAGAGGGAGCGACAGAAACATCAATGATCAGAGAGAATCATTGATTGGCTGACTCCTGCATGCCCCCTACTGAGGATCAAGTCCACAATCCTGGCATCTGCCCTGACTGGGAATCCAACCAGTGGCCTCTTGGAACCTGGGTAGATGCTCAACTGCTGAGCCACCCTGGCCAGGCAACAACATTATTTTGCCCAAAGGTCATCACATTCAAAAAAATATTTCATGCAGAAGCCGGTTTGGCTCAGTGGATGGGGCGTCGGCCTGCGGGCTGGGGGGTCCCGGGTTCGATTCCGGTCGGGGGCATGTACCTGGGTTGCGGGCATATCCCCATGGGGGATGTGCAGGAGGCAGCTGATTGATGTTTCTCTCTCATCGATGTTTCTGACTCTCTATCTCTCTCCCTTCCTCTCTGTAAAAAATCAATAAAATATATTAAAAAAAAAAAATTTCATCACAGAGAAACCCCCTTCCAGAATAGAACATTAGCAGCCAAGGCTCCAGTCTAATATAAAATGAGTTGCAGAAGTGTTGTTGGAAGATCCGGAAACAGGGTAATGGAGCAATCCATGGCTTAACAACTGCAGGAAGCGATAACAACCCCAGGGACCAGAAGGCAATAAGAAGAGGAAGCTGGGGCCTTGGAGGATGAATCTGCTGTGCAGGAACAGATTTCTAGGGGAGACAAAGCCATGGTGGGTGAAGCATGAGGAAACAGAGATGGGGTAAAATAGTATGGCTTCCCTCCTCCCCAGCCATCTAATACCGGGCCAGTGTTTCCATTGTCTGAAACTAACAAGTGGGAAGTGTGTTTTGCAGTTGTTTTCCCACTGTGCTACAGAAGGACAGGGGAGCTACCTGAAGGCTGACAGACTAATAACCTACCCAATATGGGTAGTCTTCACTGTTGACCTTGGCACATCTTTCCTAAGGTCAACAAAGAGCAGTCAATTTGTCTGCTTCCAGTGAGAAGTCAACAAATATTGCATAGTAAGATCAGAAGGTCTCAAGTTTCCCACAGGTGCTCTGTAACATCATTCAAATTTATAAATAGATTTCAAACAAGTCACACTTAGTTTATTTAACAGAAAATATGGTTCTGTTTTTCTAACACAGTAGCTGCACAATAAGGTTTATTGAAAGAATAATTTTAAAATGATTGGGGCACAAGTGTCCTCTATTTCAGTCACTTTCTGAAATCTGAAAGCAAATTTAGAGCTCACTTTTAAAAGTTCCTTTAACTACAAACAGAGATGACCATGTTACTGAGAAAGATATTTAATTTTTGTGGCGGAGGCATTTAACAAAGATTTTATGGAAGCAGGGACCGGGGTGCATCTACAAAGAGGCAACACCAAACCTGAGATATGCTGTAATAATGAATGCCCATTCTAAAATTTTGAGAAAATAAATGGTTCACATAATAAGAGTGAAGAAGAGGGGCAATAAAAATGACCATTCAGACCCTCCTACCACCGTCCTTCTCAACGTTTTCTCCTACAGTACAGCGTCGGTTGTATATCACACGCAGTGACTGTTCCCCTCAGCCTCTCAGAGATCTCTGGGCTCGGGACAGTTAGCTGAGCTCCCTCTCCTGTGTGATTTCATTTCATTTTGTGTTCATCTAATGCACTCCCCCCATATTATACTTTTGTTCTACTATTTAAGTGCACGTATGGAATTATTGTTTTGAGTTTGACATTGTGTTAAATATAGCCCAAAACCAACCGACCAGCCAACCAACCAACCAACCAACCAACAAACAAAAAGAAACAAATGAAGCTGAAGGTATGATTCTTTTTTTCTTTATTAAGGTATTACATATGTGTCCTTATCCCACCATTATCTCCCACCCCACCCCCACTCACACCCTCACCCCCTGGTGTGTGCGTCCATTGGTTAGGCTTATATGCATGCATACAAGTCCTTTGGTTGATATCTCCCCCTTACCCCCATCCCCTCCTACTTCCCCTCTGAGGTTTGATGGTCTGATCGATGCCTCTCTGTCTCTGGATCTGTTTCTGTTCATCAGTTTATGTTGTTCATTATATTCCACAAATGAGTGAGATCAATGGACCTAAATAGATACTTTTTGAAAGAGGACATAAGGAAGGCCAAGAGACATATGAAAACATTCTCAAAGTCACCAATCACCTGAGAGATGCAAATCAAAATGACAACGTGGTACCATCTCACACCTGTCAGAATGGCTATCATCAACAAATCAACAAATGACAAGTGCTGGCAAGGATGTGGAGAAAAAGGAACCCTTTTGCATTGCTGGTGGGAATGCAGACTGGTGTAGCCACTGTGGAGAACAGTATGGAGTTTCCTCAAAAAACTAAAAATGGAACTTCCATTTGACCCAGAAATCCCACTTCTAGGAATATATCACAAGAAACTAGAAATACCAATCCAGAAGGATATATGTACCCCTGTGTTCATAGCAGCACAATTTACCATAGCTAAGAATTGGAAACAGCCTAAGTGCCCATCAGCAGATGAGTGGATTGAAAAACTTTGGTATATCTACACAACGGAATACTACACTGCTATAAAAAAGAATGAACTCTCACCATTTGCAACAGCATGGCTGGAACTGGAAAGCATTATGCTAAGCGAAATAAGCCAGTCAGAGAAAGGTAAATATCACATGAAGGTATGATTCTTAATCTAAGGGAACTGAGAGATCTGGTTACCTTCTTGTACTTTTTCTAAAAGTTTCTTCATTTAGTAAGCTTACATGGATCAGCTGGTGATAACCGTTCACATTCCTTAAGCAATTATTACACATGAGGCGCTCTGTTAAGCACTTGGCATGCTATCATTTCCCCCCTTTAATCGGTGCTATTAGGCATGTCCTATTGTTATTGTCATTTGACAGAAGATGCAAAAGTGACACAGAGAGGCTATGCTGGCCTGTATATAGGAATGGAAAGTTGATTGCAACGGGTCATCATCAAGTCTGTGTATGTGGGAAAGTGTTGCCCCTGAAAACACTTCGCGGGAAGATCAAGCAGAGTAGCGAGCAGGGGAGTTTACTCTCCATGGCGCAGGGATTGCCGTTATCGTCGGGAGCAGTGGTGAGGAGGCAGGAGTGCCTTGTGCACTGCGCCATGGAATTCATGCAATTGAAGCTGGGGCTGAGGATGGGGAGAACTACATCAAAGCTAAGATAGCTAAGCTGATTATAAATAATTCCATACACCACCCCGCCAAGGTCCCAAAGTATTTCAGTCTGTTCTAAGAGTTCCAATACCCAAACCACAAAATAGCCCACGGACGTCATGGCAATCTGAAGCATATCCAAACGAGATTAGCCTATGTGCCACTCTATTCCTGCTCCTATCACTGACCCCGAGTCTCCAGTAACATCAAATCCCTCTAATATCAGCGCAGCGGGCTCCAGCTGGGGATGTTTAGATGTTTGAGTGATAGCCTTAGGCTGAGATACATGGTAATACCTAACGAAATGAAATTCACTGTCACAGGAAATCCCAATGCCCACGCTTTCATGGGCCCCACATTTCCAAACTGGAACTAGTATGTGATAACTATGTGAACAAATTAGGCGCATCACCCAGATAGGTAGTCAAGATCATACTGGTCATTTTCCAACCCGAACCCCTACCTTTAGGCGTGCTGCTTGGTAAGATCCTCTGGTGAGTCATAGTTCATGGTCTGCTGATCTGCTATTAATACAATTTCTGTTGCCTTTTGAGCTTTTAGCCCCACATGTGTAATTCCTCCAAGAAATTCAGTATGTTATCTGAAAGGTCTCTCAATGCCACTGCATCAATGCAAACCAGACTGCACTGAGATGAACAAAGGAAATTTAACTTTCATAAGTTGGTTTTAAAAATGCATTTACTTTGCACTGAAAGAATCTAAAAAAAAGATGAAAAGCATCTTTAGCATGCCAAAAACATCTGGTTTCATATTTTCAGACCAAAAGGAAATTGCGTGAAGACTAAAATCTTATGTTTTGATTTATATTATTATTGGAGGGCTGAGAAGCTGCCAGTCACCAAGTAACATTTTATGATGATAAATAAATAAGGAAAACAATCTGACAGAACATGTTGTGGAACAAAGCTGCATTTCAAGTTTAATTAACTGATAATAATGTTTATGATGGGAGAACTGTGCCACCAGTTACATAGTTAGTTAGCGGATGATCCCAATAAGAAGACAAGCCCATGAAAGCACATAAGGCTCTTCCTCAACATGGCATTTCAGCCCACCCACCCCAGCGAAGTTTGCTTCATGCAGTAAACCACGCACCTATTGGACCCTTTCTCCACACCTGCAGCAGTTGGTCTCCTAGAGGTTTATTTTAAATTGAACAGCAGCAGGAGCAATGCATTCCTAAGAAGCTGAGTGATGGTGTCTTCTGCAAGTGGCAGGCACTGATACAGCAGAAATATCGCAGTCAGGGAAGAAAGAAGAAAAAACAGCAAAAAGAAAAAGGGATGTTTTCATCTTTTCAGTACTAGCTTTTCTCTCCCCGAAAACCTCAGATACAAACCTAAGGAAGCATGCCTGTAAGAAGGCCTTCACGCAGCCTGCCACCCTTTCCTTAATCGCGTGTGGAAGAATGCAATCCCTTTGCTGTTCTGAATCTTGCATTAAAAGTACGGCATACTCAGGTGTTGCAGCTCAAAGACTTAGGATCACAGCTATAGTTTGTTCGCAGAATAAACTGTTTGCTTTGTTTACCATTGAGACTATCCCGGGCCATATTTTAGCACTTATTATATTTTTAGAGGGAAACTCTTAGCAGATCTTATAAGCTGATTTCTTCAAACTATTGAAAGAGATAAACCTAGGCTGATATGTTCAAGATTTTTATGTCCAATCTTCCTCAGTTTTGGAATGCTGTATTATATTACCAAGTTTAGGAAACACCGAACGCCAGTGACTCCTGGCCCATTAACCATTCCGCTCTCACCCCAATAGAATAATTTCAACGGCAATAACTGTCACTATGCTTTTGGCCCTCCGACAGTGAGCACCACACACAAAGAAGATCAGTTAGCACTTTAAGCAAATATTCCAAATACTCGGCTGTTTCCCAGTGGATACCAAATGAAATTGAAAATGAATATATATCTGGTATTAAGGGGAGTAGTATTCAATCAAGTGCTTTTGTTGGTAAAACTCAATATTCTGTAGTCAGACAAAAGACCCGTAGAATGCAGAACAGTTGCAGAAAATTCCTGGATCTTTAAACTTAGATACAGCTGCCATCAAAAACATTCTGAAGAGCATTTGTTGATTCAAAAGGAAGTACAAAGAATTTGGAATTTTGTTTTCCTAGAATCCATTCAAATTTGGGCATGGCAATTTCCTGTGTGATTTTTTCCCCCGTTTCTCCAGTTATATTTTTTCATGAGTTAATTTAATGCTTTTTCTCTGCCTATTAGAATTATTAGCAATCAACTCAATTGTTTGGTCAGCTAACCTTTGTTTCTCTCTCTCTCTCTCTCTCTCTCTTTTTTAGGAATATGCGGTAACTATAACCCATTTCATTAATGAAATGCACTTTTCCATATGAGGGAGGCTGTGTTGGATCATCTCATGTCTGTCTGCATGCATGTATGTGCGTGGAAAAGTTAACATCCTGTCTTCGACGCAGTTGGGAATTACTAGTGGCATGTTTTGACTCATTATCTTGAATCTTAATCAGCTGATGAAAAAAAATTAGTTTCATCAGCTGATGAAGGCTCGGGGTAATGAGTCAAAACATCCTGATAGGGCTTCTCAGCAGCCAGAAATGGGACGGGAGCACTTCACCTGCCACAGCTGTCTCTCAACGCTGTCCAACAACTGACTCACCCAGGCTCTGTGTTTACACAATGTGGCAACCACAACATGGCATGGGAAAGGGGTTGGCACATCATGAGCTCTTTCATCTCCTAGGAAGATGATTTGGATGTTTATTAATTTTTCTATTGTAATAAATATGTGTCACTAAATTTCCCTTTCTAGCCATCTTATAGTGCACAGTTCAGTGACATTAAAAACGTTGTTGTGCAGCCATAACCACTGTCCATCTCCAGTATGATTTTGTCTTTCCAAGTTGAAATTCTGTCCCACAAAAAATAGCCCCATCCTCCCCAGTCCCCAGCCTTGGTCAACCGCTTTCTACTTTCTGCTTTCCATGACTTTGACTATTAGACCAAGTGCTCTATGTAAGTGGAATCATGCAGGATGTGTCCTTTTGTGACTGGCTTATTTCACTTAATGCAGTGTCTTCAAGGTTCACCCAATGTTGTAGCATGTATCAGAATTTTCTTTTAAAAGCTGGATAATATTCTTTTGCATGTATAGACAACTTCTTGTTTATCCATCCAATGATGGACCCTTGGGTTGCTTCCAAATTTTGGCTACTGTGAATAACGCTGCTGTGAACATGGGTGCACAAAAGCTGTTCAATTCCCTGGCTTAAATCTTTTGAGCTGAATCATATTCTATCTTTAATTTTTTGAAGAACTGAATACTTTATTTTTAAAAGAGAATGTCTTTTTTATGTTTTGAAATTGATTTTAGAGAGAAAAGAAGGGAGAGAGAGAAACATCCATCGGTTGCCTCCCATATGCACCCCACTAGTGATTGATCTGCAACCTGGGTATGTGCCAAGACTGGGCATCAAACCAGTAACCATTCGGTGAATGGGGCAATGCTCAGCCAACAGAGTCACACTTGCCAGGGCAGTATACTTTTATTTTTAACGCAACGGTTGCTACTGACCTGGAGACTCTCTGGAGGTGTGTGTAGAGTGCGTGGCTGGCGATGCTCCTGTGATTAGGCAGCAAGTGTAGGGAGGAAAATCCACATCACAAAACTGTTTTGATGGCTCCTTGCTGTTCATAATCAGGAAATTTAGTGAAGAAAAAAACAATTGTAACTATGAGTTTTGAAGAAAAATAAAAAGGAAAAATATCTTTACAAAAATATAAGCCAAAGTTTAAATCATAATGCTTTAAACTTAGAAAGTGCAAAACACTTTCTAAAGAATCAATAATTGATCATGCATATGTGTTTTAAAATGAGATACTGAAAAGTATACTATAAGGGTGTTTCTTTTGTAGAAAGTACAATGAAAGCAGAACTGAGTTGTTCTCCCCAACATTGTATTTTCTCACTCTCATTTGTGACTGTCACCATGTCTCCCTTTTTCTCATGTTTCTCTTCCAAATTGGCGCTTTATTTAGGTCAAATCTTCTTGCTTCCATAGCACAACCAGAAAGTCACTCAAAGGAAAGATGAAATAAATGAGAACAAGAGGGACTTCAGATACACAGCTAGAGAAGTCCCAAGAATAAGTGCTGTAAAAAAAACAAACAAAAAACAATTGTCATTTTGAAGTAAAAAGATATCAGAAAATTTGAAATGGTGGAATACAAGGCCAATGATGAGAGAATGACTGTCTATAATTTTTAAACTTATAAATACTAGTTCTCAAATTGTCAATGATAGAGTGTCATTAGCATTGTAATCTGCAACGTTTTTATATATTTATTTATTTATTTTAAATTTATCTTTATTGTTGAAAGTTATACAGATGTACTCCTTTTTTCCCCCATTGACCCCTTCTAGCCTGCCCCCTCCTCCAACCCCAGGCCTTCACCACACTATTGTCTGTGTCCATGGTTATGCATATACACATGTAAATTCTTTTGTTAATCTCTTCCCACCCACCCTTGTCTGAGATTCTAAAGAATAAAATAAAATGATAAACAAAATAGACCCAGAGACATAGAAACATGGAACAGACTAATGAATCTCAGAGGGCTACAATGTTTTAAACCAAAGGGACTTTAAGGATCTCCAGCCCCTTATTCCACACTCGGGCAACAGAAGACCTTGCGGTCACGTAGCTGGTAACTGAAAAGCCTGCCGAGGAGAACAAACTGACTGTTTTTTTATTCTTGACTTTGTGACTAAGAATGATTTTTTAAGGCGCTTTCACATTTTCCTCTTCATGTTCCTGCCTAAATAGCTTTGATTTTTCCTCTGTTCCTATCGTTCCTTCCAGATGAGACACCGAGTCCGTATCTGGGCCTTTCCAACTTCTAACCATTGCAGACGGGCTTCTCCATGGAGCATGGTCAGTTCTTCCTCACTGACCATGTCTCTTTGTTGCATTTCTGTTACACTTGTTTTACATTATTGAGTTAATATTCACTCAAATTATTTAAACCCCGATACTGATCATTTCTTAGGGTATCATGGTTTGAAAATCCCATATTTTTATAGCTCCTCACAGGCATAGTAGTTGTTTAGTGGGCATTTGATGAATTGAAAAAAAAAACACTATTTTTAAAAGGAGCCAATGAGAAAGACATTGAGACACAGCTATCCTTCAATCTTCTCATATTCTATGAGAAAAATTAAAATTTCCCTCAGATTAATGTATTACTAAATTACATTTTATGAAGAAAACATTCAATTTTTACAACAAAGGTTATGAAGTCTACTTGCCCCAAAGTCCTTAGGACATTTACTTTCTCTGTAAGTACCGTAGTATCTATGTCCTTCTAGAACATAAATGATTTTAGAATCTCCTTCAGATCTTCAGTGAGATCTTCTTAGCCAGGCCTTCCTTAAACACCCTCTCTGAAAATACAACCACCTTGAGCCCCTCTGCTGTCTCCCAGCTTCATCCTCCCTCTCTCGGTCTGCCAAATCTTCTCCACTTCTGTTCCCTTTTTTATGTTTGTTTTCTTTTTTTACTTGATGCCCATGAGATGAAACTAAAAGAAGGCAAGGATTTACTTCTCTGTTTTGTTTTTAGCTATATCCCATCGTGGGTGTTTCATAAATATGATTCAATGAGTGAGTGAACATCTTTTTATTCATCCCTCCTCTATATTTCAAATTCATTCTACTACTGGCCAGGGCTCATTTTTTTTTCTGTATAAAATCAATCTGAAATGGTTAGAATTTGGAAAGTCTAAACTAATTTTTTCTCCATCTCTAAAGCATTTTCACTGCTGGACTAGAGAAACTATTTTGTTTAGTACTGCATTCCTTTTTCTATATATTTATATACCAAAGGTATCATATTTTTAGATGCTTATAAGACTAGTTAGTTCCTTAATCCAATCTTGGAGTAACACTCAGGTTGCTTTTAAATTAAATTAAATTAAATTAAAGCCGCTTTGTGTGTGTGTGTGCATTTAAGGTCTCTTTTCCCTTAAGACCACTCTTATTATGTTCGGGACTGCTTCTCAGTATTCCAGGCAACAGGCCTCCCAGGTGCTTTGTCCTCTGTTATTTTTCTATTCTCAAAGATACTACTTCTACCGTTTCAAATACTTTCTTCCTAATTTTCCAACCAAACTTCGAGTCTCCCTGCCTTCCCACCTGCCAAAGGGCCATTTGAACTGAACATGTGCAGTCCAAAGTTCACCGCTTTATTCACAATTAACACGTCAGTCAAAACATACACACTGAGCCCTGGGCAGTGTGGCTCAGTGGACAGAGTGTCAGCCTGTGGACTGAAGGGTCCCAGGTTCAATTCCAGTCAAGGACACATGCCCGGGGTTGTGGGCTTTATCCCCAGTAGGGGGCATGCAGGGGGCAGCCAATCAATGATTCTTTCTCATCATTGATGTTTCTATCTCTCCCTCCCTCTCCCTTCCTCTCTGAAATCAATAAACATATATTTTAAACATACACAGTGAGAACCATATATATGTGTGTGCGTGTGTATACACATATATTAAAGTAAATACATATTTTATTTATATTTTATAAATATATATAATATGCTTTTTAACTTTAACACATACTCATACCCCTTCCTTATTTGTGTATATAAACACAAGCCCTGGACTGTATTCTTGCTCATCTTTCTAACACCATTTATTTTGCCACATTCTTTTTCTTTTTTATTTATTTCCATCAACATTTATCTCCCTTTACCTTCCTCCAGCTCCACCTATTACCCTACCCCTGGCATTCACCACACTGTTGTCTATGTCCATGTGTTCTTTCTAAACCCCTCAACTCCTCTAGCTCCTCTCCCCCCAGCTGTCAGCCTACTCTGTATCTATGAGTCTGTCTCTATTTTGGTTGTTAGTTCAGTTTGTTCATTAGATTCCACATGTGAGGGAGATCATGTGATATTTGTCTGGCTTATTTCACTTAGCTCTCTGATCCATCCATGCTGTTGCAAAGGGTAAAACTTCCTTCTTCTTCTTCTTTTTTTACAGCCAAGTAGTATTCCATTGTGTAAATGTACCACAGCTGTTTCATCCACTCATTCAAGTGATGGACACTTGGACTCCTTTCAAATCTTAGCTATTGTCAATAATGCTACAATGAACATAGGGGTGCAAATTTTTTTGGAATTAGTGTTTCAGATTTCTTCAGATAAATTCCCAGAATTGGAATCACTGGGTCATAAGGCAGTTCCATGTTTTAATTTTTTTGGGTATCTCCATACTGCTTTCCTTATTTTGCCATATTCTTAAGCAGAGAGGACTCTAAAGTTTGAGAAGGGACAGGTCCGCCATCATGATTGATCCCTGTACAAGGAGAAATTAATTGCAAAAGTGAGAAGATTTATAATACGTTTCAGGTACCACTTTTTATCTGGTATTTCCTTCAGAATAATGTACAGACATTTCCATAACTGCAATGTTACTACCCATCAGGACCTACCAATAAGATTGCAAGCTACCTGGTCAATCAGAGACACTTTTAGGCTTTGAATTATAGCTTCAAACATCACATGTTGGAGCATATGGATCAAGATGAAAAATTCTTAAATATTCAGGTAACAAAGCATAATCTATTTCTCTGAAGGTAAGGCAAGTTTCTGTGGCAACATTTTCACAATACTAGGTGTACCAGTTAATAATGCTGATTGTTTTCAATAGATAGAGTACACATATAATGATATATATGCGATTTGATATGTATGCTAATTTGTTGTATTGACAGCAAGCTTCAAAACTTCATATGTCAAATTTTCTGAAGGTGTTAACATCATAAATATTTTTACCCTTAAAAATGTTGACTTTCATGCCAAAAAAAGAGCATTTGCAGGAAGTTTTAATTCATTACTTTATTTTGAAGAAAGGTGTTGCTGAATACTTCGGGAAGCTTATAGTGAACATGCTCCATTTCAAGATACTTGTGAATGCTGGTTTAAACACTTTAAAACTGATGATTTCGATGTGAAAGACAAAGAATGTCCAGGTCAACTGAAAAAGTTTGAAGACCAGCAATTACAAGCATTATTGGATGAAGATGTGTGTCAAACTCAAAAACAACTTGCAGAAGGATTAAACATTGCTCAGCAAACAATTTCCAATTATTTACAAGCAATGGGAAAGATTTTAAAGGAAGGAAAATGGGTGCCACATCAACTGAACGGAAGACAAATGGAAAACCGAAAAGTCATCAGTAAAATGTTGCTTCAATGGCATGAAAAAAGGTCTTTTTTGCATCCAATTGTGACTGGCGATCAAAAGTGGATTTATTTTGAGAATCCCAAATGCACAAAATCATGGGTTGATTCAGGTCAACCATCAACATTGACTGCAAGGCCAAATCGCTTTGGAAAGAAGACAATGCTCTGCATTTGGTGGGATCAGGAAGGTGTGGTGTAGTATGAGCTTCTAAAACCAGGTGAAACCATTAATACTGATCGCTACCGACAACAAATAACCAATTTGAACCACGCTTTGATTGTGAAACTACCAGAATGGGCCAGAAGACACGGAAAAGTAATTTTGCTTCATGAGGACGCACTATCACACACTTCAAAACCAGTTGAAGACATGTTAAAAGATCTTGCCTGGGAAGTATTAACCCACCCGCTGTATTCACCAGAAAGTATTCACCAGACCTTGCTCCTTCACATTACCACTTGCTCTGATTAATGGCACATGCACTTTCTGAGCAGCACTTCAAAACATATGAAGAAGTGGATGGAAAAAAGGGTCTCTGAATGGTTTGCCTCAAAACAAGAAAAGTTCTATTGGGATGGTATCCACAAATTACCTGAAAGATGGGGGGAATGTGTAGCTAGTGATGAACATTACTTTGAATAAAGCACTTTTTGATGTTTCTCTTGAAATGATCATGTTTCGTGTTTTCTTTGATTACAAAATCTGCGTTATTAACTGATACACAGATACTGAGAAGTCCTTCAGGCCTGATCAACATGTACACGTGTGTGCTTGTGTGTGTTTAATGTCTGTGCACACACAAAGTCACACAAACAATAACCATTCTCTCTAGTGCCATCAGTGCCCAGCCATTGACTCTGTCTTTCCCCACATGCTGACTAAGTACATTTTTTGAGTTGTACAGAGTAGAGAATGTGTTGCCTTAATTGATCATCCAATGTAGTATATGGGAGCTTGGGGACAAGAAGTGCTTGACTGTGAAGGGCATATGGAAAAAACAAATAGTCACAATCAATTGACTCAATAATCATAAAGTTGAGCTTTTCAAGTTGCAAGAAAAATCAGAGTTCTGGGATTTGCATCAAATTTGTATATTTTTTCTTGGCTGATTTAGCCATTCATTGTTTAATCTAATGGTACATTTTATTTTTTCCAACCTTTTAAACTTCCTTTCTTTTGAAAAGAAACATCTCAACTTTGAAAATCTCAGAGGTTAATTTTTGGTAATTTATTTTTCCCGCCTTAAATGATTTTGCTACATTTATTATTCTTTTTTTTTTTAATATATTTTATTGATTTTTTACAGAGAGGAAGGGAGAGAGATAGAGAGTTAGAAACATCTATGAGAGAGAAACATCGATCAGCTGCCTCCTGCACATCTCCTACTGGGGATATGCCCGCAACCCAGGTACATGCCCTTGACCGGAATCGAACCTGGGACCTTTCAGTCCGCAGGCCGACGCTCTATCCACTGAGCCAAACCGGTTTCGGCTACATTTATTATTCTTATCATATAAAAATGGTACATTCCTTCCCATATAGAACATAAAAAGGAACACACACACACACACACACACACACACACACAAAATCTGTCCATAGAGCCTGGAATGCATGGGAAGGGATCATAATCCCTGTTAGTTCTATTAAATTAATAAGATTAATGGTTCTTAATAATGCACTATCCAATGTTGTGTGTTTGAAGAAGTACAGAGCGACCTGAATCTTATTTCTTTTTCTCCTTAAAAATAGTTTCTAACCCTCTCCTCCTACCCTCGCATATTCATTAATTAATAGTACCCTGCAAAGAATCATCATTTGCAAGCATTTTGTGTCCTTTCTTTTATTCATGAGTCATCACTATGATCACATCTAAAAGGTCTGATGCTAATGTAGATGGCCACAATGTCAATAATATTAACTTTGATTTGTGACAGATAAGTTTTGTATAAGGTACTGTCAGTCATATCTTCAGTACTGCTAAAACTTAAACATTTATTTTAAATTAAAATAGTCTGAGGACTCTGCATACATCTCAGACAATCTAATTTTAGTTTATTGAACAAGTTGAATAAATACTGACCTCATTCATAAGGTTCTGAGATTTCTAAATCTTCCTTGTTTACATAATTTGATCTTTTATTGCATATTTTGGTAAGAAATTATTTGGAAGCTCACTCTTGAAAAACCTCTTTAATTTTCATGCTAATTTCTAATAATACCAAAAACTTCTATATCTAGACAAAATAATGTGCTTACCATGCTCTTCTAGCCATAAATTCTGTTTCCTAGAAAAATAATTATAAATTTTAAACAAAGTCTACTTTTTTGATCATAACTTAATTGAGCAGACAGTAATTTGGCAGCCAATAACTATATCATAAAAAAGTAACATTACCTCAAATATTATAATGTTACAAGTGAATTTTTACTTTTCATATTTTCTAACATTTCTATAGCTACTTTCCAATTGGAAACTCCTTATACAAATGAATTTGGTGGAAGAACAATCTGCCTGGTAATTGCACACACAATCTTTATAAAGTCTGTAAACAACTGCCATAAATCAGAAACACAATTTTCTTTACAATTTTAAACAATAAGATTCTTTAAATTTTTCTTAAATAAAATTATTTAAGAGATTTTCCTTACATTTTTTTAGTCTGAAATAATATATTTTTCTTTACCCAGCAAGGCTATTATTTAAATTTGAAGGAGAAATAAAGTGCTTCTCAGACAAGAAAGTATTACAAGAAATGTTAAACTGTCTTCTTGAAGAAGGAGAAGAAGAAGAAGAGGAAGAAGATGGAGGAGATATAAAGAATACAATGGCAATAATTACGTGCCTATCAGTAGTCACTTTAAATGTAAATGGCTTAAATGCTCCAATCAAAAGGCATAGGGTATCTGAAGGCATAAAAATAAAAAAGACCCATATATATGCTGTCTGTAAGAGACCCGCCCGATTCAGAAGGAAAGATACACACAGACTAAAAGTAAAGAGATGGAAAAGATATTTTTTTGCAAATGGAAATTAAAAAAAAAAACAACTGGAGTATCAATACTTACATCTGACAAAATAGACTTTAAAAATAGTAAAAGACAAAGAAAGACACTACATTATGAAAAAGGGAGCAAACAAGAGGATATGACTCCTGCAAACATTAATGCACCCAACATAGGAGCACCTAAATATATAAAACAAATATTGATGGGCATAAGGGAAAGATGGACAGTAACACATTCATACTAGAGGACTTTAACATCCTGTTGACATCAATGGATAGATCTTGTAGACAGAAGATCAACAAGGAAACAACAGCCTTAAATGATACACTAGGTCAGATGGATTTAATTGATATCTTCAGAGCATTTCACTCCAAAGCAAGCGAATATACTTTTTTTTTCAGGTTCACATGGAAAATTTTCTAGGATAGAACACATGTCAGGACACAAACAAGTTTCAAAAAACTTAAAGAAGCTTGAGTATCTTCTCAGACCCTAGTGTTATGAAACTAGACATCAGTCACAAGAAGAAAACTGAAAAATACACAAAGACATGGGGGCTAAACAACATGTTACTAAATCATGAGTGGGTCAATAATGATATCAAGAAAAAAATAAATAAAAAGATACCTTGAAACAAATGAAAATGAGAACAACCCAAAATTTGCCCCAATTAATTAATTATCTGTTTAGACTTGGGACAAATGCAGGTGACCAGGAGTCAGCAATAATGGCCTATCCCCTGGTACTTCAATGTCTAGACCGCTGAGCCGAACCAGAACACATGAATACACAAGACAGAATTAGTATGCAATCACACAAGGTTTATTTACCTATTTCTAGTGGGTCCTGGGCTCCAGCAAAGGCCACCCAGCGATGTACACCAACAGACGGACAATGAAGATGGAGACAGACAGGTGTCCACAGCTGGTTCAGGCTCACACAGCAGAGCAGTCAATCAGGGGCTTGTCTCACGGAGCGACATGGAGTCCTCTTCTCATCAGGCAGGAGACGTCCACTGAAGAAAATCTGTTGCTTATATAACCCGTGGTAAACAACTTGTGTCTTATCAGTGTGGGCCAGACGGTGTGCCTTTGCTAGGAGCAGGATGTTTATGCTTTAAGGTAGGGGTCCTCAAACTTTTTAAACAGGGGGCCAGTTCATTGTCCCTCAGACAGTTGGAGGGCCGGACTATAGTTTAAAAAAAAACTGTGAACAAATTCCTATGCAAACTGCACATATCTTATTTTGAAGTAAAAAACCAAAATGGGAACAAATACAATATTTGTATTTGCATGTGGCCCGCAGGCCATAGTTTGAGGACCCCTGCTTTAAGGGCTTAGGGCATTCACATCAAGATAGTGGGGTGTTCACCACATTTTGGAAGTTACAGAGTATTGGGGTCTGCACACAGCAAACATTTCACACATTACTCATTTCACACAATAATTATTTCCACACATTAGAGGGGTTTCCTTAGGACCATACAGTATTATAACAATGGAAACAGCTAAAGCAGTCCTAAGAGGGAAATACATAGCATGCAAACATACCTGAAGAAACAAGAAAAGTCTCAATCTAACTTTACACTAAATACACACACACCAAAAACAAACAAACAAAACAAAACAAAACAAAAAAAACTATAAAAAGACCAACAAAGTGAATAGAAGGGAAAAAATAGTAATGATCGGAGTAGAAATAAATGAAATAGAGTCTAAAAAATACTAAAAATACATGAAACCAAGATCTGTTTCTTTAAAAAGATAAACAAGATTGACAAACCTTTAACTAAACACTTTTAGAAAAAAAGGGAGAGGGCCCACATAAATAAAATCAGATATGAAAGAGGAGAAGTAGCAACTCACTCCACAGAAATACAAGGGATTATAAGAAAATATTATGAACAAGCTATATGCCAACAAATTGGACAAAAGAAGAACTAACACCTACCCTTCTCAAACTATTTCAAAAAAATGCAAGAAAAAGGAAGACTGCCAAGATCATTTTACAAGGTCAGCATTATGTTAACTTCAAAACCAGATAAAGACACTACAAAGAAAAAATTATAGGTCAATATCCCTGATGAACACAGATGCTAAAACCTTCAACGACATATTAGCAAATCAGATCAAGCAGTACATTTAAGAGATCATACACCATGATCATATGGGATATATCCCAAGGATGCAAGGTTGGTACATATTTGCAGATCAATAAACAAGATACACCACATAAACGAAACTGAAGGATAAAATTTACATGATCATATCAATAGATACAGAAAAATCCAGCACTCATATATGATAAAAAAAAAAAAACTCTCAGTAAAGTGGGAATAGAGGGATCATAACTCAACATAATAAAGCCAAATATGGACAAATCTACCACCAACATCCTACTCAATTGGCAAAAGCTAAAAGCATTTCCTCTAAGATCAGGAGCAAGACAGAGATGTCCGCTTTCACCACTCTTATTCACTATATTACTGGAAGTCCTAGCCGCAATAATCAGACAAGAAGGTATACAGAAGGAAAGGAAGAAGTAAAACTGTAATTATTAGCAGATGACATGATACTGTATATAGAGAATCTGAAGATATCACCAAAAAAAAAACTAGTATATGTGATGAGTGAATTCAGTAAAGTAGCAGGATGCAAAATAAATATCTAGAAATCAGTTGCATTGCTATATACCAATAATGAACTATTAGGAAGGGAAAGTAAGAAAATAATCCCACTTACAATTTCATAAAAAAATACCTTGGAATAAATTTAACTAAGGATATAAAAGACCCGTACTCAGAAAATTATAAGACACTGAAGAGAGAAATTGAAAAAGATACAAATAAGTGGAAGCATATACTGTGTTAATGGATAGGAGCAATTAACATCATTAAGATTTCCATACTATCCAAAGAAGTCTATAGATTCAACACAATCCTTATCAAGATATCAATGGTGGCTCTAGCTGGTTTGGCTCAGTGGATAGAGCAGGGGTGGGCAAACTTTTTGACTCGAGGGCCACAATGGGTTCTTAAACTGGACTGGAGGGCCGGAACAAAAGCATGGATGGAGTGTTTGTGTGAACTAATATAAATTCAAAGTAAACATCATTACATAAAAGGGTACGGTCTTTTTTTTTTAAGTTTTATTCATTTCAAATGGGCCGGATCCGGCCCGTGGGCCCTAGTTTGCCCACGGCTGGGATAGAGCATCAGCCTGCGGACTGATGGGTTCAATTCCAGTCAGGGGAACATGCCCAGGTTGTGGGCTCAATCCCCAGTGAGGGGTATGCAGGAGGCAGCCGATCAATGATTTTCTCTCATCATTGATGTTTCTATCTCACTCTCCCTCTCCCTTCCTCTCTGAAATCAATAAAAATATATTTATAAAAAAGATATCAATGATGTATTTCACTGGACCAAAACAAATATTCCAAAAATTTATAGGGAACCACAAAAGATCCCAAATAGCCACAGCAATTTTGAGAAAGAAGAACAAATTTGGAGGAATCACATTACCTGATATCAAAATACACCACAAGGCTGTAGTAATCAAAACAGTATGATACTGGAATAAAAACTGTAATGGATATAAATGGAACAGAATAGAGAGTCCAGAAGTCCACACCTTTATGGTCAATTAATATTTGACAAAGAAAACAAGAACTTACAATGGTGTAAAAACAGACTATTAAGTAAGTGGTGTTGGAAAAATTCAACAGCTACATGGAAAAAATGAAACTAGACCACATTCTTATATGATACACAGGATAAAGTCAGAGTAGATTAAAAATAAATATTAGACTGATGAAAAGGGACAGACTCAAAGACTGAGAAACAGCAATCAGGCTATCAATCCCCAGAAGGAAAGTAGGGGAGGGCGGGGGTAAGGGGAAGAGATCAACCGAAGGACTTGTATACATGTATATAAGCCATACCAATGGACATGGACAACAGGGGGATGGGAGCATGAGTGTGTGTGGGGGGGAGGTTGGGGGTTAATGGGGGGGATGAGGACACATTTGTAATACCTTAACTAATAATAAAAATAAATAAATAAATAAATAAATAAATAAATAAATAAATATTAGACTAGAAAATATAAAAATCATAGAAGAAAACATAGACAGTAAAATCTCATACATTGCTCACAGCAATATTTTTTTCTGATATATCTCTTTAGTCAAGGGCAATTTAAAAAATAAGCTAGCGAGACTACATCAAACTAAAAAGGTTTTGGCCCTAGTTGGTTTAGATCTGTGGATAGATTGTTGGCTTGCTGACTGAAGGGTCCCAGGTTCGATTCCGGTTGAGGGCATATGCCTGGGTTGTGGGCTTGATCCCCACTAGGGGGCATGCAGGAGGCAGCTGATGAATGATTCTCTCTCATCATTGATATTTCTATCTATCTCTCTCCCTCTCCCTTCCTCTCTGAAATCAATTAAAAATATATGTTTTAAAAAAGGTTTTGTTTAGCAAAGGAAACTATCAACAAAATTAAAAGACAACCCACTGAATGGCAGGCTATATTCATTGATATATCTGAGGAGGGGTTAATATCCAAAGTGTAAAAAAAAACCTTATAAATCTCAACACCAAAAACCAAATGATCCAATTGAAAAAACAGGCAAAGAACCTGAATAAACACTTGTCCAAAGAGGGCATACAGATAGCTTATAGACATATGAAAAGATGCTCAGTGTCACCAATCATCAGAGAAATGCAAATGAAAACCACAATAGCTATCACCTCACACCTGTCAGAATGGTTATCACCAATAAATCAAGAAACAAGTGTTGGGGAGGATGGGAGAAAAGGGAGCCCTGATGTTTGTGCGATGTTGGTTGGAATGCAGCTTGGTATAGTCACTGTGGGAAGCAGATTGGCGTTAACTCAAAAGATTAAAAGTAGAATTGCCCTATGACCTAGCAATTCCACTTCTGGGAATCTATTTGAAGAAACCCAATTCAAAAGAATATACACAGCCCTTTGCTTACTGCAGTGTTACTTACAGTAGTCCGATCTAAAGCAGCCCAACTGCCCATCAGTAGATGAGTGGGTAAAATAAGCTATGCTATTTTTACACAATGGAATAATACTTAGCTGTAAAAAGAAAGGAATAAAGCCCTAACCAGTTTTGCTCAGTGGATAGAGCATCAGCCTGAGGACTGAAGGGTCCCAGGTTTGATTCCGGTCAAGGGCATGTACCTTGGTTGCAGGCACATCCCCAGTAGGGGGTATGCAGGAGGCAGCTGATCAATGTTTCTCTCTCATTGATGTTTCTAACTCTCTATCTGTCTCACTTCCTCTCTGTAAAAACTCAATAAAATATATTCTTTAAAAAATAAAGGTAAAGGAAGGAGAGAAGGAAGGAAGGAAGGAAGGAAGGGAGACAGGAAGAAAATCTTACTTGCGACAGCATGGATGAGACTGGAGAGTTTTATGGTAAGTGAAATAATCCAGTCAGAGAAATCCAAATACCATATGATTTCACTTTTTTGTGTGAAAGCCAATGAACAAAATAAACTAACAAAAAAAATAGTAACAGACTCACAGCTGGCTGAGGGGTGTGTGTAAGAGGTTTAGGTGTAAAAGGTGCAGAAACTAAGCAAAAAAAACAACCCAAAAAACAAACAAAAAAAACAATCCACATCTCGTAGGCAATAGTATGGTCATTAACAGAGGGAAATGAGGGTGGGAGAGGCAGGAGAAAGTAAAGGAATAAATTGTGATAGAAAGAGAGATGATTTGGGGTGGTGAACACACAATCAATATACAGACGATGTTATAAAATGTTACACTTTAAATTTATATAATTTTATTAACCAACTAGAGGTCTGGTGCACAAAATTTGTGCACGTGGGGGGGGTCCCCTCAGTCCAGCCTGCACTCTCTCCAATCTGAGTCCCCTCAAGGGATGTCCAAATCCTTGGGATCGGGCCTAAATCGGCAGTCGGACATCCCTTCACAATAATGTGAAGGATCTCTGGCTCCTAATTGCTCACCTGCCTGCCAGCCTGGTCACCCCTAACTGCCCCTGCTGCTGGCCTGATCACCCCCAACTCCCCCCACCCCTGCTGGCCTGGTCACCCCTTACAGTCCCCCTGCCAGTCTGGTCGCCCCACGCAGCCTGCTGTTGAGTCATTTGGTCATCCCTCACTAACCCCCCTTCCGGCCTTGTTTTAGGCAACCATCTTGTGAGGGCATGAGGGTTAATTTGCATATTACCTCTTTATTATATAGGATATAACCCCAATGAATTCAATAAAACATTTAAAAAAGTAGAAAAAAAACACTCAATAGTAATTCCCAACTCTGAAAAAAAATATTTGCTTTTACATGTATCAAAAGACTCCTTTGATGATAGAACAGAATAGAGAGTGAAAGTGAGGCTGCTGACTTTGTGAGAAACAGAAAGAACCCCATATGCTATCAATTTGTTACTAATTAAAGGTAAACATCCTACAACTTTATTTATTTTTTTTAAATATATTTTATTGATTTTTTTACAGAGAGGAAGGAGAGGGATAGAGAGTTAGAAACATCGATAAGAGAGAAACATCGATCAGCTGCCTCCTGCACACTCCCTACTGGAGATGTGCCTGCAACCAAGGTACATGCCCTTGACCAGAATTGAACCTGGGACCTTTCAGTCTTCAGGCCGACGCTCTATTCACTGAGCCAAACCACTTACGGCCATCCTGCAACTTTAAATTGCTTTTGATTCAGGAACCAAAATTAATTTGTCATTTTAAAACTAAAAAAATACATTTTTGTCATACCTTTCCATACAATTTGATATGAATTTTTACCATTCCAATCATTCATAGACCTACAACCAAGACTACTATATCCAGCAAGGCTATCATTTAAAATTAAAGGATAAATAAAGAACTTCCTATACAAGTAAAAAATTAAAAGAACTTATCACCAATAAAATACTATTATAATAAATGTTGAAGGGATTCCTATCAAAAGAAAGAAAAAAAGAGAACATAGTTATAAAGACTAAATGAAAATAAATATGTACCAATCAGTAATTACTTTGAATGTAAATGGATTAAATGCTCCAATCTAAAGACATATGGCAGCTAAATAGATAAGAAAACAAGACCCAGGAGATCCCAACATGGTGGCTGGCAGGATGGCAGGTAGAGAGAGAGTGTGAGTAAAGGAGAGAGAGGAATGTGTGGACGTGTGTGGTGTGTGTGTGGGTCAGTGAGGGACAATTAAATCTCTCAGGAGTCTTGGGGACTGGCAGATCAGGCTCCCCTAGGTAAGGAGCCCCTGCTACTGCCACAGGCATTCCCAGGTCAGGCATGACTTTGGCATGGAGCCCATGCCATCTTGTAGAGGGGAGCATTGGTCAGAAGGGAATGGAATGATGTATACAAAGTGATTCAAAGCAGGTGAATCCAAGAATACTCTACCAAGCAAGGCTATCATTCAAAATTGATGGTGAAATCAGGCGCTTTGCAGACAAACAAAGGCTAAGAGAGTTTACCACCAAGCCAGCAATGCAAGAAATGATAAAAGGACTGTTGTGAAAAGAAGACATAGAAAGGGAAGAAGGAACACAGGTATAAAGAATAAAAATGGCAACAAACAAGTACTCATCATTAATAACTTTAAATATAAATGGATTCAATGCTCCAATCAAAAGACATAGGGTGGCTGAATGGGTAAGAAAACATGACCCATATATATGCTATCTGCAAGAGACCTACCTCAGAACAAAGAACTCACACAGACTGAAAGTGAAGGGATGAAAAAAAGAGTTTCAGGCAAATGGAAATGAAAAAAAGAAAACCGGTAGGGTAGCAACATTTATATCTGACAAAACAGACCTCAAAGTGAAGGCCATAACAAGAGATAAGGAAAGCCACTTCATAATACTAAAGGGATGGATACAACAAAAGGTTATAAGTCTTGTAAACACATATGCACCCAATACAGGAGCACACAAATAAATTTAAAAAAAAAACACCACACTTTTAGAAGGTAACAAGAGAGAGATCAACAGCAATAAAATCATAGTAGGGGACATTAATACCTCATTGACATCACTGGATAATTGTTCTAGACAAAAAATCAGCAAAGGAAAAGAGAGCTTAAACAACTAAGTAGATAAGGTGGAACTAATTGACATCTTCAGGACATTTCACCCCAAAGTTATGGAATATATATTCTTCTCAAGTGCACATGGGACATTTTCAAAGATAGACCACATGTTAGGACACAGGCTAATTCTCTTCAAATTCAAGAAGATGTAAACCATATCAAGCATCTTCTCAGATCACAATGGCATACAATTAGAAATCAACTACAATAAAAACAATCAAACACTTGGAAGTTAAATAGCATGCTATTGAACAATGATTGGGTTACCAAAGAGATAAAAGAAGAACTAAAAAACATCCTGGAAACAAATAACAGTGAAAACACAACAATCCAAAATCTACGGGACATGGTGAAAGCAGACCTGAGAGGGAATTTCATAGTACTACAGGTTTACCTCAAAAATACAAGAAAAAACTGGTACTAAGTTATCTAACCCTACAACTTAAAGAATTAGAAAGAGAACAACAAGAAAAGCCCAGAGTGAGTAGAAAGGAGGAAATAATAAAGATCAGAGTGGAAATAAATGACATCAAGACCAAAAAAAAAAAAAAAAATACAAAAGATCAATAGAACCAAGAGCTGGTTTATTGAAAGAATAAACAAGATTGATGAACCTCTAGCTAGGCTCATCAAGAAGCAAAGAGCGAGGACCCAAAACAACAAAATCAGAAATGAAAGAGGTGAAGTAACAACCAACCCCATAAAAATACAAAAATTTTTTTAAAAACATTGTGAACAACTCTATTCTAATAAACTGATGATATGGACATATTGCTAGAAAAATATAATCTTCCAAACCTCAATCAGGCAGAATCAGAAAAATCTGAATAGGGCGATAACTACTGAGGAAATTGAAGCAATAGTAATAATAATAATAACAATAATAAAACTTCCAGAAAAACAGAATCCCTGATCCAGATGACTTTTCAGGGGAGTTTTACCAAACATTCAAAGAAGAACTAAAACCTACTCTCCTCAGACTATTCAAAAAAATTCAAGAGGAAGAAACACTTCCAAGCTCTTTCTATAAGCCATCATTACCCTAATCCCAAAACCAGATAAAGATGCTACAAAGAAAGAGAATTACAGGCCAATATCCCTGATGAACATAGATGTTAAAATCCTCAACAA
The DNA here is from genome assembly GCF_014108235.1 of Myotis myotis. NCBI lineage: Eukaryota > Metazoa > Chordata > Mammalia > Chiroptera > Vespertilionidae > Myotis > Myotis myotis. The sequence goes on from NW_023416327.1 coordinate 4,437,429, forward strand.
AATATTAGCAAATCACATCCAACAATGCATTAAAAGGATCATACACCATGACCATGGGGGATTTATTCTGGGGATGCAAGGCTGGTACAATATCCTCAAATCAATAAACGTGATACATCACATAAACAAATTGAAAGACAAAAATTACATGATCATATCAACTGATGCAGAAAAAGCACTTGACAAAGTCCAACACCCTTTCTTGATAAAAACTCTCAGCAAAATGGAAATAGAAGAATCATACTTCAAAATAATAAAAGCCTTATATGACAAACCTATAACCTACATCATACTCAATGGGCAAAAACTAAAGCCCTTTTGCCAAAGAACAGGAACAAGACAAGGATGCCCACTCTCACCACTCCTGTTCACCATAGCACTGGAAGTGCTAGCCATCATGATCAGGCAAGAAGAAATAAAAGGCATCCAAAATTGGTAAAGAAGAAGTAAAACTGTCAGTATTTGCTGATGACATGATATTGTACATCAAAGTACTCCATCAAAAAACTACTTGATTTAATAAATGAATACAGCAACGTAGCAGGATACAAAATTAATACACAGAAATCTACGTAATTTTAATACACTAATAATGATCTCACAGAAAGATAAACTTTTAAAAAAATCCCATTTACTATTGCAACAACAAAAAAATTAAGATACCTAGAAATAAAGTAACAAAGGAGGTAATGACTGATTACTATAATCATGTTGCATTCATTTTCCTCATGTGCCTTAAGCGCAGGGACACCATTTCTCTCCACTAATACTAGCAGTGAATATTTTAGCAGCTGATTGGTACGTCATTAGTCTTGGACTGACTTGTTTGGTGTGAGCAACAGGAAATATTTCACTTTCAGAGAACAAGAAAAATAGGTTTATTTGAGTTACACTTATAAATTTGTGCAGTTATTCAGTGTCTGGTAAGTTAATGTTCAAGAAAAAAATATTAATTTTTATTAAAATGTTCTATTATCTTATGTTAACAATTACTCATTTATTTCATCCCTTTGTATTCAGCATGTCTCTATCAAAATAAACCTGTGTTTCTATGAAAATGGAAGCTTTTGATTTTTTGCCGCCCGCATACACTTCAACCTTGTTTATTTGGCCCGTGTTAGCCTTTGAGTTTGACATGCTTATTGTAAAGTATATGATTGTCTTACTACTATGCAATACACTGGAGATAATGGAAAGTAAGTGAAAAAATAACTTAAAAAAGCAAAAAGAAGAAGAAATGATAAATTTTTATTGCTATCATGAGCTCTCAGTTTTACTTAAGTGCTCATAATTTTCATTTACTTTCAACTTCTCTTTTCATGAAAAATATATTTGCATCAGAAGAGAAAAATAGAGCCATGCCACATTTCAATATTTATATCGAAAACTTCACATTATTACCATTTAACTAGGTTTCTACTTTGTGAGAAGTTGGCAGGTGTCCCTCTGCCTCTCATATGAAGCTTATGCCCATGTGGACCCTATGTGCTTGCCATGTGAACAGTACCTGGTTCCCTTCCCTGGCATCTTGGCTCTCTGCCATTACTCACCTAGATTTCAGGCATCACCACCTCCAGAGGGCTTTCCAGGATGCCCCATCTGCCCAACCTCAAAGGAAGACACTCAGAAGATAGGGAGGATGAAAAGATGCTGCTTTTCCCCCAACTCCATGCTCCTAGACCCACAAGTCTAGATTTTCATGTAACCATAGGGAGTGGGAATGCTTAAAGTAGTTGGAATATTCAAACTTTTAACCTATATTGCATTGGTCTAGGATGCAATGTAATAACCAGGACATCACACAATCAGAAAAAGAGAGTTTGACTAAGGTCGAAACAGGGATTGACAATCATACAATAATTTCCTCCTATTTCTAACTCAGTGTGTTTAAAGTCCTCAAGAAATCATATGCTTATTACATAATTTATGCAAACTGTACTGGGGGCTGAATCAGTATGGATTTGAGGCAAACTCAGAGTGTGTTATGTATTGTGAGAGTGGGGTGGGTGGGTTGACATTGTGCTGTGGCTTGAGGCTCTTAGACCTGGAAGATTTGGGGCTTTTAAGTCCAGAAGCAGTCAGTAGGTTTGTGAGAGCCACCGCTATTAATTTGCAAGATATTGTCACTGGTTATGGGCGAGGAAAGGGAAAGGGCAGGAAACTTGCCACAGACTCTGTAGTTACTTCTTGCAGAATGTGGAACCAGGCCATGGATCCGGATAATTCTCAGGTATTGTTTATTGCTCTTTCCCAGGTAAAAAGAAATAGACACAATCAGTTAAATTTGAGCATCAGTTACTTTGAGTATCTCTCTGGAGCTTTTATATGATGAGGTTTTTATTGGTTAATCTGGTTTGTCTGAGATACCATCTTACGGTTCTCCCAGAGACCCAGGAAATGAGCTTCTGCCATGTTTAATTTCTATATTTCTAACTTATTTTTCCTTATTTTCTCCCTGACAAAGATGTGAGTGAGAAAATCTGGCTTGAGTTACATAAATGAGGGGACACTTTTCTTAGGAAAGTGCACTAGAAGACAATGTGGTCCACTGAACTCGTTTTGTTGATCAGGCCCCCAAGTCCAGGATGACATGAGTCTATCAGGCATGCCAGGTGGTGTGACCCCTGTGGTGGCATCATGTTCCCACCTTTGAGGACATGCCCTGCCCCCGGGCATCCAGGCACAGGCACAGACCCATCTCAGGACAGAGATGTCGCCTCAAACCGCAGCTTCTAAGCTGAATTGTGCCATTGTGACTTTCACAAGCAGGATCTCGGACAATGACCTATTTTTGGTGAACATTTGAATTTACTGTGATCATTTTCCATGAAAAAATGTTATTGCCTCAGTTACCCACTTTGGTGACTAGCTCATATATGTGTTTATGTTTTCCCACCTCCTCCACAGGATAATTCCCATGTGATAAAAGGTCTTACAGGACTGACTAAGAAGGGCAAGATGCATTTGTAGGTGTGATCTTCAGGCTTTTCTTTCCTAGGCAGTAGAGCTGTTGAGACCCAGAGGACCACAGCGGGAGTGGCGGGCAGGCCGATGATGCTTCCTCTGCCTGGACCTGAGCTAACGCTCATGTTTCCTTCTGATGGAGTCAGTTCTCCAAGAGGCACAATGGCCCTAAGAATTTTGTTCCCACTCCCATCCACATTCATTCTTCAGTGGTTCTCAACCTTCCTAATGCCGCGACCCTTTAATACAGCTCCTCATGTTGTGGTGACCCCCAACCATAAAATTATTTTCGTTGCTACTTCTTAACTGTAATTTTGCTTATGAATTTTACTGTTATGAGTAGTAATGTAAATATCTGATATGCAGGATGTATTTTCATTGTTCGTGACCAACAGGTTGAGAACCGCTGTAAGAGAAAGCCAAGAGCTCCTGGGACCCTCAGGGCTTGGATGTCCCCTCCTTCCTAGGGGAGAGGCGGGGAAGACCTCCCCTCCTTCCGCTCCGCCTGCTGGCCTCACTCCAGAGGGGCAGCTCCATTTCCCTGGCACCAGGAGTGATGAAGGACCTTGGCCTTGACCCATTCTGGAGTTCTGTCCTCCAGTGAAATTCAGAAGATCCCTTATGGAGGATTTGAAATGAAAAGTGCTGGTTTCTTTGTTTCCCAGAGGATAGCCTGGGAATTGTACCATGCTTCAGATTCATTGAAAAACAGCACAACTTACATGATGAAAATTTGGGCTCTGAAGTTTTTTGAGCCAGACTGGGTTCAGGTGCCATCTCTGCCACATGCCTGGTGTGTACTTTGAGCTGGTTACTTTATCCCCCAAAGTCTTGCTTTCCTCATTGAGTCAATGGGAATACTAATGGTCCCCACCTGGGCAGACAGTGCTCGGCCCAGGGCTTCCTCACCTTAGCTCTAGCTAGAGAATCAGATTTTTTTCTTCTGATTTTGAGTTAATAAGGTGGCAGGGTAGGTGGATTTCTCTTCCAGTGTCAGGGGATGAGATCTTTCTTTAAATATATTTTTATTGATTTCAAAGAGGAAGGGAGAGGGAGAAAGAGATAGAAACTTCAATTATGAGAGAGAATCATTGATCAGCTGCCTCCTGCACACTCCCTACTGGGGATTGAGCCTACAACCCGGGCATGTGGCTTTGGCTGAAATTGAACCCAGGACCCTTCAGTCCACAAGCCGATGCTCTATCCACTGAGCCAAACCAGCTTGGGCAGGGGGGAGATTTTAAGAGACCAAGTCCATTGTAGCAACCTCATTACCCTTGCATCTGCCAGGCATTGGTCAAGAGATGGATGGGCCTGCTGAGACCTGGGCAAGTCTCACGGAGCTTCTGGAGAAAAACATTCCCTTGAAAAAGTAATAAAATGTATTTAGAAAAAGTTCTTTCTTCATTCTTATTTTTAGAAGTGTTGTCTGAAGACTGGATGTGTGGGGTTACAGCAGCCATTGTATAGGCATGAGGGGAAAGCCAAGAGCTCCACAGAGAAATGGATCCAAAGCCTGATATTACTCTTGCCTCTTTCAGGATTTTGTTTTTGTAAGGCAATAAAAAGTCTTATGTGACTAAAAACCCTCAGTAGATGTTAACTATTATTATTTTCATTATTACTATTATTGCGAGTAGTGTACTGAATCTTTAGTAAATATCAGGCACTATGTTAGGAACTCAGGTAGGACAGAGAAGGTGGAAGAATGGATGGATGAACCTGACAAAACTCTGATATGGAGAATTACAATCTTCAGGCAAGACTATTACTTGGTGAGGATACAGCCTCATTTTTAATGTCAAAGAGCCAAGACAAAACATTAAATGCAAAAGGAGATTATTTTAGTTTAATACATGGTCCAGGTCAGAGTCTGGCTAACACACATTCAGATCTGATTCCACTGGAAAGCCTGAAGTTAACAACAACAGAGCGATATTAAATTTCACACAAGTTTCAAGCTTAACATGAGTTAATCATGTTCAATCTGTCAATTTACTAAGTTTTTGAGAAATAATTTTTTCAAGATCCTTGACTACTCAGCTATTACAGGGTCCAAAGTTAAGATTAGTCATCATACAATTTTGCAAAGAATGTTAATATATTTTTCTTTGAAGGAATATTAATGACCCACAAACTCACAGAAAATTGGCTATTGATGGTAAGAACTGAGGTCAGGGTAGCTAGTTTCTGAGTTATTTTGAAATGACAAGATTATAAATACTTTATACTTAAATTATAAAAAATTGAGAAAAAATGAAAAGCACATTTTACCCAAAAAAGCTTGGTAGGCATATTTTAACATCTTCAATTGCTAAGTGAGTGGTCACATGTTAGTTGAGCCTGCAGGCAGTGTGCCTGACTGCAGAGATGATTCGGGGTCCTTACCCAGATTCTCCCTCTCCCTCTTCGACTCGGTCCTAAAGAGCCACTACCACAGGGCTCACATCCCGTCACTCACCAAATGACACTGTTCTGCTCCTCACTGCCTCCTCAGATTTGCTGTATTTCTCTATCTACATCACCAGTTCTTGTGTTTTCAGTATCTTTAACTTTCCCTTTTAGATGATTGTTGCCAGTTTCCTGTCTGCCGCCTACTTCTCAGCACATCTACATCTACAACAAATGATCATAATTCTTTTGTGCCCACATATTACTTCAATGAATTTATGTTGACACTTGGGTCTGTCAATGGTTTTCTCTAAGTCCATATCTTCTCAGCATAGCCTGCTTAGTTCCATCCTTTAGGCTGATTCTACTGAACAACTTTTCTCATTAATATCAGAGCTCCTGTTTTCAACACTGAAGAGACAGGTATCGGGATGTTTCCCATTAATTTTCCATCAGAATTATTTTTCTTTGCCTTCTTTTACTGAACCTTCATAAATGCAATTGGTGATTTTTAAGTAGGATTTGTTGATTTATGGCTCAGAAATATTATTCTGGTTCTTTGAAGAGGTTGTTCAGTAAAGAATGAGCATGGGAAAGAGGAGTCAGTCAGAAAGCAATGAAGAGAGACGTGGATGAAGCTGAGATATAGCCTGGACGTTGGTAAGCAGAGCTTGTTGATGGATTGTATGTGGGTGTAAGAGAAAGTGAGAAAAGAAAGCTTCAGGAGCTGGGACTATAGCTGACATACAATGAACTGGGAACCCACAGAAGAGGGACAGGTTTCAAGGTGTGGCTCTATATGAAAGAGTGTGTAGACATTTGCTTGACAGTATAAAAAAGGAAGTTGCATTAGATTCCACATATGAGTGAGATCATATGGTATTTATCTTTCTCTGACTGGCTTATTTCACTTAGCATAAGATGAACAAAATAGAACTAGAGGTATAGATCCATGGAACAGACTGACAAATGTCAGGGGAAGAGAGTGGGGGAGAGGGTAAGACTGGATCAAAGAATGTAAAGAAATTAGCCAAAGAACATTTATGCATAGCCCATGGTCACAGACAAGAGTGTGGCGAAGGCCAGGGGAGGGAGGGTGGAGACTGGGTGGGAGAAATGGGAGACATCTGTAATAGTGTCAACACTAAAAAAATAAAACAAATAAATAAAAATAAATAAATAAGAGTAGGAGCTCAGTGAATTAAAAATAATTTGGAAGATAAAAAGATAATAAAATAAAGAAGGGAAGTTGCAGTCATGAGTTCTGACTCCGAGGAGAGAAGTGAGCCTGAGACCCTGAACATAGGGATGTGAACCTTGAGGCCCCAAAAGTTTCCATGGCTTGTCTTGTAACACTGAGGAGTGGCCCTGGGCTGACGCCCATGTCGGTCTAAAGCGGTGCTTTTCCACCGGGCCCTGAGTGCTAGGACTTGCCCAGCACCAGCCTTGGCCCAGAGGAAGACACAATTATGAAATGTCCCCGTTCTCAGACAGATCATGTCCCAGAGCACCCTATTTTTGGTGCTGGGGCTTCTGGAGGAGGAGATAAAGCTAAATGGCAAAGGATAAGTTGTTTTATCAGCATTTTATGAAATATATCTGTACATTATCTAGTTTATAACCTATGTGTGAGCATTTGGAAATGATTTTTTAAAAAAAGTTAGAATGGTTGCTTACTTTTAAAGTGATTTCTCAGCATCAAAACCCAAAACAGCCAGGATTCTAGAAATACTTAAAATATTTTAGACTTATTTTTTGATTCAGCATGAACTAGCATAGTGAGGGTATGTGGTACTATCTTACAAAAAACGTTACCTAGCATTTCTAAAATCACTTGTATTTTTACCTTGTCCTTGTTGTCTCAGGGTCTAAGCTAAACTGTTAATCAAATTCAAGCAGAAAAAGGAGGAAGATGTAGCTAAAGAAGTTCATGTGGGAAAATGGTACGGATATTTGCTGATTGCAGTCAGAATAGGATAAACTATGCGTAAAAGCAAATAAATATTTTAAAAATACATAAATAAGTCATTTCTACAAACATCGGTAGCTTAACAGTAAAATAATTCATTGCTGAAGCGAGTTGGGTGGCCTTTCTCCAATTGCACCTGACACCCTCCAGGTGGCCGCTGGAGTCCAGGGAGGGACGGAGACAGAACAGTGGCTCCTCATCACCCCACCCAGGAAGTGACACACTTCACTTCTTTCAGTGCCGGGAGCTGGTCCATCCTTGCTGTTTCAAGGGACCTGGCATATATGGCATACTGTTCTTAATATGTTTGCTCACTTTCTTGGCACTATGTGTTTTAACCAAGGTCTCTGAGAAAGGTTGTTTCCCCAGGTAGGGATTTTCCCCTGAAGTTAGGGAGGGAATAAAACCTCTTAACTAAGTGCCAGGCGGGTAATTAATCACTTTAACTACGAACAATCATGCTTAAGCTACATAATCTTTACTCCCTGGTATGGAGATAAGAAACGCCCTAACCTTTGTAATAGAGATTGATAGGATTGAATCAACTGGTATAAATACAGATGTAACAAGACAGCAAGACACAGAACTTAGAACACAGAACTTAGATTGAGAGAACATGGCAAAAGATCCTGGACTGAACCTGACTACAGAAATTGGCAAGAGAACCTGACTAGAACCTGGTGACTGAACCTGGCTAGCGAGGAACATGGCAACCTGGCTGGAGAACCTGGAGAACCTAGCAAGAGAACATGGACACAGAACCTGGCTGGAGATCCTAAGCAGAACCTCTCTGGAGATCCAGACCAGAACTTGGCTGGAGATCCTGGCTGGAGATCCTGGATGGGCTGCTGACCTGGCTACAGAACTTGGCTATGCTGATCAACTGAATGCTGGCTCCATGTCCTTCCTTCTTCGCCGACTCCATCCACACCTTTGGGGACCCCTGGGCCTGCTGGGGTTGGACCCCGGCATTTCAGAATCCTTTTGCCGAAACTAGTTGCAAGCTCCAACCTAATTGAACAGAAGGCAGACAATTCCGGGGAAGCCCATGGAGTGTTTTGACGGTTTGGCCATACTTGATGAGTCAGCAATGTGGGAAATTAAAACTGAAGGCCAAAGTGGTAGAAATAGATACAGCATCAAACTGGGAGGAGGTGGCGGAACCTGCGACTGTGGCTATGATGGGTCCCCCTCCATGTGGAAAGGAGACTGATGTGACTGCACTCAAAACGCGCGGGTGGGCAGAGGGTCACTCACTCAGAGGACTGGGAGGGAGAGTTAGTGTGGAGAGATTAGGACACTGGAAGTGGGTGCAGCTCTCTTCTTCAAATGCCAGCAGATTCATTCCACTGAGTCCAGAAGTGGCTGGCAGATTTCATATAAATAGAAAAAGGAAACTCTCTCTCTAAATAGAACGATGTTTCTAGAAATAGAGTGAGCTTGCCATATTTGAAGTGATTCAGACAGCAGCGGACCAATAAATATGAGTGGACTTCTGCAGTGAGTGAGGTAAAGGACCTCTGACTATTCATAATTCAAGGATTCTCCATTAATTGTTGTCCCCATTAACATATTTAGCTTTCTTGAACTTGAAACTGTGAAGGTAGGGACATTTGAAGATAGAGAAGGATGGTGACACATATCTATTCTGAAAATATTTTTCCACTCAAAATTACGATTAGCCACATTAATAATTGGATGTTGCTCTGCCCACATGTCCATTTATGTTTGCTGTAGATCTTGAAGTGTAAGAAACAGATCTCTTCCCCTGGTCTGACCCAATCCCACGCTGACTTTGATTTTGCTTGTCGGTGCAGTTTCCTTTAGTATGTTTTTAAGATCTGCTGGGAATGAGAAAAGAACCTGCACAAAATGAGGACAGTTTTCCATATTACTTTTTAAATTAGAAATTCTATTTCTTTTTTACTCCGTTTTTGTTGTTGTTTCATTTTATTATTCATACTGCAAGGTTATAGCTACTGCCTGAAGTGAGAAGTGAACAATTGTTTCATTAGGCTTCAATCGTTTCAATACCCAAGGTCTGTCTTTGTTTATTTTCTCCTCCCTCTCTTCTGTCTTGGAGAAGGAGACATCCTACTTTTTTCCAAGTCTACATTCATCCTGAATTTTTGTCTGATTTATTCCTTCCTCTTATATGATTACTGGAGGCCCAGTGCATGAATTCATGCACCAGTAGGGTCCCTCGGCCTGGCCTGCAGAATTGGGTTGAAACTTGCTCTCCGACATCCCCCAAGGGGTTGCGAGAGGGTGCAGGCCAGGTTGAGGGACCCCACCAGTGCACAATTGGGGCTGCAGAGGGAGGTGGGGGGTTGGCAGGCTAAGGAGGGACCACGGGAGGGTTCCAGAGCATGTCTGGCCTGTCTCGGTCAGTCCTGATCAGCCATACCCCAGCAGCAAGGTAACCTACAGGTTGGACATCTGCCTCCTGGTGGTCAGTGCATGTCATAGTGAGTGGTTGAGTGGCCTTAGCATATCATTAGCATATTACGCTTTGATTGGTTGAATGGACAACTGGACAACTGAAAGACCAGACACTTAGCATATTAGGCTTTTATTATATAGAACTCTCTTTTTTTTTAATATATTTTATTGATTTTTTACAGAGAGGAAGGGAGAGAGATAGAGAGTCAGAAACATCGATGAGAGAGAAACATCGATCAGCTGCCTCCTGCACATCTCCCACCGGGGATGTGCCCGCAACCCAGGTACATGCCCTTGACCGGAATCGAACCTGGGACCTTTCAGTCCACAGGCCGACACTCTATCCACTGAGCCAAACCGGTTTCAGCTATAGAACTCTCTTAATTCCTTTCCCTCTTTTTTTCCTTCACTATCATTTAACTGGCTCATCTCTATCTCTATGACAAAGAGGCAACTTCCACAACATATTTAAAGTAAAAACTAAATATCTTCCTCACTGTTGCTCCCTGAAGGGCCCTCTCCCTGCGACAAAGCAAATGCTGATGTCCTGCCGGGCCCCCTGGAAGGCAGCATCTTTCTGTCTATCTGGCTTGATTTGCCATCATTGACCCAGATCCCAATTAGGTAACTTCTTTGCCATCACAACATCCTTTTTCCAGAAAGGTTAGTAGTCAGTTTTTGACTGTTCTGATCTGTCCTGCACTTATTTGTCAGATTAATTATCTGCCCCCAAATACATCTCACTGTCATTCCGACCAGAACCCTTTACTATTCACCCATGAGACTGCTGTAAAAAACCTGTAAACAACATGTGTGGTTTTTGTTTTGTTTTTTGAAAGTTTTACCCCTGTCTCCAGCCTCATCTTTAACCATTATCCAAAAAAGGCCCCATGTAGCAGCCATTCCCCAATACACTCCCTACTTCCTGCCACTGCTTTCGCTTTACTTGCCCTCTCCACACCCACATCCCCTTGTGCAAATCACACTGACCTCCTGGAGCCTTTTTCTGAAAGAGTTGCAGTTCTCCCTGACGCTGACCCACACATCAGTTTGTTTGTATTTAAAAATCTTACATGTCATTTATGCGTCACACTCCTTGAGGGCAGGACATGTGTTTATTTGATTTAAACACTAAAGCACCTAGAGCAGGACTTTGAAATAAGTAAAGTAACAGAACAATGGCTGATGAAGAAGAGATCATGCTCCTTCTATAAAACCTGGGAAAATCTAGATGCTTTAAACTTATTTTTATTATTTATTTTTCTCCTTTTATTGATTAAGGTATTTCATATGTGTCCTTAACCCCCCCATTGCCCCCACCCTCACTTTTTCCCTCAACCCCTGTTGTCTGTGTCTATTGGTTAGGCTTATATGCATGCATACAAGTCCTTTGGTTGATATCTTCCCCTTACCCCCACCCTCCCCTACCTTCTCTGTGAGCTTTGAAGGTCTGATCGATGTTTCTCTGTCTCTGGATCTGGTTTTGTTCATCAGTTTATGTTGTTCATTATATTCCACAAATGTGTGAGATCATGTGATATTTATCTTTCTCCAACTGGCTTATTTCGCTTAGCATAATGCTCTCCAGTTCCATCCATGCTGTTGCAAATGGTAAGAATTCCTTCTTTTTTTATCGCAGCGTAGTATTCCATTGTGTAGAGTACCACAGTTTTTTAGTCCGCTCATCTTCTGATGGGCACTTAGGCTGTTTCCAAACCTTAGAAATTGTGCTGCTATGAACATAGGGGTACATATATCCCTTCTGATCAGTGTTTCTAGCTACTTGGGATATATTCCTAGAAATGGGATCACTGGGTCGAATGGGAGTTCCATTTTTAGTTTTTTAAGGAAACTCCATACTGTTCTCCACAGTGGCTGCACCAGTCTGCATTCCCACCAGCAGTGCATGAGGGTTTGTTCTTTTGTTATTCTGTATAAGGTCTCTGATTTTTTTTTTCAAAAAAATAATTAAATTTATCAGAATGATATTGGTTAATAAAAATATATAGGTTTCAAGTATACAATCCTATAATACATCAGCTGTATATTGTATTGAATGTTCACCAGCCAAAGACAAATCTTCCATCACCAGTTATGTGACACCCTTTGATCTCTTTATCCTCCCCCACTCTCCTTTCCCTCTGGTGACCACCATACTGTTTTCTGTGTCTGTGAGGTTTTGTTTGTGTGTTTGTCTTTTTATTCATTTTTTGTTTTCAGTTTGATATCCCACATATAAGTGAAATTATATGATGGTTTTTGAGTTTCATTCATCTGACTTATTTCACTTAGCATGATTTTTTAATCTAGTAAATTTGTGTACCTTTTTTCCTCCTGAAAGAAGTTAGTTGTTTTGTTGGTGATGGTGTTAGAGTTGATATTCTATAGGAATGTTTACAATCCTAGGTGCTTGCCAGTGAAGGAGAGTTCAGCACGACTCTCTAGGACCCTTAGGTATTATCTGAAGAGCTACCGTCGTTATCATTAAAGCCAGTTACAAATTTCACTTCTCTAAATGCCAGTGCTATTCCGCTTAGTCTCTAACCCAGCCGTGCGCGAACTACGGCCCGCGGGCCAGATCCGGCCTGTTCGGCTGTTCTATCCGGCCCCGCGGAGCCCAAAGAGCGGAGGGTTCTCTCGCTCTCGCCTCCGCTCCTTCACCAGCAGCAGTGTTAACATGGCAACGTCGGGAAACAGGGCCACAGCTCCTTCTTCTGAGTCCAGTTTAAGAACCCATTGTGGCCCTCGAGTCAAAAAGTTTGCCCACCCCTGCAACCCGTAACCTTCAGGATACTTCATTTCATTGTTGCTACATCAACAGTGATTTCTGTCTCTGGGTTTTAATATTGAAGACTTGAGTCAGAGCTGTGACTTTTATATTTCCTTGGTGATCTAATGGCAATTGGATTTTTAATGTCAACTAGTGTGTCCAAAAGATTGCTCAGAAATTTGTCCAAAATGGTGAAGCCCCAAACAATGAAGCCGTAGACTTCTATTTTTGCCAAATATGGGTTATTCTGTTATTGTATTCTAATCCCCCTTCACTCCCCGCATGAATGCTGTTTGCCATCTCATAACAATTGACAGCTTTGCTTAATTCTAAAGATGTGAACATGCAGCATTACCATTCCTCTAATTAACTCTTGTACATCTCTAAGAAGAAACTTATAAAAGTATTTTTATTGTTCCTCTCCAAAATATAAGAAACAATAGGATTGCATTTTTATTGCAACATCAAAGCAACTTAGATAACATAACTAAATTTATTTCAGTAGCCTGAACTCTTAACACATAGTAGGTCCAGAGTAATATTTATCAAATTTAGTCACTGACAAATGATAATTTTGCCTTCTGCAATGTTCCAAAACACTTCTTCTATCATCCTGTCCTCTTGTATTTCATAGTTCTCTGGGTGGAGATAGGTAAATAAGAGATCTATGCCTCTGTTTCTATTTTGTTCATTAGATTTCACATAAGTGAGATCCTGCGGTATTTATCTTGCCCTAACTGACTCATTTCACTTAGCATAATAATCTCCAGGTCCATCATGCTGTCACAAAAGGTAGATTTTTTTTTCTACAGCTATGAAGTACTCTATTGTCTAAATGGATCAGAGCTTTTTATTCACTATTGATGGGCACTTGGGCTGTTTCCAGATCTTGGCTATCTATACATATAAAAGCCTAAGCAACTGAACGACCAAATGACTGAAAGACCGGTCACTATGACATGCACTGGTCACCAGGGGGCAGACGCTCAATGCAGGAGCTGGCCCCTGGTGGTCAGTGAACTCCCACAGCCAACCTCCTGGGGCTGGCCAACCTCTCATGGTCCCTCCCCCGAGCTGGCCAGCCCCGATTGCCAGCCAGGCCAAGGGACCCCACCTGTGCATGAATTCGTGCACCAGGCCTCTAGTTGCAAATAATGCTGCAATGAACATAGGGATGTATATATTCTTTCAAATTACTGTTTTGGGTTTCTTTGAATATATTCCTGAATACATACATATATTCCTTTGGAATATATTTTTATTATTTATCTTTCTTGCTTTATTAAAGTGGCGAGAATTTTCAATTCTGTGTTAAATAAGGGTAGTGAAAGTAGATATTTTTGTCTTTCTACTTTTAGAAAGATAATTCCCCACTAAGTATATTGTTAGCAGTAGATTTTCTGTAGCTCTTCTTTATTTGAAGTAATTTCCTCTATTCCTAATTGATGAGAATTTTTATCAAAAATGGGTGTTGGGTTTTGTCAAATACTTTTTCTGCATTAATTGATATGATCGTGTGATTTTTCTTTTCTTGCTTGTTGATATGGTGGCTTACATTGATTGATTCCTACTGTTAAGCCAGCCTTGTGTAACTAGAATAAATCCTATTTAGTCAGGGTGTAAAATTCATTTTATACCATGTTAATTTGGACTTGCTAATATTTGTTGAAAAATTGTTTGCCCTAGCCAGTTTGGCTCAGTGGATAGAGCATCGGCCTGTGGACTGAAGGGTTCCAGGTTTGATTCCGGCCAAAGGCACATGCCCAGGTTGTAGGCTCGATCCCCAGTAGGGGTGTGAAGGAGGCAGCCGATCAATGATTCTCTCACATCATTGATGTTTATATCTCTCTCTCTCCCCCTCCCTTCTTCTCTGAAATTAATAAAGAAATATATATTTTTTAAAAGAATTTAATTCTAAAAAAATATTTTTTTTCATCTAAGTTTATAGGGATATTAGTCTGTAATTCTCATTTTGTTCCCCTTTTTTTTAGTTTGAGTATCAAAGGAATGCTGATCTCATAAAATGAGTTAAAAAGTGGTCCCTCTAATTGGCTTTTGGGAAGAAAATGTTTAAAATGATGTTAATTTATTTTTAAATGATTATTAGAATTCTCCAGTGAAGCCATTTGGGCTTGGAATTTTTTTCTAGGATATTATATTATAAATCACATTTCTTTAATGGTTATAGGCCTATCCAGATGACTTTACTTCACCTTGTTGAGTTTTGGTTGTTTGTGGTTTCTGAAGAATTGGTCCATTTCTTCTGGTTTTCAAATGTATGAACATAAAGTTGCTAACATTTCCTTATAATTCTTTTATTAGATTCATAAAATGTAGTGATATCCCCTGCTTGATTCCTGCTATTAGTAATTTTTGTTTTATCTTTGTCAGTTTTGTTGGAGTTCTGGCAACATTATTATTTAAACAAAAAACTATATATCTTTTTCATTATCTTTCTTGTTTTCCCGTCTTTAATTTCACCTCTTATCTTTATTATCCCCTTTCTTCTGCTTGCTTTGGGTTTACTTTGCACCTCTCCTTCTAGTTTCCTGAGGTAGGAGTTTAGATAATTGATTGAGAACTTTCTTCTTCTCCACTATATCACTTTCCCTGTTAGCATGGCTGTAGTTACATTCTACATATTTTGATGTCATATTTCCATTTTCATTCATGCCTAAATATATGTTGACTTATTTTGAGACTCGAAGCCTGGTGCACAGGATTTGTGCACTGGTAGGGGGAGTGATCTGCAGGGATCAGCCCGCCGTGAGAGTTCCGCTCATCTCTGTTAGCCCAGCTGCGCTCCCACTGTGGGAGCACACTGACCACCAGGGGCAGCTCCTGCGTTGAGTGTATGCCCCCTGGTGGTTAATACGTATCATAGTAACTGGTCTACCAGTCATTCTGGTTGTTCTGCTGTTCAGTTTTTATTATATAGGATAATAAAGCTTTCTGGGCTGGGCCATTTGTTTTGTTGAGATCCCCTCATGGCAAGCCCGGACACTTTGTGTAACTTCCCTGGAGTCCCCCAGCTGCCAGATGTCTCTCACTGGGGAGCGCAGTCTCAGGCTCAGTGAGATGGGGGAGAAGAGCACTTCTGGTTGTTGATACTAAGCAGGATCCACAATTGTGCTCCCTTTCCTGAGCTGCTCAGGTCACCTTGTACTGTTGGTGGGGCTCCAGTTCAGTCCTCTGGAGGAGTGAGCCTACCTAGACCTTCTTCTGTTGCAAGTTTGGGAGATGCCAGGCGTAGTTTTATGTCAGCTACTGGGTGGGTGGTCTTTAAATGCCCTGCCACAAGTTGTTTCTCTAGTCCTGGGTCCATAGCAAATTCTCCTCTCTCTTTCCACCTTTGAAAGTTCTCCTTTGGTTGCCTCTTCTGCTATTTCCAGGGATTTTAGTTGTACTTAGAGTTGGAGAAGCCAGAAGAAGTGAGTCTGCTCCATCCTGTTTAAAGAAAAGATCAAATAGCTTTTTAAAAACTGTTGTTAATACTTCTTTTTCATGTCCAATTAGCAGATCACTTAGCAAAAAGGTCATTTGAGCTGTGGGAGCAATGGTAGTATAAGTATTATTTTCACAGGCTTGTATTTCAAGTCAGCTATGAGGCAGTGAGTGCTACAATAATTCCCTCAAAGTATGCCCAATGGCCATTAAAAACCACAGAATGTGATAGGATTTAGGGACACATATACAAATTGCTGCACTAAAGGACTTTTTAGCCAAAGAGAAGATGGGCTCCCTTAATATAATGGCCCAGCAACCCATGACTACAGGTGCCCCTTTGAGTTTGAAGGACAACCTCTAAGAGGTCATGTGCCTCAACCAAGTGCAGCAGCATCCTCCACAACAACCTTGATTTTTAGTCCTGAAGTTTCCAAGTGCTTCAGACATATACTATTTCATGAATAGGGCAGGGAAAACATTTCAGCTTCAAATAAATCACCAAGAGCCTTGCTTCCTCATTGGCATGTCAAATTACAGAACTTTGTTCTTTGGTTTTGAACATCTTTGAGGTTTGATTGCAATATAGAGTGATTTATTCAGATCAATTGAATATTAAAAATGATTATACACCAGAATCTATTTGGGGAAAATACCCTGAGTGATTTTGCTTAATTTTGTGCCATATCAAGTTATAGAGCCATGCTTCTAATATGCTAAAGTGATTATTAAGATTCCGTGCTATGCACATTGGTGACTTCAGAAAATAAGAGATAGAATCTCATTTTCAGGACTAAACTCTGCTTGAAGTGATTTTACTAAAATGCCTTAAAAAGAGCCTTTGATACAGAGCAGCATGCAATTATGTGTCAGTGGTTGATGAGGAGGAAAATGGCAGCAGGGACTTAGAAGAGAGAGTGATCACTGTGGATTGGGTTGATATGAGAATGTTCTGGAAGGTTGTACATTCAAGATAGGTATGGTCGGATGAGTGGGAGGTGGCACTGTGAAGAAGGTCATGAAGGTTAATATAGGCAAATGCTACACTGAGGCCAGGCTGTCCTGTTGGCCGAGTGGATGTTTTGCAGATGGGAGTTAAGCTGAAGCCATATTCTGAAGACTTGAATGCCAGGCCGAGGGGATCTTTATTTTCTGAGAATCTGGGGACTTTAAGATGTTTTGAACTAAGGAGCAGTGCAAGTCAATACAGGGTAGGTGGACATCAGTTTGCAAAAGGAGGTTGATTTCTGTGGCATGGCTAGGGCTCAAGAGGATGATGGTGTTGAGGTGGGAGAAGTGAAGACCTAGAAAGGACCACTGTCAATCTTTGAGCAATAAATTTTTGAATAATAAAATTACTTTGTAAGTGAAAGACCATATAGTGGGGCCTTGACTTACGAGTTTAATTCGTTCCAAGATGGAGCTAGTTAAGGAGCTTGTTAAGGAGCTTGTTAACTCAAATTATTCTATCAACTCAATGCAAAAAATCAGCCGAGAGACAGCTGGTATCTCAAAAAACTCGTTAGTCAGGACACTCGTAAGTCAAGGCCCCACTGTATTAAAAAGTAAAAACACACACAAATGCACATGCAATGCAGTGAATATTTTAATAGTATGTTAATTTGTATTTTGTGTCCAGTATCACTGTTCACACTAAACTGCTCTCTCCAATGCTTTCAGTATAATTTCATTTTATTCATGTGTAGTTAAAAGTAAACAATATTAGGATTAGTGGTTTGACTATGGCTTTGCTATCTAATTCTGTCTTTATTTACCCTGAGAAAGCTTGGCTGAATACATGGAATGAGAAAGAGAAAAGAATCAAAGGTAGCACCAAAGTGTCTACTCTAGTTAGTAGGGAGAACAATGAAAAGTACATTAATTTTAATTTTAAAATTTTAGATTCATAAAAATAGTTTATATCTTATACATGGTAGCCAAAATACTATAAATAATAATATTATAAATTTAAAAAGCATAGATAGTCTTATAACTTATAGGATTGATAATCATTTATTGACAATGTGAGAGAAGAAAACAGATAAAATAATGGAGTTGTAGGAGAAATGAAAGCAGGCATTATAAACCAACAAGTGAGATAATCTTTCTAAAAAGCATAAAGGTGGATTTTGATTGAAATAATTGTTACCCTAATGTGATTCCTAAGTAGCAACAATACTATCCAGTTGCACATAAGTTATGACTCAAGACTGACCTAACGAGGGTTAGATAAATGTTTTAGATTCTGGAAGAAACTCAAATGGAATAAAACACAGTAAAATATAATAATTATTTTATTAATTATATTATTGTTCTAGTGATAATTTTCAGTCCATTGACATAGCCAATATCATTTTTGTGTATGTCTTCATGTGTAGTGTCAGTGATATAAAAATGGTAGGAAAGACATTAATAGATATTCCTTAAGTGGAAATATATCCATGAAAGAATACATGCTTATCTACTATCTGTTTTTCCTTCAGAGAACCTGACATAGAAAGAGAAGTGAAGCAAAGGAAACAATCCATGGAAATGGCTGTGGAAAGTCAACTCATGGACAGTCTGGGCTTAAATCAGATTTTCCCATCAATTTTCCTTAATCCCTGAAATAATCTTTCATTCTACTGTATCGTTGACATAAAAGACACCAAAAATGATATGAAAACAAAATCATAAACCTCACCTTTTGGAACTTATATGTGTATCTCATTTAAACTCATTTGAGCACTGTTAAACTCACTAGACGATGTTCAATATGCGTGAGATGTAAATGATGCAGCTCTAGGTAACTGATCTGCAATTACTATAAACAATGAAATCATTAGTGTGCATTTAAAATAAATAATGAGATGTGAAATCATTATAATAATGTTTTTCTAAGTAAAAGCAGCCAACTTAGATCAAAATTGTGTCATCCATAACTTAAATAAAGTTGATCCATTTTCTAAAGTGCACCACTGTGCTATCACAATCATTTGCTTCTTTGAAATGAAGGGTTTATGCCACCTCTTAAAAGTAATTACAGGCTGAGAAGTTGCTGCTGCGGTCTCCTTCAGACTTCGCCTCTGAAACTCTGGTTCCTCACCACTTCACTGGCAGGCACGATGACGCAGAGAGGAACATGAGTACAAGGATGAAAACCCAGCTGAGGTTACGGTGTTGTGGGTGAGGTTATGCTGTCTTCACCGCTGAGTGGTTCAGCGGTGAAGGTAGCATACTTTTATGGTTAACTTTGGCCATACTCAAATGGTTAACTTTTTTAGGTTCATTTATACTCAGTGCTCAAATCATTGTGGTCTTTGAGTTACAAACCCATGAGGTTATTTTTTTCTATAAAATCTGAAGTTTAGGTAGAAGAGAAGAAACAGGAGAGTAAAAGGCGAAGTGTTACCCTGTCCATCATTCCAAAACCAACCACAAATACCCACTTAATGTTGAAAATTCATCAATGGCTGGTGGGAAACCCATGCTCTGGTCTTGAAGTGATACCTGAGCTTGCTCACACAGTTTGTTCACCTAGGCAACCTGAGCACCACTCCTCTACCTAGAAATAAATAAATTATTTTTAAAAATACAGCTACTGCTTTCAAAGAATTAGCTCCCTAGTTACAGAACAAACATGGTGTTAAAACAGTGAATATTGTTACAGAATAAAGATAGGTGCTATCAAACCACAGAGACCGTGAAGTATAAAATCCTGGCAAGTTCACCGCCGCTCAGAGCACTCCACCGGCGAGGTTAATTTTCTTCTGGTCCTTGACAAGAACATACAGTTTCAATAAAGGAATTAGGAAGAGATGGGGCGGGATAATTAGTCCTGGGAATATCATGTTTCGCATTCTGAAGTAAAAGTGATTGGAGCCTCTAGCAAACATTGCTCTTGCCTTGCCCCATAACTCTTGGTCCACCTCTGAGCTCGCTGCAATTTAGGAGCACAGTTGCTATATTTAGGACAGCTAAGCAACCATGTTTCTCTGCTTCTCTTCCTGAGGGTCTTTTCTTGTGTCATAGGAGCTTGCTCATAGAATAATCAACAAAGGCCTCAGGTATAGTGTCCCCAGGATAACCCCCAGCCAATTGTTGATGAATGAATCCATCTACTTCCTCACCCTTCATTTGAACAATTCCTCACAAGCTGCCCACAAGAGAAAGAGGTGTTGCAATAAACAAAATAACAATTCCCAAAGATAACTATATCTTAATTCTGAGAATCTGTAAATATGTCACCTTATGTGGTATGAGACTTTTCATATGTGATTAGTTAAGGATTTAGAGATGGAAAGGCTATCCTGGATTATCTGGGTGAGGCCCATGTAGTTACAAGGATCCTTATAAGAAAAAGAGGAAGACAAGAAGGTGAAAGTCAAAGAGATTTGAAGATGTTACACTGCTGGCTTGAAGTTGGAGGAAGGGGCCACAAGCCAAGGGAAGCAAGATGTCAGAAGCTAGAAAGAGTCAGGAAACATTCTCTTCGAGAGACTCCAGAAAGAAAGCAGCCTGGCCAACACTATGACTTTCCAGGGTGTGGTCTCCTTTCATCTTGAGTTGCTAAAATAGCCTGACTTAATTCGCCATTTCTCTCTGTTTCAATCCAGGCTGCACCACGCTGACAGGTTGCTCCTCTCAAACACAACACAGAAACCCTGAATTGGTCTTGTGACATTGGTGTCAACTAATAGAATTAACTTTATGAGACACAGGCTCTGGAGCCTACCTATTTCTTTTTATATTCTGGAGTTCTGAAATCTTGATGTGTAAAAGATTTCCTTAAATCCAGGAGAGCACACGAAAATTGCATATTCGCAATCTCCACCACGATGGTAGACTGATTACAGTGCTGGCCCTAATTAATGGCATTTCTACATCCAAGCTTTTGCCATTGTGACTTTGTAGCTACTCCTATCAAGTAGTAGCATATGTTTCTCATATTGTGAATTGCTAATTGTTCTAATTCCTAAAGATTCTGATTCCATAAGTAGATATAGGGCAAAGCCCTGAAGACTCATTATGTGCTGGTGGTTCTATTTCAGGATGTTCCAGAGACCTACATTGACAATGAGTTGGGAGAGCCAGGAGAATTAAGATATTACTATAATGACCTATAACTGAGTCAGGTCTCGCAATGCAGAATGTGCAGGTGCACCACACACACCTGAAGAGCCATTGAACCAGTGAACCAGCACAGTTTTCTGTCGTAGGAATATGGCTTTACAGAGCCATAGCTATTGATTTATAGACAAAAAAATCTATGATTTGATATTTTTGGTCGGATAGCCCTTAAACAAAGGCTTACTTAGAAACCCAGAATGAAAGTGGTAGGAGTAGCGGGCTGTGCAATCCAAGTGCTCGGTCTTCCTTTCCAACCCTGCACTCCACTCGGCTCCTGAAGTGTCTAAGGACCACAGTTAGAAATCAGTGGCTTTCAGGATGCCTCAGTCTGCTATGCAAAGTTTCTGAATTTGGTTGTATTGTTTCTGTTATTTACTGCTGCATAAAAACCAGCACTAACTCAGTGGCCTAAATCAATGACTTTTTATTTCATTTTTCTCACTGAACCTGTGGGTCAGGAATTGGGGCTTTGCATGGTAGCAATGCCGTCTCTCTGCTACTTTGGATGTCTGGAGTCTCAGCTGGGAAGATTCAAATGTCTGTGGTTACGAACTTCCAGAAGTTTCTTCACTCACATGCCTGGTCCCTAGACTGGGATGAATTGAAGGCTGGGCTTGTGTGGGGAGTGGTGACTAGAACACTTCCACGTGGCTTCTCCATTTGGCTCAGGTAGCTGGGTTCCAAGGTGGAGTGTTGTGATCTGATAGTGATTGTGTAGATAGTGTTTTAGAAAATCCAGAAGTTGTGTGAACGTTTAGGAACTAGCCCTGAAAGCCTCACATCCTCACCTCTACTATACTTTTTGGTCAAGGCAGTCACCAAAGGTTCACACAAGTTCCACAGGAAGAGACATAGACTCCATTCATTATTTGGTAATGGGAGGGAGATGGGAGATATTCATGCTGCCATCTTCAGGACACACTATCTTCCGCACTCCACCCTCTGGCCACAATAATTCATACACATACAAAAATGAACAAAACCTTCCAAGACGCCCCCAAAGTCTTATCAGCTTAAAGGTCAAGACCTCACGAAATAGATCAGGTGCAGACTAAGACGAAGCTCCCCAGTTCAGGGTCCTTGCCTGCACTTCTTTGAGATAAGCTATCTGCTCCCAATGGTGGGAGCAGCATTACAGATTAGCACAGGGTGTGAAAGGTATTATTGTGCCCATATCTGGAAAATAGAACTTATTAGTACTATAGTTGTTATTTTCAATTTTCCATCCACTTACTTCTAATGTGAATCTTCCATACCCTAAATATGTCATGCTTTTACAAGTTTCTTTGCTTTTGTTCACAAAATTCCTCCTTTTATAATCATCTCACTCTTCCCTATCAATCAAAATTTGTCTCTTTCAAAGTCTCCCAAATACTTTCTATTTATAGAAGTCTCCTGTGATACTCCAGCCTACAATGACCTCTTCGTAGTCTCAATCCTCGAGTCTCCACTATGGGCCATCCCAGGAATAAAAGAATGAGCAAAAACAGAAACAGGCACATGTAAAGAAAAAAAAAATCTAGACATAGACCTTATACCCTTGACAAAAATTAACTCAAAATAGATCACAGAACTAAATATTAAATTCAAAATTATAAAACTCCATAAAGATAACATGAAAAAATCTAGATAACTTGGGATTTGGTGATGTCTTTGAAGATATAATACCAAAGGCACAAGCCATGAAAGAAATAATTGATAACTGAAATTAATCAAAATTAATTTATTTCCTCTGTGAAAGACAACATCAAGACAGGAAGCCACATACTGGGAGAAAATTATGTGTGAAAGACATCTCTAATAAAGGACTGTTACCCAAAATATACAATAAAATCTTAAATCTCAACACCAAGAAGACAAATGATTAAAAAATGGGCTAAGGACCTTAACAGACACCTCACCAAAGAAAATAACAGATGTCAAATAAGCATCCATGGATGTGAGGACAATCTGGCTGCGACATCTGTCACCCCATTGATCACCAGGGTTGATTCAGCTGATCTGGCTGGCTAGGCAGGTGTCCCCCTCCTCCCTCACTGATCCATGTGTGTCCCTCCCAGAGCTGCAAGCTAGGTCAAAGAGGATGACCTTCCCCCCAGAAGAGAGGGCTGGTCTTTGGCCAAGGGTATACAAGTAGCTGCATTCCCCTGCTTGAACCTCCAAATGCTCTCAAATAAGCATATCATCAAAAACTTGCCATCATGTCAGCAGGGAAATGCAAATACCACCATCCACCTATTAGAATGGCAAAATCTAGAACACTGATTACACTAAATGGTAGTAAGAATGTGGACCAAAGAACTCTTACTTATGGCTGGTGAGGGTGCAAAATGGTAAGGCTACTTAAGAACACAGTTTGGAGACTTCTTACAAAACTAAATGTACTCTTACCATATGATCCAGCAATCATATTTCTTGGTATTTACCCTAACTGGCTAATAACTTATGTTCACAAAAATGTCTGCCATGAATATTTATAGAATCTTTATTCATAATTGCCAAAACTTGGAAGCAACCAAGATGTCCCTCAGTAGATGAATCAATAAATAAACTATGTTAAAACTAGATAATGAAATATAATTCAGAGCTAAACACAGGAGTCACCAATCCATGAAAAGATATAGCAGAGTTTTAAATGCGTATATCTAAGTGAAAGAGCCCATCTGAAAAGGCACTAGAGAGGCGGGTGGGGCCATCATTCCACAAACAATGGTAGTGTTGATGAATTTTAATTGGGGTAGGGTTAGGTGGCAGTAGCTGACATAAGATTTGTCCATTAAAAATATTTTTCTTCAGTTTGCTATGTGGAGAATGGGTTAGGTGGGGCCTGATGTGGGTAGCAAGTCAGAGACCTTTTAATAACTTAGCCTAGGGTGTGGTATTGGGAGTATCGGTAGTGATGAACAAAAAAATACCTTATTGGATTCTTAAGCCAACCCTGTCTTTTAACATCTCATTATTTTTGTGGCTTTGAGTCATCATCAAATACATTGACTTATCTTATCACACAAGCACATTTCTTTTTTTCACTCAACCTATATGATAAAACCCTTGAGGTTGAAAGTTGTATTTATATATTTTTAAGTGCCCAACATATTGGATAAAGTAGTTACTATTCAATAAGTATTTAAATGAAATAATGGATTAAAGAACAAATGAATAAATTAATTTGAGGACATTATTATTTATATTGCCCATTTTTTTTATAAGTTCTCTCTCTAAAACATCAACAGAACTCAGTGAAATTTTATATTGTGATTTGCTATACAGGCAGAATTTGGGGCCAGAAGGATTTCAGAACCAGTAGGAAATGTGTCCAAATATTACCCCTTGTCTTCTTGTCTTTGAAGAAGGAGCAGGCCTGCTGCAAGTTTTTATGGAAACTATGGTCCAGGCCTGGAAGCAATCCATCCAGGCCACTGACAGGACTGAGCCCAGCCCCACCACTGCCATGAAGGAGCTGTTCAGTGTCTGACCTGCCTCGGTGCTACTGTGCTGGGGTCCTGCCCCAGCAGGTCCAGGAGTCCCCAAAGGTGTGGACAGAGTCAGCGAAGAAGGAAGGACACGGAGACAGTGTTCAGTTGATCAGCAGCCTAGCCAGGATCTCCAGCCAGGATCTCCAGCCAAGTTCTGGTCTGGATCTCCAGAGAGGTTCTGCTGTTTATTGTCTTGTTACATCTGTATTTATACCAGTTGATTTTAATCCTGTCAATTTCTATTACAAAGGTTAGGGCGTTTCTTATCTCCATTCCAGGGAGTAAAGATTATGTAGCTTAAGCATGATTGTTTGTAGTTAAAATGATTAACTACCCGCCTGGCACTTAGTTAAGGAGTTTCATCCCCTCCCTAACTTCAGGGAAAAATCCCTACCTGGGGAAACAAGCTCTCTCAGAGAGGTGACCTTGGTTAAAACACACAGTGCTAAGGGGAGCAAACATATTAAGAACAGTATGCTATATATGCCAGGTCCCTTGAAACATATGCTGTGCAGATGTTTCTATCCTGCAGCGACTGTGTCAAGCAGCAAGGATGGACAGGCTTCCGGCACTACTGGGCTTACTCCATGAACTTTGCTGAACTTGAACTCCTCTAGGAAGTCCAGGGGGAGGGGAGAGGGTGCTCGTTGGCTATTTGTTCTGATTACATGGCAGTTACTGCCATGAGCTGGCTACCAGTCCAGGCACTCATAATGACCTTCGGAAGATAATTAATCAACTATAGATCAAAGAGCTAATTGTAGGAAAACTTCATTGAGGTAGAGCTGCACAGATGGACACAGACTATTCTTGAGAATAAGTCTCATGAAATCCTGAGCATCAAGTGGAATTCTTTGGTAGCTATTAAAGATCTTTAGGAGGTGGTCCCGGAGGGTAAGACTCTAGTCAGGGAAAGACTAAGCCATTACCCTTTACAGAATTAAGAAAAAATACACATATAACTAACCCTCTCGTGATGTGGGAGGTACAATCAAACTACAGATTGAAGAGATAGTAAAGAGGGTGCATAGCCTCTGGATGGCAAAGAAGAGAATAACCCCAGAATTGTACCTTGAGCTTAGGAGATTTGGACAGTAAAGCATGAGCCTAAAAGAGGATACCTGGATCATGTTAACTGACCACTGTCTGGAAACATCAGAATCCTCAGGGCAGAATTCAGATTCATGGCAAAAGCATTAGATGTCCAACTGTGGATGTCTTTGATTGTAGTCAAGAATTAGGATATTCAGACATAATTTAGTCAGGCAACGGACCCTTTCCTGCTCCACTAGTCTAACACTGGACTGTCCTTATAGTGAGAGACAGATGTTGAATCCTGCAACTAAATCACGACAAATTGCATCCACTCTATCCTTCTCACAAACTGGTGAACTGCTGATCCACTTCCCTAGAATAATACAAGCTCTGAATCTACCTATGGTTTCCGGGGTCTGTCTTCTCCCATCTCTCATCAGTCTCTTCATGACCCAGAGTCTGAAGTAGGAGATGGTTTGGATCAGCACAGTTGCAGGGGAGATTTTTCCCTAAAGACCTGACTTTCTCAAGCAGTTGAGACAACTGGACTAAACCTGTGCCAAAAGCTGGGCAGACACAAACCTGTAGACACAGACATACTGTCTCCGACATTAGTAAGCTGGGTGTTCAGTGAGGTTTTTTCCAGGAAGACAGAGGACCCGAAACCACTGAAGCTGGCCTTATGGTTGTCTGGAACAATGTGCATCCACAAGCTTGCTCTCACTAACAACCACCTCTTTCCTTACAGGTGCAGCCGTCTGGTCATTTCTAACCGTGCCTGAGTGTCCTCTACGGCTGGGTCAGCGAATGACTCATACATGTTAGAGCTTTAAATGGTAAGGGTTGTGGACAGAAAGGAGTACTAAATTTAGGTTCATCTTTTGGGTTGGCAGTGTAGACAGAGGAGTAAAATGTATCTTACCTAAAACTGATCTTAGAAAAGAGTTGGCCTCTTGCAAATACCCATGCAAACTTGCCCCAGTCCAGGGCTTATGGCAATCAATCCAGTCTGCTGCAAGGTTTAGACCCCAGTTCTTCCCTCCCATGTACAACCCCTGTACCCAATGCCACAAGAGAAATTACTGCTACTCCTAACCACAGCCATTGAGCTGGCAGGATCGGTCATGTCAGGTCACTTTTGTGTCCTGGCCCCTCATTGTGTCACTTTCCTAACCAGGCACTATAGAAGGTGTGCAGTCTAAGAGACAGGTGCCTTCCTCAGCTGTGATATTCACCCTGCTGGCTATCAGGGGTTGTCCTTTCAGGAAGGGGCAAGGAGGAGCCCACCGGCTCCTCATGGCCACATCAGTTTCTTGCTGCTTGCTGCTCCTGCATGCCTGGAATGCCTGCTGGGCAACATGCAAGGCACGAGGGCTTGAAGAGGCATCTGGTTTTTGCCTGCATTGCCACGAAAGGCAGGTTTACAAAGGCAAATAGATACTCACATGGAAATCAAGCCAGGGCCATGAAAGCTGGTGGAACTTCTCATCAGGCTCTCTGCAGCGATGTGGTGCTGCTGAAATGCTAAGAGGTGGAAACCCTACCGGGACGTCACCGCCACTGGAAAGGTAGCCCCTTTGATCCCACCTATTGGCCCAGGTCACTGAGTATTAGCGTAAAAGGCTCTGCATTAATCTCACGGTTCCTTGTACCGTGCTTTCAGTGTTCCAGAACCAGCCCATGAAACATCAAAAATTATATCAGTACTTTCCTCTATAGGGTCTTAGTCAACAAATATGTATTTGGCAACTAGTGTGGCTTATAACTAATTATACAATGTGGGCAAAAGTAGGCTTACAGTTATTTGTGTGGAAAATCATACAATAATTAGTAAATAATAATACAAAAGTAAACTGTTTCCCGTACTCACACCTGTAAACCCTCTTTCCCCCCTGGCCCCCTGTACATTATCAATGTTACAGCACGGCACGGGAGCAGCAATTCTCTGACGTTCCTGAGTGAGAAACATTGTGCCCATTCTTAAATACTCGTTCCTGCTGGCCTGGCATCTGGTAGGACTGAATCTTTCCTGTGTTTGGAAGGAGTTCTGAGATGTGTCCTCTGGAAGGGCGGTGACCTACTCGGTAAGCCCGGGGGTAGCGCGGGCTGGAAGACGTGTCCAACCACAGAGGCTGTTTCTTTGCACTGATGAAGAACTGGACTACTAGAGCAAAGAGTGAAGCCACAAAAGCATTAAATTAGTCTCAGGCTTCACAGGGCCTCACAAGTTGATTGAAGAAGCAACACTCATATGCAAAAGAGAATTAAAGGGTGGTGTATTTCTAATCTAATGTTAGATTGAAAACAGGTAAGTCACAGCGATCAGCAGTGTTCTGTTCTGTTCAGGTGGAAAAGAAAAACTGACTCCATGGCCCTTAGATGTAAAGAGTGGCACAAGCCAGCATGACACAGAAGCCTGTGACCAAACTATTACACATTTCCATGCATACTATTAAACAGATATTGACTTTCATGAGGTTATATCAGGATTTATTGGCCCGAGAGGTAAATATTGACTGATAAGATGTTGAGGTCAATAATTACCTCCAGGGACAATAAATCTTTATATTCACAGACACACAAATTCAATAGTCAGTGTGGTTTGTTAGATTAAACGCAAATTCCAAGTCATTAGAAATATCTGGAAATCCCTTTTCATAACCATGGATTCTGACAGTTTATAATTCACCTTAAAATAGCATATTTTAAATCAGATCTGATATAATTCCAGAAGAGAGAGAGTCAGGTTTATTTTTAATCATAGCCTTATGAAAAAAAATCATGTTATATATGTTTTCAGGTTGTCTGGTCCTGTTTCAGCAGCCAACCAGTGATTGCTGCCTGGTAGGTACTCAATATACATTTAAAAAAAATGAAATTAGTCTCATGCAATTAGGCATTCAAACTCTTAATCAACAACAAAAGCTGACTTAAAAGCATATGTTACATAACAATCATAAATGTTTTAAATTCACTTAGTCTACCATTACGAAGTATTTATTTGGAACTTATTTTAAGGTAAAGGGCATATCAGGCACAGTTTATGCTACTGTTGAACTTTGAAGTATTTGGATGGTTTATGTTAGTTTTTTACCTCAAATTTATTCAGAATTTTATTTTATTCAGAAATTAAAATTTCAGTGCTTTTTAATTTAAGTGCTTTGATATAATTGAGAATTTAAGTTTATAAAACATGAAAATACTCTACACACTGTCATTTCAAAGAGCTCCTTTTATGGAGGCAATCAATTATTTTGAGAAATTGTATTTAAAGACTGACTGCATCCACATCAAGCCAGTGTTGCCTTGTGGTGGGAAGATGCAAGGGACTGGCAGACAGATTGGGGCTGGGGTTGGGGACTGCAAGCAACAGAGTGCTGGTGTACAAATGAGTGCGCTTGCTTGGCGTAAAAAGATGCATGAGCTACAGCATCTTTTTACATGGGCTGCCCTTTGCCTACACCCAATGCCACACTGATGGCCACTCACATTAGCTGTCTCCTGCCCCCATACAACCACTCCACACGCCTGCTCTCAACTCCCCAACATTCTCCTTGAGCAAGAGCAAAGAATTGGTCCTGAGAATGGCCAAAAGCAACTGGACTACACAGGGCATTGGGTACTCTGTGGGAGACTTAAAAGATGTCTCCCCAAAGCAGAGTAATCATGCCAGCCTTCATGGATCAACAACTGTTAACAATTTATCAAGTTTCTGCTGTTTTCTTGCACAAAAATTATAGATAACAATTTAGTTTTATTGCTATTTCTCTTCCTCATTCAGGGCAACCACTATTAGAAGTCTGGTAGTTGGGGGGATCAATCGGGGGGGAAAAGGAGATATGTGTAATACTTTAAACAATAAAAAAAGGAAGCCTGGTAGTGCTCCTTCTACTAGATTTTGTACACTTTAAAGAATACACATACATACATATCAATATACATCCCAAACATTATTCATTTTTGCATGTGTATTTTTATGTATGTACAATATTATTTTACTTGGACATTTAAAGATTACTTAAATTCCCCATATATATTATATATGTATTGTTCTGCATCTCTTTTTATACAATGCATTTTTGGCATCTAATCAGTAAACATTTTAGAGTAATTGGTGCATAGACTACATCCCCTAATAGTCTTGGAAGTGGATAAGGGGATTAATTACATTCCAATACTTGCCCTGGTTAATTGTATCAGTCTATAGGTCAGAATTTCTTACAGTGACATCCTTATGTACTATGGAAATAAAGATATACCTGGGGGAGATGTGTGTATAAATGTATTTTTTGTGTGTGTGTTTATAAATGTGTATTTACATGTAAATATATTATTCCCAAGGAAATGTTGAATATCTTTTATAAGATTCAAAAACAATTCAATGAATTCCAATTTTTGGAACCACTTTTAAGAGCCTTAATTAATTTCAGTGCCATACACTGAAGTAAAATTTTGTTGGGACTAAACTAATGAAAATAAGAGGCTATATGTCTTAGTCTGCTATAACAAAATACCAGTGAATTTGTAAACCATAGAAATTCATTTTTTATAGTTCTGGAGGCTGGGAAGTCCAAGACCAAGGTCCTAACGCAACACCTTCTGGTACAGGCTCTCTTCCCGGCCTCCAGCCACACCTTCTGTCTGTGTCCTCTGCTGGTGGAAGAGGCTGGGGGTCTCTCTGGACCCCCAGAGAGGTATGAGGTATTAATCCCTTATAACCTCATGGCTCCACCCTATGCCCTAGGTACTTGGCAAAGACCCATCTCTAATACCATCATCTTTGAGGATTATGATTTTTAACATATGGATTTACAAATACTCAGACCATTGGAAAATATTAAGACCTGTTGGAAAAGATAGAGATGAATTTTGAAATCATGAATATAACTTTATTTTTAGTAACTTAGACACTTTACAAGCCACATGTAAATATTTAACCCATGAAATAGAAATTGAATCAATTATTACATGTTTGAATTTTAAAAGCAGGAGGCATCAATTCCTAGGGATCTTTTACAGGGTATTCTATTACTGAAGTGGTGGTTGGTCTAATGACCTCTTAATTATTTCTGCAAATTATCTAATTTCAACCCCTTTATGTTACAGAGAGGGGAAGCTGAGACCCAGAGAACTAAAGGGACTCATGCATAACCACCTGTCCTAAATTTCAGATTATTAAAATATCCTGAAGAATTTCCAAAGAATTTCCAGTTTGGTGGAGGGAGAAAAAGAGATATGATCTGCCTTTGATATCCTTGGAAGACATTTGCATACGGGCTAATAGTGAATATCCACTTTCATATTCTTCTCTAGGCCGAGCTGGTGGGACACCGAAGCTGTGAATCTGGACGCATGGTTCAAAGTAATTTATACAAATGTTAGGCACTTGATTAGTTCAATGTCCTGGCCATAGGTACAAATGCAAACTGGTAACATGTGAGCTTTAAGAATCGGGTCTCAGAGGCGAGCACAGATGGCACTCCTCATTGAGCCAGTCTATGCTTTCAGTCCTGAAGGAGAACAGTGTTAGCAAGATTGTAGTTTTGTTCCTTAGTTGGTGAAAAGGAACTTTAGAAAGAGCTTCTTCCTCCACTTGAATCAGTCAGTCAGCTACTTATAGAAAAAAGTTTAAAGGTAAAGAGAGAAGCTAATCTTGTCCTACAATTTTTAAGCGAAAAATGAGATGAAAAGAAATTTAGCTGGAGAAGGTGAGATTAATTGTGGCTGAAGACTTTGGTTCTAGCTTCACTTTTCTGCAGAGGTTGGTAGAGCTCAGTGTATCTGTGTATAAAGGTATGTTCTTGTGGGTGCATGAGGAGCCGAGCATGCAGTTAAAATGCAACTGTGGCCCCAGCCAGTTTGGTGACTGAAGGGTCCCTGGTTCGATTCCAGTCCAGAGCACATTCTGGGGTTGTGGGCTTGATCCCCAGTAGGGGACATGCAGGAAGCAGCCAATCAATGATTCCCTCTCATCATTGATGTTTCTATATCTTTCCCTCCCTCTCCCTTCCTCTCTCAGATCAATATATTTTTTATTTTTTTAAAATATATTTTTATTGATTTTAGAGAGAAAGGGAGAGGAAGAGAGAGATAGAAACATCGATGATGAGAGAGAATCTTTGATTGGTTGCCTCCTGCATGCCCCCTACTGAGGACCGAGCCTACAACCTGAGCATGTGCCCTTGACTGGAATTGAACCCAGGATCTTTGAGTCCACAGGCCGATGCTCTATACACTGAGCCAAACCGGCTAGGGCTCAATATATGTTTTTTAAATGCGACTGTGAGGATAGAATTTTGAGCTAATGATTCCAAATCCCCACTTGTAAAATATACCTGGACTCAAAGTCCTGATCATTTATAGAGCAATCAAAGCGATTGCATATGTGATTAGCAATAGAAGTACCACAGTTTCCAAAACTGTGAAGAAAACATAGGCAGCAAAATATCGAACATCCCAAGTAGCAAAATTTCCACTGATAAAATGCCTAGAGCAAAAGTAACAAATAATCAAAATGAGAAGGGAACCCACCGTATGGGAAAACATATTTGCCAATAATACATCTGATAAGGGGTTAATATCTAAAATATATAAACTACTCATATAACTCAACAAAAGAAAGACAAACAACCCAATCAAAAAATGGGCCGAAGACCTAAATAGACACTACTTCAAAGAGGACATACAAATGGCCAAGACATATGAAAAAATGCTCAACATTACTAATCATTAGGGAGTGCACATTAAAATGACAATGAGGTATCACTTCACACCTGTCAGAATGGCTATCATCAATAAATCAACAAACAAGTGCTGGTGAGGATGTGGAGAAAAAGGAACCCTCGTGCACTGCTGGTGGGAATGCAGACTGGTGTAGCCACTGTGGAAAATAGGGTAAAGTTTCCTCAAAAAATTTAAAAACAAACTTCCATTTGACCCAGTGATCCCATTTCTAGGAATATATCATAAGAAGCCTTAAACACCAATCAGAAAGGATATATGCACCCCTATGTTCATAGCAGTGTTATTTACAAAAGCTAAAATCTGGAGACAGCCCGAGTGCCCATCAGTGGATGAGTGGATAAAGAAGCTGTGGTACATTTACACCATGGAATGCTAGGCAGCGGTAAAAAAGAAGGAGCTCTTACCTTTTAAGACAGCATGGAGGGACCTGGCGAGCATTATTATAAGAGAAATAACCAGTCAGAGAAAGGCAATTATGGCATGACCTCTCTCATATGCGGAATCTAATGAACAGTAGATCCAGACCCACTCCCCAGCGCCGCTGGTGAACACGATAGATCCAGAGACATGGAAGCATGGAACAGACTGAGGATCCTCAGGGGGAAAGAGGGTAGGGCGGAGGTGGGGGAGAGATTAACCAAAGAACATATATATATATATATATATATATATTCCATGGACACAGACAATAATGGGATGAAAGAGTCTAGGGAAAGGCTCAATGGGGGAAAAGGGAGACATCTGTAATACTTTCAACCCTAAAGATAAATTTAAAAAGAACTGTGAATGAATAGAAAAAGGTCTGTCTGTTTTTGAACCTAAATAATCAGCAAAATTCACCATTATTATGGTACTTATTGCAGGCAAAAGCCTCACTCTTGGACTTACTTTCTTATATTTACTTTCACTGACTTATATTTTTAACTTTATTTTTCTAGGACATTTTTAAATGTACCAAATATTGCAATTTCCCATATACCCCACACCCAGTTCCCCCTTTTAATGACATCTTGGATTAATATGGTACATTTGCTATACTTAATGAACTTATATTGATGCAGTACTACTAAAAAAGTCAATACTTTATTTCCATTAGTTTTTACCTTAATGTTTTTCCTGTCCCAGGATCCTACCTTTCATTTAGTTGTAATGTTTCCTTAACCCTGTTGGTTGTGACCATTTCTGAGTCTTTCCTTGTTTTTTATGACCTTGAAAGTTTTGATGGACACTGGTCATTATTTTGTACAATGTCTCTCAGTTGGGACTTGGCTGTTTTTCTCAGGATTGGAATGGAGTTATGGGAATGGGGAGGAAGACTGCAGAGGTAAAGTGCCCTTTTCGTCACCTCGTATGAAGGGTACATATTGCCAACATGACATCACTGCTGATGTCAATCTCCATCACCTGCTGAGCTTTCAGATGACCCCACTGTGAGGTTCCTCTTCCCTGCCCCAACCCTTCCCACACAATCCTCTCTGCAAGAAGTCACACTTGAGGAGTCAGGACTTGTGCTCCACCTTTGCGAAGGTAGAGAACCTACTAAATTATATAAAATAGTCTCCTCTTCCTCATTTATTTACTTATTTATTGTTTCTTCAATCATTTGTATACCAGCATGGACCCGGTATTTATGGTATGCTTTGAATTATAAGCCAACACTGCTTGACTTTATTATGCCAATGGTTCCAGTTTTGGTCATTGTGAACGCTTTTGTGTGCCTTTGACATACTCCTACCATTGTGGGTTTTGTTGTTGTTGTTTTGAGCACTTTCTTATTTTCTGGATACTAGTTGCTCCAGGCTCTTCTTATATATGGCCTGCCCCAGTTATAGAATACTGACTTACCTTTTATAATTCTTCTAAATTTATTATATAGTGTGATAGTGTGTGTGTGTGCGTGTGTGTGTGTGCGTGTGTGTGTGTGTGTGTGGTTAAAACCACTGGCTGGATGACTTCCACTTATCCCTTCAGGTCCACATTCAGCCCTTTTCTGCCTGCTCTGTTTCCAGGGAGGCTGACCTGTATGGGCTTCAAAAGGGTCCCTTGCCCTCTGGCTTACAGCTGGGCCCTGACAAAGGGGCCGGCCCGCAGGAGACAGGAGAAGCGCCGATACTGAATGCATTTAGTTGTCTATTCTGTCTCTGCATGCTTCATGCTTTGTTGAAGATCTTAGCTCACATATGACAGTCCTCTCCAGATGGGCGTCTCTATCTTAGCACCCTCCATCCTGCCTCCCGAAAGCCTCCTTCCACCTCCCCACGTGGGCCGCTTCAGGTTAGGGGTAAGATTTCGGTCACTGCCCTGAATCTTGCAGTTTCCTCCCACCTTGCTCATGCTTTTATAAAGTCTTTTTAGTAAACTCTCCAAACTCTCAATTGGATTGTATCATCTCTTTCCTGCTGGTACTCTTTTCAATATCTTTTGGAATAAGGTAATCGTATGTTAGAGGAAGAAAGGGGGAAATTAAGGAAGAAAAGAGCAAATGAGGGAGAAGGAAAGGAACAGCAAGAGTGACCCCGTGGGCGAAGAGGTTCAGAAAAGTCCTGAGATCATACAAGTGTTTTGTGCTAACTTGAAGGATGATGCTTGGATCAATGTCAGAGGACAGGTTTCCAACTTACCACCAATTTAAACATTCTTATTCTTCTTTTTAAGTCCATGTGGGCTAAGGGATTTTGATTTATAATTTAAATTTAGACCTAATACTTTTAATATGTGGAGTGATTATTAATAACTCTTATGGTATACTGACAATGTGTTAAGCACTGAATTCTCAAGTTGCTTAAGAGAAAACATTTATTAGTACAAAACAACGGTGCAAGTTCCATATATATGTATTTATGATGTTTCGTATTTTCATTTGTATTACCTTGGATAGCTTCTTAATGAACAAAAAACTCATCATAGACAATTCTTTAGATTTTGCAAAGAATATGATGAAAGTGTGTTCTTGGTAAAAGAATCTTGAATTTCCAAGTTGTTTAGGATGCTTTCATTGCATTATAATTTTTTTCACAAATAGTGAAATATGAACATAGTTCATTAATTACTTATAACAATCTATTGCCATGTTTTTATTGCATTCTAACTACATAGGTCAGCACTTAATATATATTACTTAATTTAATTCTCGAAACAATCTGTCCTGTTAGAAATGCAAATTTTACAGATGAGTAAATTAGACAAAAAGACTAAGATTATTGCCAGAAAACACACCACTGGGACTGAAATATCAGCCTTCTTAACCATAACCCTGTGCTTTTAAAATCACCTTATTAGTTAATACTAGCATTTACTTTTTGGGGCAATTAATTTATAAGTATGCAGTACACTAAAATATGAAATGAAGACTTAATTTTGTACTGTGCCCTAACTTTTTACTTAGTATTGAAAATTCTTTTACTTCATGTACTGTGCTTTAAATGAGCCATTTTGTTGTTGTTGTTGTTAAAAAAAGCAACTAAAAGAAATCACCTTTCATGATTTTGATTACTTGCTGTCAAGGTATTTAATTTTGGTTTTATTTCAGAGAAGCAAATAGTCAAAATTATATTAATGGGAACAAGAAATAATCTTTTCCTCCATCTGAAGTTTTGATTCATTTAACCTGATCAAATTTTCAGTTGGTGAAGAGAATGGAGACACGCTGCTTTAATGCGAGGAATGGGGCTGATGTGCGTAGTCAGTACGAGAGTCCACACGGGGCTGTTAAAGTCAGTGTTACTCTGTCTTGGACAACTCCTTCTCCTCTAATTTAAATAATGATTCATTCACCAAGCTGTAACACAAGTACGCTAGCCTTTCATTCATTTCACAAATGATTTCGCACATTTCACCAGATATGTTCATGGGTTAGGCATTCTACCAGGTTCTGCAGTGACAGACAGCCATGCAGTCTTTACTAAGTACTGGTTATTGGTGTGTCTAAACATACTTTCAATTATGTTAACATTTTACAATATTTGCTACAGACAGTTGTGGATGGCTCCGAGAGTCCTAGAAGACCCTGCTGAGAAGGTCCTCGGAGATCTGAGATCTTCCAGTGGGCTGCCCTGCATATCCCAGGTAGGGAAGTTGTGCAGGTAGTGACTTTCTCAGTCAGAGCAAAGGCAGGGACCTGTTTGCTGACTCTCAAGTCTGCTCTCAAAGAGGATACAGGCTGTGCCAGAGCACTGAGGGAATCATTCACTCACTTATTCATTCATTAATTCATTCATTCATTCATTCATCTGTTGGCTCACTCAATTAACACATACCTGTTGAGTATCTTTTCCGGCGGGTGATGCATAGGCTAGGGGCCGAGTGCTCATTGCGAACAGAACAAGATAGACATCACCACCTGGCTATTCTGTCCACTTCAGTCCTAGATCTATCATAAAATACTCACTAATAAGTTATTAAGTAACACTAATATAATTCATTAAATGAGGAGATTTATCCATGAGCATCAGAGAAACTAAAATAAACCGAGAATTAGTGAATAGAGTAGGAAGCCATAAGAAAGAAAAAGGAAGGTTTTCTAACATTGTTTTGGGAAGGGGTAGGCTTGGTTAGGACTCTCCGCAGATGTAAAGCTGAGTTAAAAACTGAAAGGTGTGAAGGAGTTGGCCAATTGGACAAGCAGATGGAGGTCGGTAAGGGTGCTTCATGCACAGGAAACAGAATATGAGGAGGCCCAGAGCCTGCTGTTGGGAAGGAACTAGAGAAGTGATTTTATAATGGGAATGTATACATTTATGAAGAAATCAATGATGATAATATTTATTCCCTGCTTACTTTGTGCCAACATGTTTCAAATGTTCTACATATACTATTTTATTCAATCCTCACACCAAAACTACGAGAGAGAAATATTATTCCCATGTCTTTACAGAAGAGTATACTGAGGATTACAAAGGTTAAAGATCTCACCCAAAGCATACATGAGGGATTGATGAAATGGAATTCACTCGTGTATGGGTCAGTGTCTGCCCTTACCCACAATCCTACATTCTTTCTGAACTGAAAGCTAATAGTTGGTATTTTATGCCCTTCTAGGCTTCCTTCATACTTAAAGTTCAATTCCTACAGTTGGGAAAATTGTTCAAACCTCCAAACAATCTGAATTTATGCCTAGTCATACTGCATTTGCTTAATGAATGCAAGCCTCTATATTTCCTTTATTTGTGGGTTTATGAACGTCAGCATCATACTTTCTATGTGCTCTGACTTTTTAAAATGCCTAACTGGCTATAATTAAAGATACCTACATTGTACAAAAACACTTCTTTCCTACTTACAGCCCCCACTAAACATACCCGAATAAATAAGCAAACACCAACGTGGCTCAGACAAGCAGCGCTTTATACTTTCCATGTCCCTGCCATGCAGCATGTGTACCTGGCCGGTTTCTGGGCTTGCTTTCCTCCTAGGATTTCCCCGTATCACTTCTGTGGCTGCTTCAGTTCTGCTTACTGTTTGCTTATTTTTGTTGAAATCCCCAGTGCAGAAACCCGCAAACCAAACAAAAGCGAATGGAAAACGCTGAGCAGCTCAAATGTCCTTGGAGACACTCATTTTTTGTTTGTTTGTTTGCGGCCATTTGTCATCCTCTGCTCAGAGAGAGCAGGGTCTTAGCGCGCAGATCAATATCCCTCAGCCCAGACCTGACCCGAGGAGGCCTGCGCTCACCTTGGCCCGCTCCTCTCTACCGGAGCCCCCCCCCCCCCGCCCCCTCCACCCCGCCACACACCCCAGAAATAACTTTGTCTGAGTGAGACGGCAATTTTTCATCCTTTGGTCAAAACTGGTGACAAAAGAGGGCATAATGGTTGCTGACATACGAAATGATAGATTTGACACATGGCGTGCTGAGCTGGGAGCTTTGTGCCAAAGTAGGAAGACAGATAAGCAGGCTGCTGGCTCGGCTGCCTTCCCTGCGCCCCCACCCAGCCTGCCCTCTGATACCAAACAAACGCTGTCATTTTTTTTTGCCTTAAAATTGAAGAAGTTTTTGTTTCTGACTCTGAATAAGAAGCAAGTAAATGCACTACTGTTCCGCCCAAAATAAACATGTCCCCGGCCTGCAGACATGACCCCATCTGCGGGGCCAGCACGGAGGCCCTGCCGGCCGCCAGGGCCCAGTAGCGAGTTCACCGGGAGGGGCGCGGGCCCAGACCTGGAGGCCCAGAGGCCCGCACACCCGGAGGCCCGGAGGCCCGCACACCCAGAGGCCCGCACACCCGGAGGCCCGCACACCTGGAGGCCCGCACACCTGGAGGCCCGCACACCCGGAGGCCCGCACACCTGGAAGCCCGCACGCCTGCACGCCTGGAGGCCCGAACACCTGGAGGCCCGCACACCCGGAGGCCCGCACACCTGGAGGCCCGCACGCCTGCACGCCTGGAGGCCCGCACACCCGGAGGCCCGCACACCCGGAGGCCCGCACACCTGGAGGCCCGCACGCCTGCACGCCTGGAGGCCCGAACACCTGGAGGCCCGCACACCCGCACACCCGGAGGCCCGCACACCCGCACACCTGGAGGCCCGCACGCCCGGAGGCCCGGAGGCCCGCACACCTGGAGGCCCACATGCCCGCACGCCCGGAGGCCCGCACACCCGGAGGCCCGCACACCCGGAGGCCCGGAGGGAGGCCTGGGCTGGAACAGGCTGCTCTGTACTTTGCTGAGCACCCACCTTGCAGAAATGCCTCTCCCGCTGCCCGCACGCTGCGGGCCGCCACGGAGGGCACCAAAAGGGGCCTTTCTCCTCATCTGGCGAAAAGAGAGGTCAGCGGGAAGGCCAGGGCGGCGGGGAGGACGGCGCGGGCAGGGGCGGCTCTCGGCCGGACGCGGTGACCCGCAGCCGCAGGGCGCGCCTCCAGCCCCGGGGCCGCCGCGCACAGGAGGCTGCCTTCGGCCTCTCCGGCGAGCGGAAGCAGCGCTACCCCTGCGGGGGCTCCCCGCGTTCGCCAGGTTTAAAACCCTGCGCACCCCGAAACCCGCCCGCCTCCGGCCTCAGCCACGGCACTGCTGGGCTGGACGGCCCAGGCTGCCGGGGCGGGGTGAGCACAGCAGGGACCCCCTAGGTGCCCAGCCGGGTCCTCTCCTGCCCCCAGCAGCTGCCAGTCCCTGGGGGCCGGGCTCCTCCCCCTGCGAGGGGCGTGGGATACCCCACCTAACGGGAAAGCTGTCCGTGGCCAGGAGATGCTGTTTACAACGCACAGTTACTTCTCAATTTCATTGGGAAGACTGTTTAGAAAGTATTTTAACCTGCCTCAGAAAAGTGACCTTTTCTTTAAAACGCCAAACTTACCGAGTGTGCACATGCTAAACGCACAGAGGATTCTACTGCAGACTGCGCTCTCCTAAGCAGGCGTTCTTTCCGTCTCCCTTTTTAATTCTTTTTTTAATTTAATTTTCGTGTGTGAGTGTGTGTGTGTATTTATGAAAAAACATTTTTCTTGTAAAATATTATCTCAACACATTCTATGGTATTTTTCACGCATTCTACATGTTTGGCATTTTAGCCAGACCTGTTAAAAGAGGGAGACAAATTGAAGAACTCTAATATTTAGTTTCAAATAACCATTGCCAATATAACAGTTGAAGGAAAGAAAAGTTTTTTGGGGGGAGACTATATTTCAGTATAATTTTTAAGAACTCAAAGGTAGTTCACAAGAGATAATAAAGTGACTTTTAATAAAAATGTGTAAATATTTTGAGATGTGCTCACTATGAAGAGAAAAAGAGGAGAGGAAGTTAAATTTGAAAACAACAACAGCAACAAACCCTGATAGAAATCAAAGTTTTCCATAATGAGAAATATTCTGTAAAAAATGTCCCAGTAAGTTATTATATTTTATTCTTTTCCTTGGGAAATAGGTTCCTTACAAAACCGTGAATTACCTGGAAGTGTTGGTGTGTTTGACATTAATCTGAAGGTCATGAGTGTGGGTGCACTCGCTGCGTCCAGCGGCCCCTAAGTGAGCAGCCCCTGGCATTTCCCCTTCAATAGCAATTTCAAGTACAGGATTGCGGAATGTAGAACCATTTTTGAACACGCTCCCTGAGGCAACAGCACCATGAAGAACATTTCAGGGAGTCGATGAAACAGAAATGAACCGAGCAGCAGCGTTCTCTGGAAAGCAGCGCTCCTGCTCTCTGGCCTCACCTCTCCCCGGGGCCTGCCTGCCCCCTGGGCCTGCCTCCCCACCAGCCAGTGGGCTCCCGGGTGTTGGAGGGACTCAGAGCTGAGAGCTGCCTCGATTTTCCTTGGAGTTTTTCTTAGGAAAAAGGTCCCTTTCTTACCAGAGAATTTGGTGACATGACTTGCCAAGGAAATGTTTTCATGATCATTTAGTCCCCGGAGAATCTTTTGACAGGTGTGGCTGTAGCGGTGCCCTGCTCGCTCCCAGCGGTCTTCCTCGCTGGAGACTACAAAGAGTTAAGATGCTGTTTCTTGCTGTAGAATTAATCAGATTCATATTAGCTGGAGTAAATGTCATGTTGGCACCTTTTCCTTCTCACACATTACAGTTTCCAGTCTTTGCCATGAGGAAATAATGAAGTCAAGATATGCAGTGCCATATACGGAGTATCTGTTTGTCAGTCTGCATACGACGTAAATTGTATCTGCTACTAAGGGGGTCATAAGAGCAGCAAGTTAAGAAGACTGCTTAAAGGAATGACATGTCAAAGGAAATAAAAACTTTTCTTAGTACTTCCTAGCTGGATTGCCTTTTGGAAATAAAATGTTCACAAATACCCCTCTGTGGTAAGGCTTGGTCACATTTAATTGCTACTCACCAAACAGCTTTGAAGTGCTCACAGCTTTCTTACTGAGATCAATGAAACCAAAATAACCGCCTCCAAGGCACACGTGAGCCCCGGCACCGCCAGAGCGGGGAAGCGTGCCCTCTGCGCTGCGCTGCGGACAGCGTGGTCTCGGCTGCACGTGCTGTTCTGGTGTCAGGCTGCCTGCGGGGGCCTCTCTGTTCTGCCTGAGAGCGAAGTTTCCTGGAACAAGTGATTCAGCCTCCTCCAGCCTCTTTCATCATAAATTGAGGGCTATAAGAGCTCCTTCTTTTTTACCGCATGTGGGGATAAGGACACATATGTAATAACTTAATCAATAAAGAAATTAAAAAATAAAATAAGGGTTATAATAGTGGCCATCTCAGAGGATTGTTGCAAAGCTTAAGGTATTTAATCACATAAAGTACTTGAAATATGCTGCCTTATATACTGAATGAAGACTGGATGCCTCAATATATGTTAACTGTTAACATAGATTCATTAATTTATTCAACTAATGTTTAGTCATTACTTGTAAGGTTGAATATTTGGGAGATTCAAGAAAATAATTGGCTTGGATCAGATAGATTGAGATGGGTATTAGGCTAAAAATCATTCTATGTAGTCAAGAGTAGAGAGCAGTAGCCCCTAATTTGGCAATATAAGGAAAATAGTGCAGCCCGCATGGTGTCTCAGTGGTTGAGTGTTAATTTATGAACCAGGAGGTCACTATTTGATTCTGGTCAGGGCATATGCTCCCGTTGCAGGCTTGATCCCCAATGTGGGGCATGCAGGAGGCAGCCAGTCAATGATTCTCTCTCATCATTAATGTTCCTATCTCTCTCTTCTTCTCCCTTCATCTCTGAAATCAATAAAAATATATTTAAAAAATAAAATAAAATAAGGAAAATAATTATCACTTATAAGCTCCTTCAGGGGTGGTGGAAGAATCAGAGGTGACCCATGAGAAAACTGGACCACCATAGGCAGAAAAATGCAATTGCACTATTTGACACCATCCACAGAACTTGACCTGAAATGGCTAAAAGGCTTAAATAGAAGGCTGGCTAGAAGCTCTAAAACCACTAGAAGAAGACATAGTGAGAAGATTCCTTTGAACTGGTCTTGGCAATGATATTTTAATTGTGACAACGAAAGCATAATAAAAAAAGCACTGGTGAGACTACATCAAACTAAAACGTTTCTGCACAGTAAAAGACACAATCAACAAAATTAAAAGGCAACCTACAGAATGAGGGAAATAGTTGCAAGGCTTATTTCTGATAAGGGGTTAATATCCAAAGTATAGAAATGACTAATATAACTCAATGGAAGAACAAAACAAAAATGATTAAAAGGCAAAGACTTGAATAGACAATTTTCCAAAGAATACATACAGACGGCCAATAGATACATGAAAAGATGTTCAACATCACTACTAAAAAGGAAAATGCAAATCAAAACCACAATGAGAACCACCTCACACCTGTTAGAATGACTATTATCAATGAGACAAGTAATTACAAGTGTTGGAGAGGTTGTGGAGCAAAAGGAACCCTCATTCACTGCTGGTGGGAAGGCAAATTGGTACAGCCAATGGAGAACTACATGGAGGTTCCTCAAAAAGTTAATAGAGTTAACATATGACCCAACAACGCTTCTTCTTGGTACCTAATTCAAAATTTTGAAAACATTAGCAAAGATATATACATCCCTATGTTCACTGCAGCATTATTCACGGTGGCCAAGACATGGAAACAACCAAAGTGTACTTGCCCAAGTAATTAGATAAAGAAGATGTGGTACATATATACAATGAAACACTACTTAGCCATAATAAAAGGTAAAATAATGTTGTTTGCAATAACAGGGATGGATCTTGAGATTATCATTCTAAGTGAAATAAGTCAGACAGAAAAAGTTAACCGTATGATTTCACTCATATGTGGTATAGATAGAAAACTAAAAGCAACAAATGAACAAACAAAAGCATAGACACAGAAGACAGTATGGTGTTACAAGAGGAAAGGGGGGTGAGGGTAGTAAAGGGGATTAATTATATGATGACAGAAGATTTGACTTTGGGTGGGGGGCACACAGTAGAGTCAATATACAGATGATGTATCATAGAAATGTATACTTGAAACCTATGTAATTTTATTAACCAATGTCACCCCAATAAATTGAATTAAAAAATATAAGAGATTGGTGAGGCTATGAAGAAAAGGGAACCCTTGTCCCTACTGGTGGGAGTGTAAACGGGTGAAACCATTATGGTATAGAAACAGTATGGAAATACCTCAAAAATAAAAATACAACCACCATATACCCAGCAACTCCACTGTCAGTACATATCTGAAAGAAAGGAAAATGCTACCTTTTCTGCTGTTGTTGACAGTATTACAGTTGCCCCCCATGTTCCCCTTTGCCTCCTCGAAGATATCTGCATGCCCCATTCATCTGAATATTATTCACAACAGCCGGGAC
Organism: Myotis myotis; assembly: GCF_014108235.1. Taxonomy (NCBI): domain Eukaryota; kingdom Metazoa; phylum Chordata; class Mammalia; order Chiroptera; family Vespertilionidae; genus Myotis; species Myotis myotis. Next base: position 4,481,034 of record NW_023416327.1, read on the forward strand.
ATAGGGACAACCTGTGTTCATCAATGGGTGGATGGATAAAGAAGATGTGTAATAGCGTAGCATTCAGCCATAAGAAGAAGGAAACACTTTTTTGTCTGTAACAACATGGATGGGCCTTGATGGCATTAGGCTAAGGGAAATAAGTCAGGCAGAGAAAGACAAACCCTACGCTGTCACCTATATGTGGAATCTAAAAAAGTCAAACTCATAAAAACAGAGAGGTGCATGGTGCTTGGCAGAGGCTGGCGTGGGTGGGGGGAGGGGGAGATACTGGCCAAAGGGTACAAACTGTTGGTAATAAGGTGAATAAATTCTGGGGACCTAACATACAGCACGGTGACCATGATTTACAATAGTGTATTATATACTTGAGAGTTGTGAAGACAGTAGATCTTAAACTTTATTATCACCTCCAAAAGCGTAATTATGTGAGGAGATAAAAGTGTTAATTAACTATACTGTGGCAATTATTTTGCAATATATAGGGTGTCCCAAAAACTGCTGCACACACTTTGGATAATTATTAATTCCAATAAGTTAAATCTGAAAAGAAAGAAACATAATTGAGCTATCGGATAAAATATATATATACATTTTGGGGGACACCCTATATATGTATATTAAACCTTAAACCTACATGTGTTATGTCAATATTATCTCAGAAAAAAAATGGCTCAGGAAGTTTTTGTTTTGCTTTGCTTTAGTATTTCTTTACTTCTTTAGATCTCTTTACTTTATATATAAAATTTCTTTTCCAATTTTATCTCTGGTCCTCTAATGCTTTTTATGTAATCTACTAGAGGCCCCATGTGTGAATTCGTGCACAGATGGGGGCTGATCTGGCCAGGCCAGCAGGAGGGAGGGGCCACGGGAGGGCGGTTGGCCAGCCGGCCCTGCCCCTTGGTCAAACTCCTTGTTGAACTCCCGGTTGAGGGGACAATTTGCATATTAACCTTTTATTATATAGGATTACTTAGTCTTTCTTTCCTATGTTTTCTTTCTCTTTTTCTCTCTCATTCTCCCTCCCCTCTCCCAGAAAAATGAAAATGTAAAGGCTTTATTTAAACCTCGCTAGTAATTTTTAAGAAAAACAGTTGCTCCTTCTCAGATGAAAACACCATTTTGACATTTTCCCCAGTGTCACATCATTTGAAGGCATATAGGAAAGCAAGTGCAACTTGGGATAATGTTTTTGTCAAAAAGTTATAAAACTATCTTAACCTAGAAAACATACTGTTTGATTTTTGCCATTATTTCAAAATCTGCTTTATTGATTTAGGATTCACCTACAATAAAACTTGCCCATTTTAAGTGCACCGTTTTTTTTGAGCGTTGACAGCTATGTACTGTACAGTACTGTACTCTGAGACTGTCACCACCACCCCATCGAGAACATTTTCATTGTTCCAGAAGGCTCCCTGCCCTGTGGCCGGTTGCTGCTCCTGCTGCTGGCACCCAGCAGCCTCTGTTCTGCTCTCTGCTTCTATGGTTTTCTTTTACTAGAATTTCATATAAGTGGAATCATAAAGTAGGTGTCTTTTGTGTCTGGACTTTTGACACAGCATGATGCTTTACAGATTCATGCCTGCCTCTGCATGTATCAGCTTTTCCCTTTTAATTGCTGGGTAGTATTCCATTATATGAGAATACCACAATTTGTTTTTCACCAGTAGATGGAAACTTGCATTATTTTCTGTATTTGGTAATTATGAAAAACTGCTATGGACTTTTCATATTAGACTTTATGTGGACAGATATTTTTTAATTGGGTAAATACCTAGGAATGGGGTTAGTAAGGCATATGATAAATGCATGCATATGTTTTTAAGGAATTATAAAATTGCTTTCCAAAGTGGTGAATTGCCATCAGTAAATATCAATAAATAAATTTTAAATTATAAGATATACTTTTTATGAAATCATAATCAACATTTATAAATAACATTGAGACAAGGCATTTCTATGGGATTTTATGAGAAGGCTGGAACAATTAACTTCAATAAACTCTTACTTGGAAATAGGGTGATCATCTGATTGAACGCTTTCAAGCAATTTTCTCGTGGGGTAGTTATGAGGTTCAAGTGAGCAAAGCAGATCCAAGCTCCTGGAGCAAGGCTGGCACAGTCTGGTGGTCAGGGCCCATGTCTTGTTCAACGTTTGCCCACAGCCTTGGTTCTCTGGATAAGCTTTGACCACCGGGACTGTGGATCTTCACAGTAAATTGCAGTACCCTGAGCAGCGCAGTGGCCCGTGCTGTTGGGTCCAGCAGTGAAATGTCTGGGCTCTCTGACTCTTGGAGTGGAATGGGAGTCTGAGCTTCTCCTCAGTCATTGCCCCAGAATCCATTCATTAGATTCTCTGACACCTTGTGTGAGACAGAAGCCTTTCAGCTGAATCTTACCTACAACACTTCCTCAGACACCCTCTGAGGTAGGAGGTTCTGCTGCTGTGCCCATTTGCATCTGGAAAAAAAAACTTTGGGAATTTAAGTAAACTTAACAGGAGTTAAGTCATAGGGATAAGAATAAAGGAATTAAAAAATACAACCAATTCTTTTGCTCCCTCCCGATATTCCATCTTTTTTATGTCTGTAATTTTCACCTTCGCCAGCTAAAGTAAAAAATGGATCCCAGAAAAAATCATAACATATTTAAATTAAAAAAAAAAGAAACGTGTTTGTTTCAACCTGGTTTTATCCCATAAGAATTAGTCACCTGATAATATTTGATGTTTCCAGTCACTGAAAGGTGTATTTTTAGTTCAGTGTGACAATTTGACTTTATACATTTATCTCCCTACTCTCCTAACATAACAAAAAATGGGCAAAAAAATTTAGTGTCTGGGTTGGCATCTGGAGGAAAGTGTCATCTGTACTCCTGTGTGATGCAACATAGGTGAGAGCCGACTAAAGGAGAGGACCGACCTGCATTTTATCTGTAGGGAAAACTCTAATGTTGGCCAGGAGAGAAGTGGAAGAGACTCCTAGTGAGTGAAATCATGACACTGGACAGGGTGGTGGGCCAGTCAGAGAAAGACAAGCACCAATGATTTAACTTATATGTGGAATCTAATGAACCAAATAAATAACAAAACAGAAACACAGTCCTAGATACAGAGAACGGACTGACAGCTGTGAGAGGACAGGGGGGTTGAGGGACTGGGGAAAATGGTGAAGGGATTAAGAAAAACCTCATAGACAAACAGAGTGTGGTGATTGCCGGAGGGAGACGAGGTGACAGAAAGGGTAAAGGGGCATAAATGGTGATGGAAGACAGACTTAACTTTGGGTGGTGAACACACAATACAATGTACAGATGATGTATTATAGAATTGTACACCTGAAATCTATGTTTTATTAACTCTTGTCACTCCAATAAATTCAATAAAAACTAAAGTTAAAAAGATCACATGTGAACTCCCAAGGTCTCCCATAAGCCCTGCGGCAGGCCACGGCTTGGCCTCAGCTCTGGCTCCTCACAGGTGCTTCGTGAGGACAGAGTATAGAAGAGCACGGGCTCAGTTGCTAGGGAAAGCTTGGGAAAGCTGGCAAGCCCCAGAGAAAGTCGGTGACATTAGGCTGCCACCTCAGCCTGGACAAAGAAATGATTTGGCCCAGAACTAAAGGTCACAGCTATAGCCGCTTCCTTCCTGACTTCTGGTTCTCCGTGGCTGCCAATGTAGGCTTCCCTTTGTCTTTGACCCCTGCCTGGGAGATTTGAGTGGGCATCCACCCAACCTGAGCTGGAGCCATAGCAAGGGCTTTAAGGGACAACACTTGTCAAATATACTTCCTTTCCCAATAACTATGAAACAAGAAAACAATATCAGTGGATATGACATGTATTTAACTGTTTAAATATTTTTTTAATTGACTTCAGAGAGGAAGGGAGAGATAGAAACATCAATGGTGAGAGAGAATCACTGATTGGCTGCCTCCTACATGAGCCTGTAACCCCAGCATGTGGCCTGACCGGGAATCAAACATGACCTCCTGGCTTATAGGTAAACACTCAACCACGGTGCTGGCCGGTTTAAATCAAGAGACCAGAAATAAAGACAGTATGCTTTCAGCACACATGACAGACAAGACTAGGGTCTCAAATACGTAAATAATTATAAATTATTAACAAAGAAAATGAAACCTCCAATGGAGAGGAATTAAAAAGAAGAAATTACATATCAGGAAATTGCAAGTAAAGAGGAAGCAGCCATAGCATCACAGACATCAGCTGAAGGAAAGCGCAAAGAAGTCTTCACACAGTCATGAAACAGTCATGAAAATGTATCCACATGTACCGCCACAAGGGCTATTTAAATTTTTTTTAATTAAAAATGAAAGGAAGATTTTGATACCCCTTTTTCTGTCTTCAGCAGATTAAGTAGATAAAAATAAATATGGATTGAATAGACTTGCATCAAACTTTACACCCCACAAATAAACAATATACATTACCTTCAGAAGCACTTAAGATGATTATTTTAGTTTCATTAAACACTTGATGAGTCTGTACAATGAGCCAAGAGAGTTTACATATTTATTTATTCTTCAGAATATTCATGTGATGTGCTGTTGTCCCAGATTTCCTGATAAGTGAGAAGTTATTAGGTTACATAGTCTAGAGTGATCCATTTCAACAGATGATGATTTTTAAACCATTTTTGGAAACAATTTTTGATTTTAAAAAATGTTGCAAAAATACTAAAACAGGTTCCTTTGCCCTTCACCAAGCTTCCCCTAAAGTTCATGCCTTATGTGCAGTTAACAGTGGCACAATTTTTTTAACTGAAGACCTTATTCAAATTTCACTCACTTTCCCACTAATGTCCTTTTTCTATCCCAAGATCCAATCCAGGACCCCACCCTGCCTTCCTCTTTGGTCTTCTTCAGCCTCTACTAGTTCTTGTCCTTACCTGTCAGGATTTTGACATTTTTGGAGAGTAGTTGGTCAGTTGTTTTATAGAATTTTCCTCAATTTGGGCTCATCTAATATATTCTGATTGAACACCACAGATGGTGTTGGTTCTGTCTCAGGGCATCATATCAGGGGGTTTATGAGACTGACATGTCTAATTATTTGCAATACTGACTTTGATCAGTTGGTTAAGATGGTGTCAGCTGAATGTCTCTAACTAGAAAGTTTCTATTTTGCTCTTTGATGCTAAGAAATATTTTGAGAGAGATATGCAAAGACTGCAAATTTTGTTTTGCTTCAACTTTGGGAACATTTTTAGAAATTGATAATTTACCAGGCAACTAAGTAAATAAAAATAAACTACAGTTTTATTTTACTAAGTAAAAGTTGTACCTGTCATGTTATCTAAGAAAAATTTCAACAACATTAATAGTTATTTCACATTGAAATGTATAGAAATAATACTTTGTTTTAGGGTAAGTAAGTAATCTATTTCTAATTTCAGATTATTTAGAACAGGGGTCCTCAAACTTTTTAAACAGGGGGCCATTTCACTGTCCCTCAGACCATTGGAGGGCTGGACTATAGTTTAAAAAAAAACTAGTCGGCTGCTAAGCAACAGGCAGGGGCGGCAGGTCACATGTGGCCCGCGGGCCATAGTTTGAGGACCCCTGATTTAGAAAATAATGGAATAAATTATGGAAATTGCCAAACATAGGAAAATTTATATCCTTACATTTTAATTAATTTAATAAATAATTTACTTTTGTTTACTATATTCTGAACACTAACAACATGAATGGTGATCCAAATAGACATGACCCTTGCTGTAGGATTATAACAGTAAATAAATTAACATGTCATCTCAGGTATCTTTAAAGGAAACCATTAATTAAATGTAGGGAAAACAGGAGAAAAGCAAATTAATGCAATAGAAAATGGAGAAACAGTAGAATTAATAAGTAGATTATAAAGCCAAGTTCTGTCCTCTTGAAAATACAGGCAAATGCATGTCAAGGTTAATCAGAAAATGTACCAAGAGCATCAAAACTCACAAATTTCATTTAAAAAGGACAAACTTCAGTCTTACCCCCTGGGGGAAAATTTAACGAAAGGATGCAGATAGACATTTCATTAAAATAGGCAAAAATATGTTTAACTTTACTACTAATTAAAATCTAAAGCAATAAGATCCTGTCTTCCTCCATCACACCTATACTGAAAAAAGAATGCAGACACTCAGTGTACTAAGGTTTCCCTGAGACGATGTTCACAGATGGTAACAGCATTATTGATTCAAGACTTTTGATGGACATTTTCCTTAGTACCAGATCAAACTCTGTAAAGTGCTTGTGTATTTGACCCATCTCAAAGAAATCTAAGCTTTTATCCTAAGGATATAAGCATTCATAAATTTAGACACAATAATGTTCACAACAGCATAGTTGATAGAAGAAAAAATAGAAGTCATCTTAAAAAGAAACTGATTAACTAAACTGTGATAAGTTCACAAAATAGAATGTCATGTATGCATTAAAAATAGCATTGTAAAGACTACTAGTGCTATAGAGGACTATTCACAAAATATTTCAAGATATTAAAGTTGTTTTTCCAAATAATATGTTTATTGTGTTTTATTAGTCACATAGAATATTAATTTACATATCTAGAACACATACATAAGTTGTTAATAGTGGTTATCACTGTGAAGCAAGATTATAGACAATTATTTATACTTTTAGCATTATCCCCCAATTGGAACAAAATTTAAATATATATACTAATGTATGTATAGGTATAAATTTATCCTATCTAATAAAATAGAAACATGGTAATTGGCGTACAACTGCTACCCTTCCCATTGGCTAATCAGCGAGATATGCAAATTAACTGCCAGCGAAGATGGCAGCCGGCAGCCAGGCAGCTTGAAACTAACATGAGGCTTGCTTGCTTCAGTGACGGAGGACTCCAACGTTCCCCGCCTGCCACTGCAGGCCTCTGAGCTGCAACTCTAAGCAATTATGTAACAAATATAGAAGCTAAACAAAACCCCAGAAACCTGCTTTAGTCCGCCGGGCTTCAGCCAGCAGGATCGCAACATTGTAAGCAAAGGCCAGAAACCTACTTTTCAGCAGCGGAGGCCAAAGAGCTGGAGCCAAGCCTCAAAGCTAAAGCTGGCCCAGAATAAAAAAGAAAAAGAAAAAGAAAAAAAGGAGAGGTTGGGAGCTTCAGTCACCCCCAGCCTGAAAACAGCCCTCAGTCCCTCACCCAGACAGGCCAGGCACCCCAGTGGGGACCCCCACCCTGAAGGATGTGTGACCAGCTGCAAACAGCCATCATCCCCTCACCCAGGCTGGCCAGGCACCCCAGTGGGGACCCCCACCCTGAAGGATGTGTGACCAGCTGCAAACAGCCATCATCCCCTCACCCAGGCTGGCCAGGCACCCCAGTGGGGACCCCCACCCTGATCCAGGACACCCTTCAGGGCAAACCAGCCGGCACCCACCCGTGCACCAGGCCTCTACCCTATATAGTAAAAGGGTAATATGCCTCCCGGCACCGGGATCAGCGTGACAGGGGGCAGCACCCCAAACCCCTGATTGGCCCTGCTCTGTGCGTGACAGGGTACAGAGTCCCAACTCCCCTGATGGGCCCTGCTCTGTGAGTGACAAGGGGTGGCTCCACAACCTCCCCATCGACCCTGTCTTGAGTGTGACTGAGGGTGGCATCACAACCTCCCGATCGCCCTGCTCTGTGCATGACAGGGGGCAGTGCCCCAACTCCCCAATCAGCCCTGCTCTGAGTCCGACCAGGGGCTGCACCTAGGGATTGGGCCTGCCCTCTGCCACCCGGGAGCAGGCCTAAGCCAGCAGGTTGTTATTTTCCGAGGGGTCCCAGACTGCAAGAGGGCACAGGCTGGGCTGAGGGACCCCCCCTCCCCCCTGAGTGCACAAATTTTTGTGCACCGGGCCTCTAGTATTAATATATACACATACTTATATATATTTTTAAAATCTGGTTTAAGTCACAAGCTATATCAAACTGATTTTACTTTTAAGTTCTGGAGATCATTTTAACTTGTTTCTCATCTTTTTAACTATGCTACTTAGTCTTTTTACTGAAGCTTTTTTTTTTTTCTTTTGAGAGGAAAAGAGCAGTTCTTTTAAAAATCCATTCTTAGAAGTTCTTGTCAAGATGGCAGCGTAGGTCAGCACAGTGCTCAGAACCTCCCACAACCACATCAAAATTCCTGCTGACACAGAACAACTGTTATTCAGAACCTGTAATCTAGTGGGTCTGCAACTAAGGCTGTAAAGAACAAGCAAAGTAGAGACTGGTAGGAGGGGCAGAGACAGGGGAGTGCCTGGTTCCACACCCACATGTGGGAAATGAAAATCAGGGAGGGTTTCTAGGCTGCAGAGGCACCCCCTGAGGAACAAAGGGCTCCAGCCCTGAATGTCTGGCTTCAGGACAAAGGATGGAGGGGCAGGTTTATCACATACAGAAGAGCTGACAGAGGTCATTTTTCTTTGCTAAGCCCTCTCCTTCAGACCCTGCAGGTGGGCACCATATCTAAGTTTTCTTCAGCCTGGCTCACACTGTTCACCCCACTCTGGTGATTCCCTGAGACCCCGCCCCAGTGTACTTTTTGGTCTACCTAAGCCCATTCCATTGGCTTTTGCATACAAATGTCCTGTCTTTGACTTTCCTAAAATATCTCAAACAAGCAGCAGCTGGCCTTGGTATGCCCTGTATCTCTTGCTAAGTGGCCCCAGGCTCAGCACTGGTGACAGCTACCCTCTGTTCACAGCTTGGCCTCTCACGGGCACCTGCAAGTCCAGCACAAAAAGCAATCATCTTCAGATCACTCTGTAGCTCATGCCAGGTGGCCCCAGGAAGAACATAGGTGGCGGCTGACCTTTCACCTCCTGGGAGGCTCCAAAACCACTGTACACTGGACGACAGTTTCAGTCCACACCAGATTACAACCCGACCACCTCTACTAGCAACACACTCAAGGGACAAACTGCGCAGGCCCAAAGCCTTGCTGAAATGAGTCCAGCTCCATGGAGTTGGCCCCTGCATAGAACCATCTCTGCTGTAATCTTATCTGATCCTTGTAGTCATTGAGCCTAAGGGATAATCCCTCCAGTGATGTGTTGTGGGGAAGTATGGAACTTGGTTGGAAAGACACTAAGGAGGATTCTCTGAAAGGTCGGAGGCCTCTAGGGGAACCTTGCCGAAGGTGGCAGATCCTGCCTTGACTTTTCCAAATAAGTCTGAGCTCCCAGGTATTTTACTGGAACCTTTATGTTTAGACTTCAAAACTTCCTTGTTTCAAAGACACTATAGATACATGTGTTTTCTCAAGGATACTTACACTGCTAATAGTATCTAAATGTTAATTTTAGTTTAAGCTGTCGCTACAATATTGGTAAAAGCCTAAGAAGGCAGGCAAACGGGGCTATCTGATTCCTTTAGCCAGGCAGTCCCTTAGCTCTCTCTTTCACAGAAACATGTGTCAAAGTAATCATTTATCCATCACTCAAAGTCTGCTGGTCAGCCCCACTCAGAGTCGGCTGGTCAACAGCAATCAAAGCTCAACTGCAACAGGACAGTGCATACAGCCCACACAGGTGGTGCACTTGAAGTGCCAAGCTCAGGTGACTGGAAGGGTGACTGGGAAGCTGTGACACAGGGTCCTATAGACAACTACTAAATAAGGCCACTCTACCAAGACTTTGAAATGTAGCAGCTCTACCTAATACACAGAAACAAACACAGAGAAGCTGACCAAATGAGGAAACAAAGACAAAGTCCCAAATGAAAGAACAGGGGAAATCTCTAGAAAAAGAACTAAATAAAATGGAGGCAAGCAAACCACCAGATACAAAGTTCAAAATTATGGTAATAAGGATACTTAAGGAATTTAGTGAGAACTTCAACAGCATAAAAAAGGACATGGAAAACAAAAAAAGAACAAATCAGAAATGATTTTAGACAACAATGAGAATAAGATGTGCATAAATAAATATGTATGTTTATAGTTTTCCCCTATTGATTTAGGGCTATTATCTGAACAATAAAAAAAAAAAATACTTAGAAAAAAATAAATAATTTTGAACAGCACTTAACTATTTACATGTAATATTTTTAATTCTAAAATGCATTTTCTTTACAAATCCTTTTTTATTACTATTTATGTATGTAAACTTACATTGTGAATTTGAAATAAAGTTTCTTGATACAATTTTGAAAAAAAATTCACCAAATCCATTCTTGAATTCTTAATATAGGTTTTTAAATGCATGTCTGGTTATGTTTTCCCATATATTTTTTATTTGTCCATATTTGTCCATATTTTTGCTTTCTTTGGCTTTGGCTTTTCCCTCAATAATTATTATCTAAAAAGAGAGACCTTTGATTATTGGTGACTTTCACATTCTCAAAAACAACCAATTGAAAGCTCAACACTCAGCTCCTCTCCCTCCTGCTTCCTCCAAGGTTAAGAACTTGGTGGTTTACACATTCAGTCCTCAACGGCTCTTCATTTATACTTTCAGTAGATTTTGAATTTTTTCCATTTATACTTTTCCTTATTTACATTTGAGTGAATTAATTATTCCTGGCATTTCTTTCCACCGGCACCTCACACAGTTTTGGAGGTGGCACCTTTCTTGGTCACATCTGCTCCTTTTCCAGTTACAGACCAGCACTTAACTATCTGGAAAGGTAGAGAAATGGCACAATTCCAATTTCAAAGGTTTCTTATTTTACTTTTTGTTCAAACGTGAATTCTGGATTCTTTGCACCTTCCTGTCATCATACCTCCTTGCAGCCAGACGTGGGACACTCTTCAGCACCACTTACTAATTACCACCTGGGCACAGACAAGCAGTGCTGCCCATGGGGGAAATGTCATGTGGGGAATTCAGAAAACTAAACATTGTATAGTCCCTGGTAGCAGGGAAATAATGGTAGCCAATAATGATTTCATTAGCAAGTAACATCTGAAAAAATGGGGAGATAGTTTACAGGAAATGGTCTGATATAAAATGACTTGCAGGGGCAAACATTTGCATGCTCCTTCTCAAATCCTAAACCCTCCTAGCACAATCCCAGAGAGGGTAACGTGTGCTTAAGACAGTTTTCCCTGGTCTGATAGTGAATTTAGGCAGTGCCAGGTTAGCTTAAACTATTTTTTACTAAATAGGTAATTATGACTGAACATCTTTTTTATTACTCTCCTTGAACGTAAGTGTGATTTTAAGTCATGTTGGAATACCTGACAATTGCATGTCATGTGTGAGTGTATGAGGTAAGTCCTGAACTCATCCAAATCCCCACACCAAGCATATCTGGGTTATTTTCTTTATGAAGAAACCTGAACTGAAATTAATTTCCTTTATAACTAAGTCAAGATTTCCAAAAGTTAAATTCCCTTTAGGTCTAGTTATAGTCTAACAACTATTTATTAAAAACTGAAATCATGCCGAAACCAGTTTGGCTCAGTGGATAGAGCATCGGCTTGCGGACTGAAGGGTCTCAGGTTCGATTCCGGTCAAGGGCATGTACCTGGGTTGGGGGCATATCCCCAGTGGGAGATGTGCAGGAGGCAGCTGATCGAAGTTTCTCTCTCATCGATGTTTCTAACTCTCTATCTCTCTCTCCCTTCCTCTCTGTAAAAAATCAATAAAATATATTTAAAAAAAAAAACAAAAACAAAACTGAAATCAGACTTTTCATATCCCTTATAAGAAATTTATTGATGATTTCTTTACTCAAGCATATATTGAACCCTGCTTTGTGCTTAGCACAAATTTAATAGCTACTTGGTGTTCTTTAGGTCCCCCATCGCTACTCCAAGGCATTGGGAGAGAATCAATGTGAGATAGGACCTAGATCAAGCATGTCAAACTCAAAGGTTAACATGGGCCAAATAAACAAGGTTGAAGTTTATGTGGGCCACAAAAAAACAAAAGCTTCATTTTTCATAGAAATGTAGGTTTATTATGATAGAGACATGCAGAATACAAAGGGCTGAAATAAATGAGGAATCATTAACATAAAATAATAGAACATTTTAATAAAAATTAATACTTTTTCTTGAATATTAACTTACCAGACACTGAATAACTGCACAAATTAGTAAGTGTAACGCAAATAAACCTATTTTTCTTATTCTCTAAAAGCGAAATATTTCCTGTTGTGTACACCAAACAAGTCAGTCCAAGACTAATGATGTGGCCATCAGCTGCTAAAATATTCGCTGCTAGTATTAGTGGAGAGAAATGGTGCGCCTGCGCGTAAGGCTTGTAAGGGAAACGAATGAAACACGATTATAGTAATCAGTTATTAGCGAACATTGTAGTTTGTTATTAATAATTATGTATAACAGGATATTGTAAAAATTAAGTAACAAAATTTTTATTAAAGTGTTTCTTACATACCGTTATATTGGCTGGGCCGCAAAATATTCGTTGTGGGCCTCATGCGGCCTGCAGACTGCGAGTCTGACATGCTTGACCTAGATCGGGGTCCTCAAATTTTTAAACAGGGGGCCAGTTCACTGTCCCTCAGACCGTTGGAGGGCCAGAGTATAGTTTAAAGAAAAACTATGAACAAATTTCTATGCATACTGCACATATCTTATTTTGAAGTAAAAAAAAAAACTTCAAAAAAAAAAAAAAAAGGCTCTCCTAACTTCAAAAAAAGGCCCTACTAACTGCAAAAAAAAAAAAAAAATAGACCTCCTAACTTCCAAAAAAAAAAAAAAATCCTAACTTGTTCTTACCTGGATCCTCCGGCAGCAGCAGGCTCTGCACAGGCAAGCTCATGACTCGTCCGATCACACCTGAGACTGAGAGGAGTCGAGAGACAGAGAGAAGGAGGGGAGTCAGAGAGTGCGGTGCACATTCCACACATGCGCATTGCGGGCCCGGGACGAGTCGGCTGCTAAGCAACAGGCAGCGGCAGCAAAAACACCTGCGGATAAGTGTTTTCAGTGGGCCGCATGTGGCCCGCGGGCCGTAGTTTGAGGACCCCTGACCTACATGATGAAAGCAGGCATTCAGCTCATTGCTTTCACTAGAGTTGTTTCTGTTTCCCTTTTACCTCAGCTACCTCTTCTGTAAAACAGCACAAATTAACCACACTGTTCCATTCACGACTTCTTGGATGACATCATAAAGAGGTAATCTTCTATGTATTAGTGTTATAACACTATCACCCACCCGGTCTGCCATGAAGATTGTGTAATGTTGTAGTTAAAAGCACAGACTTTGGAACCTGACAGAACTGGGTTTGTATTTTTTTTTTTTTTTTTTAAATATATTTTATTGATTTTTTACAGAGAGGAAGGGAGAGGGATAGAGAACCAGAAACACTGATGAGAGAGAAACATCGATCAGCCGCCTCCTGCACTCTTCCTACTGGGGATGTGCCCGCAACCCAAGGCACATGCCCTTGACCGGAATTGAACCTGGGACCCTTCAGTCCGCAGGCCGAGGCTCTATCTATTGAGCCAAACTGGTTACGGCGTGGGTTTACATCTTACTCTGACTGCCAGGAGACCAAGTGTCTTGATTTTCCCATGCCTCAGCTTTCCCTCCTGTAAAGTAGTGCTGATACTACTACTATATTCGATGGATTGACAGATTAATGCCTGGGCACAAAACATCTCACAAAGCAAGTATCAATTCATATTCACTGTTAGTAATATTACAAATAATATATATTAATTAATGCTGTTGGAAGAAATTCCTCCATAACTATGTTATACCCCTTTGAGACTTAGGTAGTTCAAGATCTAGGCTAGAAGATTAGTGCCAATTTTTTGTTTCAGGCATTTATTCTATATATACCATAATTGGAATAAGCGTGTGACTAGATTTCTAACTAAAAACTAAATTTGTTCTTTCTTTTTCCTTAAACAAAATCAATACACACTGTTCCTAATGGCTAAGCACATTGGGTTTCTGGAGAGAGAGCCCTGAACCAACAGGGAGAAAAATGTGTATTCTAATTCTTTCACTACTTGACTTTGGAGAATTGACAATATCTCTCAGTCTTATTTCTCAAATGAGGGATGAGCTGGATGATTTTTAAATAGATTTTACTTTTTTAGAGTAGTTTTAGTTTGACAACAGCAAGCATGTCAAACTCAAAGGCTAACACGGGCCAAATAAACAATGTTGAAGTTTATGTGGCCACAAAAAGAAAAAGCTTCAATTTTCATGGAAATGTAGTTTATTTCGATAGAGACATGCTGAATACAAAGGGCTGAAATGAATGAGTAATTGTTAACATAAGATAATAGAACATTTTAATAAAAATTAATATTTTTTCTTGAACATTAATTTACCAGACACTGAATAACTGCACAAATTAATATGTGTAATGCAAATAAACCTATTTTTCTTGTTCTCTGAAAGTGAAATATTTCCTGTTGTACACACCAAACAAGTCAGTCCAAGACTAATGATGTGGCAATCAGCTGCTAAAATATTTGCTGTTATAGTTCATTATTAATAATTATTTATAACAGGATATTGTAAAAATTTAGTTACAAAATTTTTATTAAAATGTTTCTTATATACCGTTATATTGGCTGGGCCACAAAAGTATCCATTGTGGCCCTAACTGGTTTGGCTCAGTGGATAGAGCATCAGCCTGTGGACTGAAGGGTCCCAAGTTCGATTCTGGTCAAGGGCATGTACCTTGGCTGCAGGCACATCCCCAGTAGGGGGTGTGCAGGAGGCAGCTGATCGATGTTTCTAACTCTCTATTTCTCTCCCTTCCTCTCTGTAAAAAATCAATAAAATATATATATATTTGTAAAAAGTATCCATTGTGGGCCACATGCGGCCCATGGGCCATGAGTTTGACATGCTTGGATAACAGCACGGAGTAGAAGACACAGAAGTATTTCCCATATAGCCCTCACCCTAACACTTGTGTAGCCACCCCATTATCAACATCCCCTGGCAGAGTGATACATGTGGTACAATAAATAAACATACATTGATACATCATTGTTACCTAGAGTGCATAGTTTACATTAGGGTTTGGTACTGGTGTTGTACAAGTGTATAATGGCATCTCTGAACCAGTGTTGTGTCCTATAGAGTAGTTTTGCTGCCCTAAAAAAACTTCTGTGCACTGCCTCTTTATCCCTCCCTCTTCCATACTTCTGACAACCACTGATATTTTCACTGTCTCCATAGTTTTTTGGTTTTTTTGCTTTCCAAAATGGCATTTGGTGGAATTATACAGTATGTAGTCTTTTCAGATTGACTTCTTTCATATAGTAATATGCATTAACATTTCTTCTATGTTATTTCAAGCCTAGATAGTGAATAATATTAGAAGGGAATCATATTTCATTATCTCAATGGACTATCATATATCTATTCACCTACAGAAAGACATTTTGGTTGCTTCCAAGTTTTGGCAATAGTAAATGAATAAAGCTGATATAAACATTTCATGCATATTTTGCATGGGCATGTTTTCAACTCTTTGGATAAATATCAAGGACTGTGATTGCTAGATCAAGGGTATGTTTAGTTTTGTAAGAAACAAACTGTCTTTCCAAACGGCTGTGCTAGTTTGCATTCTCACCAGCAATGAATGAGAATTTCTGTTTCTCCAAATCCTCACCAGCGTTTGGTGTTGTCAGTGTTTTTACATTTGGCCGTTCTAATACAGGTGTAGTGGTACTCATTGTTTTAATTTGCATTTCCCTGAGGACTTATAATGTTGAGTATCTTTTCAGATGCCTATGTTCCATTTGTATATGTTCTTTGGTGAAGTGTCTTTGAAGGCCTTTGATCCGTTTTATAATTGGGTTGTTTGCTTTCTTATTGTGGCATTTTTAAAGTTCTTTGTATATTTTTAGTTTTGGCTGACAGTCCTTTATAAGATACGTCTTTTATAACATTTTCTCAAAGTCTAGGGCTTGTCTTCTCATCAAATTGAAATTGTATTTCAGAGGGGAAAATTTCAATTTTAGTGGAAATTAGCTTATTGATTATTTCGTTTACACGAGTTGTGCTTTTGATGTTGTAACTAAAAAGTTATCGCCAAATCCAAGGTCATCTAGATTTCCTCCCATATTATCTTTTAAGGGTTTTATAATTTTGCATTTTACAGCTGCGTTTGTGATCCATTATGAGTTCATTTTGTGAACGGAGTAAGGTTTGTGACTAGATTTAACTTTTTCACAGAGATGTCCAGTTGTTTCAGCGTCTTGGTTGGAAAAAGACTCCCTTTGCTCCACTGTATTGTCTTTGCTCCCTTGTCAAAGATCAGTTGATATGTGGGCTTATTCTGGGCTTTCTGATCTGTTTCTTTGATCTATTTGCCCATTCTTTAACAATGGCTCAGTCTCATTACTGTAGCTTTATCTTAAGTCTTGATGTCAGGTAGCGCCAGTCCTCTCACTTTGTCCTTCCTTGGTATTGTAATGGCTCTTCTGGGCTCTTTGCCTCTCCATACAAACTTTAGAACCAGTTTGTTGATATCCACAAAATAGCGTTTTGGAACTTAGATTGGGAGTGCAATCTAATCAGGACTAGGAATTGGGAAGTACTGACAGCTCGACAATATCGAGTCACCCTATCTATGAACATGGAATGTTTCTCTGTGTCTTTGGTTTCCCTTTTATTTGTTTTATCAGAGTTGTGCAAGTTTTCTCATATGGGTGTTGTAAATATTTTGTTAGGTTTATAACCAAGTACTTCATTTTGGGGGGTGCTAATATAAGTGGTATTTTTTTAGTTTCAAATTTTATTTTTTGATTGCTGTTATATAGGAAAGAGGTTGAGTTTGTATATTAATTAACCTTGTATCTTGTAACCTTAATATAATCACATTAATTTCAGGATTTTTATATCAATTATTTTTTTATATATACATAATAGAGGCCCAGTGCATGAGATTCATGCACTGGTGTTGGCGGGGGGTGGGGAGGGTTCTGTGCCTTCTTGCAGTCCAGGACCCCTCGCTCCTTACCAGCTGCCTGCAGCAGAGGCAGGAGAGGCTCCCACCACCGTTGCTGGGCTCCTCAGCTGGGAGCTCGGCTTCTGGCTGAGCGGTGTTCCCCCTTTGGGAGTGCACTGACCACCAGGGGGAAGCTCCTGTGTTGAGCATCTGCCCCCTGGTGGTCAGTACACATCATAGTGACTGGTCGTTCCGCCATTCTGTTGATGTGCATATTACGCTTTTATTATATAGGATTCATGTCATCTGTGAACAAAGATAGTTTTATTTTTTTACCAATCTGTATACCTGTTATTTCCTTTTTTGTGTTTGTTTTTTTTTGCATTATCTATCACTTCCAGTCTGGTGTTGAAAAGTGTTGGTGAGAGGAATATCCTTGTCTTGTTTCTGATCTTAATGGGACAGCTTATTGTTACTCATCATTCAGTTTGATGTTCATTGTGGGGTGTTTATAAAAATCCTTTACCAGGTTGGGATGTTCCCTTATATTCCTAGTCCTCTCATTTTCCATGAAAACATTGATCATGGCTGGGTTTGGGATTTTAACAACTGTTTTATCTCCATTTACTGATATGATCATGTGATTTTTATTTTTTAGTTTGATATTGTGATAGATTACGTTGATTTATATTTGACTATTAAATCAGCTCTGTATACCTGGGATCAATGCCACTTGCCATTTTGTGTAATTCATTTTATACATTAATAGATTCAATTTGTTAAGATTTTGCTGAGGATTTTTATATCTATGTTCATGATAGATATTGGTCTGTAGTTTTATTTCCTTGTAAAGTCTTGGTCTGACTTTGGTATTAGGATAATGCCAGCCTCCTAAGATGATTTAGGAAGTATTCTAATAGAATACTCATAGAATTATTAAGAAGTATTCCTTCTGCTTCTATTTTCTGAGAGTATAGAGAATCAGCATAATTTTCTCCTCAAATGTTTGGTAGGGTTCATCAGTGAATCCATCTGGGCCTGGTGCTTTATATTTTCAAAGGCTATTGATATTTCATTTTTTAATAGAAGTTGGCCTATTCAGACTTCTTTCTCATGTGAGTTTTGGCAGATGATTTTAATTGATCCTTCAGGTTCCTGCTGGAGCATTCAATGAACTCTTGTCTTCTCATCAGGTAGAAATATCTGTATACAAATCTGTGTACACACCTTGCATCCTCTATCTAAACTCAAGATCTGGTACATCATAACGTTACTCAGTTCAGGTTTGCTCTATGAGTGGGAAGGGGTCCTGAAATCATCTTGAACAAATGGTGGGTGGATGAGCATATATTTTTAATGGAATTAGAGCTTTTTATTATTTAAGAAACAGAGCAAACCCCTTTTGAGTAGCAACAGCAGCCTCTCAATTTTCTGTTAAACAAATATTTTGTGCTTCCTAGTAAGTTCCTGTGATTTCTATGCTTTTTTTTTTTTATCCTACAAGTAGTGACACTTTAGCAATAGGACAAATTAGCATTACTCAGATAAACCCTTTCCAAAGGGAATTCTGGGGAATACTACTTCTGTGGGATATTTATTGCTGCTATGTAGAAACAGGGAGCCTGTGCTCATGATTACTGGATAGTTACCCAATGATTTGACCTGGGAAGCTCAGGAACTTCCTTAGAACCAGTGTTCCATGGCATACATTTTAGTACATACTGTCTTCAACATCCCTGCCCTCACTTCCTCATCCTACATTCATGTGCAGTCCTGTGCTGAGCTCAGGGGTCATGGCTTTGCAAGCTCACGTTCAGCTGGAAGTAGACATGTAGGTACAAGTATTTGGTCTCTACAGGAAGTAGCAAATCCGCTCTTTCCTCATGGCCATGCCCATTGCCTCATCATGTGAAGGTGTTAGCCTATTGTTTGTGTTGCTCGCCACCCCCCCACCCCTGCAAAAAAAATACATATATTGAAGCCTTAACTTCCAATATGATGGTATTTAGAGATAGGACCTTTAGGACATAATTAGAGTTAGATGCAGCAAGAGGGTAGGGCCCTCATAGTATAATTGGTGTCATTACAAGAAGAGACACCAGAGTGTGCTCACTCCCTGCAGGGAAAGGGAGCTTTCTCTGCTTGTGAGGACACAATAGGAAGGTATCTATCTGTAAGTCAGAAGCCAGTTCTCAGCAGGAACCAAATTGCCTGCGCCCTTGGTCTTGGACTTCCAGCTCCCCTAACTGTGAAAAATAAATTGGTGTTATTTTAAGCCATGTGGTATATGGAATTTTGTCATGGCAGCCCGAACTGCCTGAGGCAGAGACATATGCCTCCAGTTATACTGGGTCCATTTGGCCTGCTGGTGGAGGAGGCATATAGGAGATGAGTTTTTCCTGGAAATTCCTCTGTGGTGGAAAAATTTGTTCTCACCCCCAGACGTAAGGAAAAGAAAGATATGTCTTAAAATGTCAAGAGATGTATTGTACCCTGTTAATCTAGAATGGGATGCCCTCTTTGTGTCAACTTTTCAGATACTTCACAGGCATAGAGCACTGGGTCTCCCTGCTGTGATTGGCCTTGCTCATCTCAGTAGGATAACTCTGGGTAAAGAGCATTGTCTGTGAACACAAATATAATAATTTAGTTGTTCCTAACCCTGTACTTGTAAAAATGTAGGGAAGGATTACATGTCATTATCTTGTTGAACAAATCACCTTTACATTCTGGCTGGCCAAATTCAAATGTAAACAAGACTACAGAGGAATTTTAAAGGACTTTGGGAATGTGTTTCCAAGAAAGTATATATTATCTATTCATTCAAAGAAGCCCTCGCCTGCCATCCCAGATATAGAGTAATATTACCACCTTCCCCCACATTTGTCTGCTCACTGCTGGTTCTTAGTGAGCCTCTTCCACTGACATTAATGAAGAACTTACTATGTACAACATCGTACAGGGGTCTGGATACTAAAGTGTGACTCATTATTTTAAGGCTCAATGACACTAGTAAACAGGTACCTTATAACTCAGCAAAGTCAGACACATTCGCTGTGCTGAGAGAACCACAGAGGGAGCAATGTGTATAGTTTTCAAAATGAATGGGAATTTGTTTAAAAGAAATGAAACATTTTGCTAAGAATTTTTGTTAATTCAAACTAGTTCTTGGAAAATAATAAAGTAGGGCTTCTCCTTCTTCTCCTCCTTCCCCTCCTCCCCCTCCTCCTCCCCCTCCTCCTCCTCCTCCTCCTGCTCCTCCTCCTCCTCCTGCTCCTCCTCCTTCTTCTTCTTCTTCTTCTTCTTCTTCTTCTTCTTCTTCTTCTTCTTCTTCTTCTTCTTCTTTTCTTATTTGTGCTGCTCCCATTGCCAATTGACCCAGGGCCTCAATTTTCTGTCACACACACACACACACACACCCCTGGGTCCCTGGAGCTTCTTCCCAGGAGAATCATGCTAGGGCTGCCTCCCCTGACCTGTGCCCTGTGCCAGCCTTCATCATTCATGCACAGTTTACTTAGAAAAATTACCTTCCCAGTTCTCATTGCCACAGGGTCTTAGAGAGAATCTGCTTAATGTCTGCTTGCCTACATGTGTTCTTGAGAAAATGAGAGATAGAAAAAAGGAAGATCTTTTATTCTCCCAACTTTCTAGAGGAATATGCTTGCTTGTAATCAAGAATAATATTAAAAATACTAGAGGTCTGGTGCATGGATTCATGCACCAGGGGGGTCCCTTGGCCTGGCCTGTGCCCTCTCACAATCTGGGACCCCTTAGGGGATGGTGGAGAGCTGGTTTCAGCCTGATCCCTACAAGCCTGATACAGACTGGAGGGAGCTTGATCCTGCGCATTAAGCATCTGCCCCCCTGGTGGTCAGTGTGCATCATAGCAACTGGTTGAACGGTCAAACAATTGCTTAGGCTTTTATACTGTACTAGAGGCCCAGTGCACAAAATTCATGCATTGGAGGGGGGTTGTCCCACAGCCCAGCCTGCACTCTCTCCAATATGGGAACCCTGCAGGCCTTGTTGCTCCCAACTGCCCTCCCCTGCCAGCCATCTTGTGACAATGTGGGGGCGGCCATCTTGTGACAACATGAGGCGGCCATCTTTTCATGACACAAAGGCATGAGGGTCAATTTGCATATTACCTCTTTATTATATAGGATAATAAAAGCCCAGCAACAGAAAAGGCAGATGACAAGAATGAACAGAGACCAGAACGACCACAGCCCCTCATCCAGGCTGGCCCCACCCGCCAGCAAGTGGATAGGGATGATCAGGCAGGCAGGTGCGCAGTTAGAGATGATCAGGCAGGCGAGTGGTTAGGGGCAATCAGGCAGGCAGGCGAGCAGTTAGGAGCCAACAGTCCTGGATTGCTAGAGGGGTGTCCAACTGCCAGTTTAAACCCAATCCCGCAGGGATCCCTAAACCAGCAGTCCAACATCCCCCTAAAGGTCCCGGGTTGCGAGAGGATGCAGGCCAGGCTAAGGGACACCCCCCATGCACAAATTTCATGCACCGGACCTCTAGGCTATATAATGAAAGCCTAAGCTACCATTATGGCGGGACGACCATAACGACCGGTCACTACGTTGCACACTGACCACCAGGGGGCAGACACTCAATGCAAGAGCTGCCCCCTGGTATTCAGTGAGCTCCCACAGGCAACCTCCTAATGCCAGTCAACCTCCCAAAGTCCCTCCCCCTGGCCAGCCGGCCCTGATCGGTCCCATTCGGCCTTGATCTCCAGCCAGGGTGAGGGACCCCACCCATGTACGAATTTGTTCACAGGGCCTCTAGTATATATAGATTTAACAACTATTAAGACAAAGCTACTGACCACTATGAATGGGTGTTAGCCATTGGGCTCAAGCTGGGTCCTGAATGAAAACCTAATGACCTCTGGGAGCTGCCAATGGAGGTTGCGGAGGTGACACTGGTTTGGAGAGGGGGTTTCAAACTTAACTATTAACTATTGGTATGGCTGTATTGGCCTTATCAGCTAAGAAGCAGCCATATGTTTAAGGTGAATAAGTAGTTGGACATCTTTACTCAATAAGAGAATTAAGAGCTTGACTCAATGATGGGGATTGTAGGGAAGTTAGAAAGGGTAAGTGCTGCGTGAAAGGGCTGGTCAGGATACACATTGGAGTGCTCTCTGGCTCGCCTCCCCATGGCCTTCCTCTCGGTCCTCTTCCCAGACACCAATAACTTGTCAGCAGTGTGATCAGCACACCCTTAGGGTGCTAACCTTGATTTTAGGTCTTGGGTTATGATGTTGCTCAATTATGAAAACATTACTCAAATTGCAAAGATGCCTTGAATTTACTCCTTAGTAATCTGCTCAAACTATTTACTTTGATTTAAAACCTTAAGTTTATTGTGGTTTTTATTCTACTTAAGCTGAGAACTTGAAAGTTCTCTTGATATTGAGCATTTCTTCTGAAAAGAGCGGATGCGTCTGCATGAGTGTGGACTTCACACATATATTTATATCTGAGGAAGTGAGAGGGATTTTAAAGAGGAAGGGAGAAGGAGAGGGAGAGAGAGATAAGAACATCAATGATGAGAGAGAATCATTGATCAGCTGCCTGTTGCATGATAGGGGTCGAGCCCTTAATCCTGGTTGAGCCCGCAACCCTGGGCATGTGCCCTGACCGGGAATCTAACTGTGACCTCCTGGTTCATAGGTCCCGCTCAACCCCTGAGCCACACCTGCCGGGCTGGACTTCTGACTTATATGGCCATTGCATGAACCTTTTATGAATAGAATCTTGAATATCAGTATAAATTTAAAAAAAAAAAAGATGGGTATGAATTAAAGGAACACACTTAATATGTTAGCATGTATAACAATGTGAAACCAAGTAGAAAGAGGTACCTGAATTTAAAGGTAAAATCATTCTACGGAACTATTTTTCCTTTGAATGCAAACCTAGCAAATGACCAGCCAATGCAGGTTAAGTAAGGTGGGCCAGGAAGGAAGGAGTCCATGGCCACCTCCTTCAGTGACCGATCTGAACTCAATGGTGATGCAACAGGAAGCAGCTTTAGCAACAAATAGAACTGTTATTGACTCATAAATTGCTAAAGTATTTCTGAATGCATTTGTTTATTTTTGATAGCACTGGATGTTGCTTTATCTACATTTGTTAGTGAGCAGGAAATCTGCTCCAGGAGGCAGGCAATAGGAAATATTTCCAACCAGTGAGAGTTTGCTATCTCCCTCTTTAGGGAATGTGGATGCTTCATTGCTCATTTTACTGGGCCACCACTATAGTTACTCAGCATGAATCAGCCAATCTGCTGTGGAAGGAATTTCTGTGATTTCCTAGCTTATGCCTGTAGCTGGGACATGGGTACAAATGGGGGCTATAATGAATGACTGGAAAGTGACACCTTAGGGTGGATGTGGTTTTGTTTTAGGCAACGTTCTAAATAGGTCTTTCAGTCTCAGTGAAAAAAGGTAGAAACACTTACCCTTTAGATTTGAAGGAACTATGATATTTTCTCTTGTCCTGACATAGACTTTTAATCTGTGGTGTTAGCTTGCCTCCAGCAAATCATGTCTATAGGATGTTTCTAGGGGGATTTTAAAATGTCTTTATCCAACTAGCACATAAAAATGATGATACTTGTGATAATTCAAACAAACCTAAAAGCAATAAAAATTCTCAACACATTTTAAGTAAAAAAGCCCTCTTGGGGGGGAAAGTGGGAATTAAAGAAAACCGCTCAACTAAATACTGTCTGACTAACTAAAAATACGTACACTGGAGGGAAAGCAGGCTGTTAACAATGCCAAATTAACACACGACATGGGCAAAACCAACCCATATGTCTATTCCAAATGTTTTACATACCTTTCCAAGTAGAACAATGAACTGATCCCTTTAATAAAATAAAAGAGCCATGAAATGATTCCTTTAATAAACAATGAAATTATTCCTCTAATAAAATAAAAGTCAGAGCCACAATTTCTATTATTTTATGATAAAGGAAAATCACAAAAACCTATAAACCTGAGAATTCCTTGTTCCAAATGTACCAATTTAATTAGTAGTCACAAGACACTGCCTAGTTTTAATGAATTTACAACATGTGGATCAGTTCATTTCACTGCCTCTTACATATAAGGTCCTCAAAAACAGGCTAGAGTTTGTCAACGACAAACAATAGTCTGCAGATTAAAAATTTTAGGAATAATAATTTCCATTAATCTATTGAGTTGCACTATATCTGTGTCTAAATTGTTGTGCCTCGTATATAATTTGGGCATTTCTGAAGACTGACTACCAGCAGATTAGGACTTGCCTACATAATTGACTTTATAAAGAGTCATTCATTAAACTACATGTTTACGTCAAACCAAATAGTACAAACTTTCTCGAAGGCAGTGTGATTAGAATAATTGCTACTCTAGGCCACTGTGAGTCATGCTAATTAGTTTTACCAAAATTTAGAATTTTATAATGATTTTGCTACCAAAAAAAGAAAAAGAAAAAGCCATGGGCTTAGAACAAATTAAAGTAGAATCCAACTGCTCCCCTTAATGAGAACAGAGAGCAATCTTAATCATTAGGTTAAAACCGGATATTGGGATGGGTATGGGAAGGGCTTGTGTCATTTGTGTGTTGATGAGCTTACTCACCTCTTCTGGGATGAAGAGCAGCACTTTACCCACAAGGTACTTCACCTGGAATTTCTGGAGGAAGGAATTTCTTGAGGAAGGAGGGCCTTGAAGGAAAGGTGTAAGAAGGAAGTGTTAAGTTGGCAGATCAGGAAGGTGGAAGGGCTATTTAAGATGGTACAGTTTTCTGACTTCTTACGTCAACTGTTGTGTCCACTTAAGAAATAAACTCCATCCATATTTTACTTATGATGATGCTAGTTTGCCAAGAAATGGGACTCTTCACACATGTAATTTTATCTGATTATATCTCTTTTCTTTTATATAAAAATATTAAGTGAAAGGCAGTTGAGTTTTGTTGATGTACTTTTAGTTAGATTCATTCATCCGTAAACAGTATGAGAACTAGTCAGCTATGAACAATAGAGGCCATTACAATATTTTGTTCTACTTATTGATTCTACTGCAGTGGACAACAGTGTGAATGTACAGGAGTGGCCACCTGCAGAGGACAACAGTGTGAATGTACTATAGTGGCCACCTGCAGTGGACAACAGTGTGAATGTACTACAGTGGCCACCTGTGATGGACAGTAGTGTGAATGTACTACAGAGGCAACCAACAGAGGACAACAAGGTAAATGTACTACAGTGGCCACATGCAGAGGACAACAGTGTGAATGTACTACAGTGGCCACCTGTGGTGGACAACAGTGTGAATGTACTACAGTGGCCACCTGCAGAGGACAACAGTGTGAATGTACTATAGTGGCCACCTGCAGAGGACAACAGTGTGAATGTACTAGAGGCCACCTGCAGAGGACAACAGTGTGAATGTACTAGAATGGCCACCTGTCATGGACAACAGTGTGAATGTACTACAGTGGCCACCTGTGGTGGAAAACAGTGTGAATGTACTATAGTGGCCACCTGCCGAGGACAACAGTGTGAATGTTCTACAATGGCCACCTACAGAGGACAAAAATGTGAATGTACTAGAGTGGCCACCTGTGGAGGACAACAGGGAGAGACGGACATCATAGAAGTTAGGGATTTGGAAACTGTTTATACTTTTCTAAGTTTTGATGGAAGCTTTTCAGAGTCTATGATGTGTCAGTGCATGTGTGACACACAGTTGTTCATCACCTCTATCCTTCAGTGGACAATAGTGTGAATGTACTGTTACACCATGAGACAGACTACATGTATCAGACACTGAATTTACAAAGGAAAATGAGTACACCCTTCTTACTGATTGAGCTTAAAATCTAGGGAAATAAAAATGTGACAAAATGTGACATTCTTGTCACTTAGTCCATAAGTCTCATAGGATAATTACAAAAAGTGATGAGATTTATAAGGAGACCCAAATAAGCTTTGCTTGGGTCAGAAAGAAGTGGCACTAGAACCAAGGTTTGAAGAATATCCAGATGGATATGATGGGGTACATTTTAATCGGGAGACCAGTACAGAATCTAACACATGGAAGAAGGAAGTGGTCAAGCCCACCGGGTGAGTCATCTGATTTATCAGCATTTAGAGTAAGAACAAATGGCATGTAATACTGGTAAGATACACTACAGCATAAAAAAAAAAAAAAGAGCTTAAGTTTCAGGTTTGATGAATTAGTATTTTATTTGGTAGTCAAGAAAATATATAAAAGTTGTTTATCTAGAGAAATATACATATTTATTTAACAACTAGAGGCCCAGTGCACGAATTTGTGCACAGGGGCAGGGAGGGACCACGGAGGTTGGCCGCTGGCCCCAAGGAGGAAGCCGGCCCTCTCCCCTCCTGGAAGAGGGACTGCATCCACTGCCACCCACCCCTGATTCCACGTCCCAGGCAGGGCTCAAAGGCCCTGGCAGGGTCAGGAGAGGAGGTGATGGTTGCCAGGCCAGGTGTGGAAGGGATAGACACTGGACGCTGACACCACCCTCGGCACCCTGCCACTGTGTGGTTCCCCAGATCCCCCCTTCCTCCTTCACACCACTAAACCCTTGTGTCGAGGGCTGACTTTCAATAGCTCGAAGTGAGGGAGCTGCTCTGCTGCATACAAAACCCTGACCCAGAAGCAGATCTCTACAAATGGTTTAGCACCAGGGGCCAATGGGGGCCAGCTGGCCGGAGGGAGGGGCCACGGGAGATTGGCTGTGGGAGTGCACTGACCACCAGGGGGCAGCTCCTGCATTGAGCATCTGCCCCCTGGTGGTCAGTGCACATCAGTGACTGGTCGACCGGTCATTTTGGTCATTCCATCGTAATGGTTGCTTAGACTTATATATATATAAAGATAACAAGTATTTATCTGCTATTATATATCTATATGGTCCTATTCCAGGTACTTTACAAGTATTAATGAATTTATTTTTTATAAGCCCCTTGTGAGTTAATACTATTAGCCACAATTTACCTGTGAGGAAACCAAGGCACAGAGATTAAGTAACTTTCCAAGGTTACTGAGAAAGTAATTGGAGATGGGACTTGAAGTTAAGCATCAGCCATGAGAGTCTGTTCTCACAGCCGTTGTGTTGTGCTGCTCTCAAAGGGAGACAGCAGTTTACAGAACATTTAATGTTGTGACTGTGCATTTGCAGTGAGACCAGGTAAACAAATCTCAAGAAATCACAAAAATCTCAGTGAGTCAGAGGTGTCTGTCACTAACTTTAAGGATTATATACCTTCTCATTATGAAGTATGCTTTTCTTTATTTCCATTTTCAAATAAATAATTACCACTTTCTTTTCATTAGTGTTTGGTATATTTTTTACACTCTTATTTTTAGTCTTTCTAAGTAATTTTATTTTAGACATAGTTTTCACACACTTTGATTTTGTTTTCTGATACAATTTAAAAAAAAACTTTTCTTTCACTTGATAACTTTATCTACTTTATTGATATGAAAGATGGCTACCATCTCTTTTTATGTATGATTTCTTAATTCTTTATCTTAAAAAGTCCTTTGCTGGTGGTTTATGCTGATTATATATATATATATATATATATATATATATATATATATATATGTATGTATTTGTGTGTGTTCCTTTTGTAAATTGAGAGAGGTTTTGAAGATAAAAAGTCAATGAATCTTAGTGACTTTGTAGATATGGGTGATGACAGAGAAGCAGAGAAGGCAAAGCCAGGGCTAAAGACCCATGTTTTGAATATGAATGACAGTGATGATGGCATTGAAATGAGTAGATAAATCAGAGAAGGAAGGATTTTAGGGGAAGAGCAAGCATCTTAAATGTGTGAAGGTCCTTGTGTGTCATTTTTGTGGAAAGGTAAGCAGATATTTGGATGGGATAGGGATGATGAGAAATGAATTTACCAGGGAGGCCAGGTTAGATCTCGCAGTTCCTGGAGTGGCACTGAGCAGGGCCACAGCCCAACAGTTAGGAATTTGGTCTCTGCAATCAGACGCAGGGAGGGTGGTGCTCACTTCCTTCACTCACAACTGTGCCATTCTAGGAGGAATACTCAGAATTTTCTCATTACAAACACAAAAAGTAAGAGTTGATACCTTTTATAGTTGTTTTGAAGATTAAATAAAATCACAAAAGCAAAGCCTGAACTTAGTATAAAACCTGGCATAGATTGATCCCTCAAAAAATTAGCTATTATATGCCCTAGCTAGTTTGGCTCAGTGGGTAGGGCATCAGCCAGAGGGCTGAAGGGTCCTGGGTTCAATTCTGGTCAAGGGCACATGCCCAGGTTGTGGGCTCCATCCACAATAGGGGCATGCAAGAGGCAGCTGATCAGTGATTCTCTCTCATCATTGATGTTTCTATCTCTCTCTCCCTCTTGCTCCCTTCCTCTCTGAAATCAATTTTTAAAAATCCTATATAATAAAAGCCTAATATGCAAATCAACCAAATGGTGGAACAACGAGTCTCTATGATGCACACTGACCACCAGGGGGCAGATGCTCAATGCAGGAGCTGCCCCCTGGTGGTCAGTGCACTCCCACAGTGGGAGTGCCGCTCAGCCAGAAGCCCTGAGCTGGGCTCACGGCTGGTGAGGACAGCAGTGTTGGCGGGAGCCTCTCCCACCTCTGCAGCAATGCTAAGGATGTCAGGCATCCTCCAACAGGAGAGTCCAGGCCAGGCTGAGGGACCCCCCACGAGTGCATGAATTTCATGCACCGGGCCTCTAGTTAATTATAATTATACTAGAGGCCCAGTGCACGAAACTCATGCACAGGAGGGTGGCATGTCCCTCAGCCCAGCCTACACCCTCTCCAATCTGGGACCCTTTGAAGGATGTCTGACTGCCCATTTAGGCCCAATCCTGGACATTCCTCTCACAATCCAGGACTGCTGACTCCCAACCGCTCGCGTGCCTGCCTGGTTGCCCTTAACCACTTCTGCCTGCCAGGCTGATCACCCCCTAACCTCTCCCCTGCCAGCCTGATCGATGCCTAACTGCTCCCCTGCCAGTCCAATTGCCCCAAACCGCCCTCCCCTGCCAGCCTGGTCACCCCTAACTTCCCTCCCTTACCAGCCCAATTGCCCCCCCTGCAGGCCTGATCCCCCCAACTGCCCTCCCTTGCAGGCTTGGTCCCTCCTAACTGCCCTCCCCTCTTGGCCATCTTGTGTCTACATGGGGGCAGCCATCTTAGACCACATGGAGTGTGTTGGAGTGATGGTCAATTTGCATATTGCCTCTTTATTAGATAGAACACATAGTGATTATATTAAGCATCATCTCAACAGATAAATCATTGAGAGAGTGAGATAAAAGCAAGGGATTTTGAGGGACAGGGAATTCAAAAGTAGGAGATAAGTAAAGGAAAAGGAGAAGGGATAGAGAAACAAGAGTAGCGACCGTTCAAATGAAAGAGAAGCTGACGTTAGAGTAGCAGACAAAATAGAGGAGAGGTTTCCAAAGCGGCAGCTGGTGAAGTCTGTTCCAGGCCCTGCTCTCAAGAGAAATGATGGAGAAGGAGAAGATGTCATTGAGCTCGGCCAGCCAATTGTCCAGGGAGATAGTGCTTTGCCAAGGAGAGGGTATCACAGAGGTTATGAACGGCGTATTTTAAAATTACATTTTTTAATTGATTTTAGAGAGAGAGGAAGGGAGAAGGAGAGAGAGAAACATCGATGTGAGAGAGAAATATGGATTGGTTGCCTCCCCCACGTGCCCTGGCCTGGGATTGAACCCACGTCCGGGTATGTGCCCTGACCCGGAATCAGCAGCAACCTCTTGGTACACAGGACGGCTGACACTCAGCCAACCGAGCCAGGCCAGCCAGGGCTATGAACTACACTCTGACTATACGAGCCTGCTTCAGAGGTTGTTCTTTTAGGAAACTTGGTTGTGACTGGAATGAAGCTAGCACCATCGTAAAAAGTGGAGCATTTCCTGACATTGGTATTTCCTTCCAATTGTAAGAAAGATCTAGAGCAGTGATGGCGAACCTATGACACGCGTGTCAGAGGTGACACGCAAACTCAGTTTTTTGGTTGATTTTTCTTTGTTAAATGGCATTTAAATATATAAAATAAATATCAAAAATATAAGTCTTTGTTTTACTATGGTTGCAAATATTAAAAAATTTCTATATGTGACACGGCACCACAGTTAAGTTAGGGTTTTTCAAAATGCTGACAGGCAGAGCTCAAAAGGTTCAGCCATTACTGATTTAGAGGCTTGATTGGATTTAGGTTCAATTACTTGGCAAGACTATCTCCTGGGTGATGCATGCATCCTATAGTACTTCAAGGCCCATCAGGTCTGGCTCTCTCTCTGCAATGTTAATATTGATCAGGATTTAGAAATGTTGATATGCTTCAAAGTAATTCCACGTTTGGGGTATGGGATGGTGAAAGAAAAGTAGGTAAGCAGTAGAGCTGCAATATGGTGCATCCGTGGGACTTCAATATACTCTTCTTTGGACAGTGCTTTTCAAAATTTCTGTTGTAAAAATATTTCTAAAACAAAATATGGAGCACTTAGGGAGAATCAGTAAGGACTGAAGACTGGCGAGGAAAATCACTTGACGTGACAATTGTGGCCACCACATAGTTTAGACACTCAGTCAACTTCATTTAAGTGAATAACTGAATTAATTCACCGTAAGAGGAATGGATAGAGAAGCTTGCAGCAGGAGCTTCTGAAGAATACAAAAATAAAAGTTTTAATTTAAAAATTACCTAATGCAATTTTAAACCAACAGTGTATTATTGTAAAAACAAAAGAATATTACATGAAATTTAAATGGTGTATGTGGGGAAAATGACAATTTCCATCATACTTATATAATTAAAGTAATTTCTGTATATTCCCTTCCAGTCCTTTATTCATAGGCAATCATATTTTTACATAATTGCAACCACAATATACAGACAATTTGCATCCTGCTTTTTAATGTGGTTCAAGGGAAGTTTAGCTACAATTATTTAGAATAAAAATATTGTGTATAAATATTCACTATGAATGCAAGAAAGTTTCATTTATCTATCTTCATATATAGAAAGAGTGATTGATTGAAATGGGGTAAAGTTATTCACCAACACTTTGCAGTTCTTATTGGGGGAAAAATCTTTCAAACTTATGAAACTGAATAATATATTATAGCTAGAGGCACTGGTAGCTTCTGTAATATTTTCCCGAGCATTGCTTCATACTAAATCTTTATGCCTTCTGTTAAATTGCTTTTAATGCCTTACTGTAAATATCTGCTTTGTAATAGAACATTATTATTATTAATTTATAATATGACAACATGTAAATTTACTTTACCAACAACATTTGAAAAACCTCACTTTATCTTTGCCTGGGGGATACTATATAGATTAGAGAAATACAATGTTGGAAAAATGATGATGACATAATACGATTTCAGTAATCCTGGATTTCAAGCTAGACTGGCCCTGCAAAGGAAGCACTGTTGATATGATGTCTGAACATCATAGAAGTTTCTATTCTGAATATATTTTGCCTATGATTCATGAGTCGGGTGAAGTTTATAACTTTTGCTTTCCTGAGGCACCCCCTCACAAGTTCTGTAATTTCCATAATGCTCCTAATTTAAAAAACTCTCAATCTAGAGGCAGCTTCCGAAAATATAAAAAGGAGACAGACTTATTTCCTCGGCTCCAGTCTATATTTGCTATTAACATGTTTGCAAAACATGGCCCCTTGTAAATTGGCAGTTGGAGGTAATCCAAATAAGGAGAAAGCGGATGCATCAGTTAATGGAGTTTAAATTTAATTTTGAGTTAAAAATGTAAGTTTCAAAATTATTAAATTCTTTTGAGTAATTTTTAATAGTTCACCAGTATATCTAACAGTGACTTAAAAAATCTTTACTGTTGAAAGTATTACATATGTGCCCTTTTCCCACATTGACCTCTTCTAGCCCATCCCAGCCCCAGGTCTTTGCCACCCTATTGTCTGTGTCCATGGGCTATGCATACATGCACACAAGTTCATTCTTAGATCTCTCCCCACCCACTAACATCCCCTGCCTTCCCTCTGAGATTCAGCAGTCTGTTCCATACTCCTATGTCTCTGGATCTATTTTGTTCATCAGTTTATTTTGTTCAGTATATTACACATATGAGTGAGGTCATGTAATGCTTGTCTTTCTCTGACAGGATTATTTTGCTCAGCATAATTCTCTCTAGGTCCATCCAGGCTGGTGCAAAAGGTAAGAGTTCATTGTTTTTTACAGCTGCGTAGTATTTAATGGTGTAAATGGAGCACAGTGTTCTTATCCACTCATCTGTTGATGGGCACTTAGGCCTTGTAATTGCACTGCTGTCAACATAGGGGTGCATGCATTCTTTCTAACTGGCATTTCCAATTTCTTATGATATAGTCCTAGAAGTGGGATCACTGGGTGGAATGGGAGTCCCATTCCATTTTATTTATTTATTTATTATTATTATTATTATTATTATTATTATTATTATTATCTAGGGAACTCCATACTGTTTCCCATTATGGCTGCATCAGTTTGCATTCCCACCAGCAGTGTACTAGGGCCCTTTTTTCCACATCCACGCCAACACTTATAGCTTATTGATTTGTTGAAGATAGCCATTTTGATAGGTATGAGATGATAGCTCATTGTTGTTGTAATTTGCATCTCTTGGCCACCTGTATGTGGAGAGGTGTCTATTTAGGTCCTTTGCCCATTTTTTAATTGGATTATTTGTCTTCCTATTGTTAAGTTGTATGAGTTCCCTATATATTTTGGATTTTAACCCCTTATCAGATATATCATTGGCAATTTTGTTCTCCCATGCAGTGGGCTCTCTTTTATTTTGTTGATGGTTTCTTTTGCTGCATAGAAGCTTTTTATTTTGATTCAGTTCCATTTGTTTATTTTCTCCTTAGTTTCCATTACCCTAGGAGCTGTATCAGTAAAGACATTGCTATGACATATGTTTGATATTTTTCTGCCTATAGATTCTTCTAAGATTTTTACAGTTTCAAGTCTTACATTAAGTCTTTTAACCATTTTGAGTTTATTCTTGTGTATGCTGTAAGTTGGTAGTCTAGTTTCTTTTCTTTCTTTCTTCTTTTTTTTTTTTTTTTTGCATGTATCTGTTCAATTTTCCCAACATCATTTATTGAAGAGACTGTCTTGACTGCATTTTATGCTCTTGCTTCCTTTGTCAAATATTGAGCATAATGGCTTGGGTTGATTTCTGGGTTCTCTGTTATGTTCCATTGATCTATATGCCTGTTCTTGTGCCAGTACCAGGCTGTTTTGAGTATAGTGGCTTTGTAGTAGAAATTTATATCTGGTATTGTGATTCCTCCAAATTTGTTCTTCTCTGTCAAGGTGGCTGTGGCTATTCAGGATATTTTGGTTCTGTATAAATTTTGGAGTGTTTGTTCTAGGTCTGTGAAATATGCCATTGGTATTTTAATAGGGATTGTATTGCATCTATAGATTGTTTTGGCTAGTATTGACATTTTAATGATTATAATAATCAATGAGCAGTGTATACTCTTCCACTTGTTTATATCTTCTTCTATCTCTTTTTTCAATGTCTTGTAGTTTTCTGAGTACAAGTCTTTTATCTCTTTGGTTAAGTTTATTCCTAAGTATCTTAAATTTTTTGTTGCAATGGTAAATGGGATTGTGTTTTTAGTTTCTGTTTTTGAGAGTTCATTATTGGTGTGTAAAAATTCCATAGATTTCTGAGTGAAATTTTGTATCCTGCTACATTGCTGAATTCATTTATTAAATTTAGTAGGTTTTTGATGGAGTCTTTGGGGTTTTCTATGTACAATATCATGTAGTCTGTGAATAATGACAGCTGTATTTCCTCCTTTCCAATTTAGATGTCTTTTATTTGTTTCTTCTTATCTGATCACTATGGCTAGGACTTCTACTACTGTGTTGGAAAAGAGTGGTGAAAGTGGGCATCCCTGTCTTGTTCCTGCTCTTAGAGGAAATGGGTATAGTTTTTGCCCATTAACTATGATGTTGGCTATAGGTTTGTCATATTTGGCTTTTATTATGTTAAGGTATGACCCCTCTATTCCCATTTTGCTGAGAGTTTTTATTTAAAAAAGGTGTTGAATTTTGTAGAATGCTCTTTGTGTATCAATTGATATGCTCATGTGATTTTTTTGTCTTGCAATCTATTTATGTGCTGTATCATATTTATTGATTTGTGAATATTGTATCAGCCTTGCAGCCCTGGAATAAATCCCACTTGGTCATGGTGTATGATCTTTTTAATGTACTGCTGGATCCAATTTGCTAAAATTTTGTTGAGGATTTTAGCATCTATGTTCATCAGGAATAATGGACTATAATTGTCTTTCTTTGTAGTATCTTTATCTGGTTTGGGATTAGAGTTATGATGGCCTCATAGAAAGAACTTGGAAGTGTTCCTTCCTCTCTAATTTTTTTGAAAAGTTTGAGGAGGATAGGCATTAGTTCTTCGAATGTTTGGTAAAATTCCCCTGTGAAGTCATCCGAACCAGGGCTTTTGTTTGCTGGAAGTTTTTTGATTACTGCTTCAATTTCATTGGTAGTTATAGGCCTATTCAGGTTTTCTGATTCTTCCTAATTGATTTTTGGAAGATTGTATTTTCTAGGAATATTTCCATTTTGTCCAGAATGAAGTCCTTCATAGTATTTTTTTTAATATCCTCTGTATTTCTGTGGGGTCAGTTGTTACTTTACCTCTTTTGCTTCTGATTTTGTTTATGTAGGTCATCTCTCTTTGTTTCTTGGTGAGTCTGGCTACAAGTTCACCAATATTGTTTATCCTTTCAAAGAACCAGCTCTTGGTTTTATTGATCTTTTCTATTGTTTTGTTTTTATGTCATTTATTTCTGCTCTGATTTTTATTATTCCTTCCTTCTACTTACTCTTTGCTTTTCTTGTTGTTCTCTTTTCAATTGTTTAAGTTGTAGGGTTAGATAACTTAGTGCAAGTTTGTGCTATAAACTTGCCTGTCAGGACTGCTTTCACTGTGTCCCATAGATTTGGGGTTGTTGTGTGTTCACTTTCATTTGTTTCCAGGATGCTTTTTTATTTATTCTTTGATATCTTTGGTAACATGATTATCATTTAATAGCACGCTATGTGTCTTATTGTTTTTGAGTGTTTTTATATTAGTTGATTTCTAATTTCACACCATTGTGATCTGAGAAGATGGTTGATATGATTTCAATGTTCTTGAATTTGTAGAGACTTACCCTAAAATGTGGCCTATATTTGAAAATGTCCCATGTGCACTTGAGAAGAACATATATTCTGTAGCTTTGGGGTGAAATGTTCTAAAGATATCAATTAATTCCATCTAATATTGTGTGTCACTTAGGATTACTGTTTCCTTGTTGATTTATTGTCTAGAAGATTTATCCAGTGATGTCAACGCATATTAAAGATTCCTAATAAGATTTTATTGCTATTGATCTCTCTCTTTATATCCTCCAGTAGTTTTTCTTTATATATTTGGATGTGCCTGTATTGGTTGCATATATGTTTACCAGAGTTATATCCTCTTGTTGTATTGATCCCTTTATTATCATGAAGTGGCCTTCAATATCTTTTGTTATGAGCTTCACTTTGAAGTCTACTTTATCAGCTATAAGTATTGCTATCCCAGCTTTTTTTTTATTTCCATTTGCCTGAAAATTTTTTTCATTCCTTCACTTTTAGTCTGTGTGAGTCCTTTGTTCTGATGTGGGTCTCTTGTAGACAATATTTTTATTTTGATTCAGTCCCATTTGTTTATTTTCTCCTTAGTTTCCATTACCCTAGGAGCTTATCAGTAAAGATACTTCTAAGACATATGTTTGATATTTTAAAATATATTTATTTAAAAATAAATATAGGCCTATAACTACCAATGAAATTGAAGCAGTAATAAAAAAACTTCCAGCAAACAAAAGCCCTGGTTCGGATGACTGCACAGGGGAATTTTACCAAACATTCAAAGAAGAACTAACACCTATCCTCCTCAAACTTTTCAAAAAAATTCAAGAGGAAGGAACACTTTCAAGTTCTTTCTATAAGGCCATAATAACTCTCTCTATATATATGAGTTATGTTTTTATATCCATTCAGCTACCCTATGTCTTTTGTTTAGAGCATTTAGTACATTTACATTTAAAGTTATTACTGATAGGTACTTGTTTGTTTGTTGTCATTTTTATTCTTTATGCCTGTGTTCCTCCCTCTCCTTTATTTCTTCTTTTTATAGCAGTCCCTTTAGCATTACTTGCTTGGCTGATTTGGTGTTAATAAACTTATTTACCTGTTTTTTGTTTGTTTGTTTGTTTTTTGTCTGTAAAGCACCTAACTTCACCTTTAATTTTGAATGATAGCCTTGTTGAATAGAGTAGTCTTGGATTCAGTGCATCACTTTTCATTACTTGGTATACTTCATTCCACTCCCTTCTATCCTGAAGTGTTTCTATTGAGAAATCATTTGACAGTATAATGAGACATCCCTTGAAAGTAACTTTCTTTTTCACTCTTGTAGTCTTTAAAATTCTGCCTTTGTTTTAATATTTGCCATTTTAATTATGATGTGTCTTGATGTTGGTCTTTTGGGGTTCATCTTGAATGAGCATCTCTGTGCTTCCTGGACTTGTGTGACATTTTTCTTCCCCAAGTCAAGGAAGTTTTCTGTCATTATTCCTTCAAACAGGATTTATATTCCTTTCTTAGCTTCTTCTCATTCTGGCACCCCTATTATGTGGATATTGTTTCATTTCATGTTGTTCTAAAGCTTCCTTAAACTCTTGTCTTGATTTTATTTTTTTTTCCAATTTCTGCTCTGATTTGGTGTTTTTTGTACCTTCTCTTCTAATTCACTGATTTGCTCCTCTGTTTCTTTAATTCTGCTGGTGAAACCTTCTAGGGTGTTCTTTATTGCAGCTATACCATTCTTCATTTCCTCTTGATTTTTATTCACGTTGGTGAATTTCTCATTCAGCTCCTTATAATTCTCATTGAGTTGCTTGTAATTCTCAGTCAGATGTTTGAGGATTCTTATAACCATTACTTAGAATTCTTTATCTGACAAATTACTTGCCTCCATTTCATTTAGTCCATTTTTTTGGTGATTCCTCCTTTTCTTTCATTTGGGGGTTATTTCTTTGGGTCCCCATTTTTTTCTGTCTTTATATTTGTTTTTATGTCTTAGATCAAACTGCTATTCTGCCCAGATTTTTTTGGGGTGGTCTTATACAGTAGGTGTTATGTGGGACTCAGTGGTGCAGTCTCTCAGATCTCCTAAGCTGGGTGTTCTAGGGAAGCCTCCTACTAGAGTTATTTGGGTTCTCCTGTTGTAGTTGGGTCTAATCTCCTCTCAGGGTGTTTGACTATATAGCTCACCACTGACCACTTCATGCAAGCTGTTGTGGAGCTACTGACCAAACAGAACAAAGTACAAGATAAAACATACTATAAAAGAAACAATTCAAGAGTGCACATAATACCCCTATAGCAACAACAAAAGCAACCATCAAAGAAGAGAAAATTAGGAAAAATAAAAGCAAAATTGGTAGGAAAAAAAAAGAAAAAATATGGGAGAAAACACAACAAAACAAACAAACAATAAAGAAAAAAGGACAAACAACAACAAAAAAAAACACAAAAAATAGGGGGGGGGGTAAAATATGTAGATGCAGGGCTTAATTAAATAAAATCAGAATAAAAAATTAGAGGAATAAGGTAAGGAAAAAGGTTTGGAATAAAGGAGGGATAAAAGAAATGAAAAGACAAGAAAAAATTTTTGAAAAGGAACATAGAAGAGAAAACAGATAGATCTAAATTAAGAAAGAGAAAAAAAGATAATAAATCAGTAGGAAAATAAAGGAGAGAAAATAATTAAGTAGTGATAAACAGGAAAAGAAAGGAAAATTGAGTAGGAAAGGGGAAGAAGAAAAGTATATATATGAATGAAACAACAGAGACTAAAATAGAAATAAGTCAATTAAGCAGAAAGATACAGAAGATAAATGTAAAAAGAGGGAAAACAAAGGAAAGAGAAGAACTTAAAAGATGAAAAGAGAAGAAAAACAGAAGGAAAAAAGAGAAGAGAGAAAAAAGTGAAAAATAAAACTGAAGTGGCATTTGTTTCAGCTGAGTTTCATGCCCCATGGGTTCTGGCTTAGGATCCCACTCTTCTGTCTGCCAATTCTGGGCTTCCTGTGAGGTACTTAGGTGCTAATCACTGTCAGGCACTGTCTTTTGGCT
Organism: Myotis myotis; assembly: GCF_014108235.1. Taxonomy (NCBI): domain Eukaryota; kingdom Metazoa; phylum Chordata; class Mammalia; order Chiroptera; family Vespertilionidae; genus Myotis; species Myotis myotis. Next base: position 4,519,212 of record NW_023416327.1, read on the forward strand.
TTTAGCAACCTGTTTGAAGCTCTAAGTGTTACACTGATCTACTGCTTCTGTCTATCTCCACAGGCCTGGGCTGTAAACAGAGGGGCCAATCTGTCCTCTAAACCAGCAGTCGCCAACCTTTCGGACCTTATGGACCACCAGTGGTCTTCAGACCACCAGTGGCTACTCTAAAGTAGGTTTGTTAACCGCTTGGGGCCCAGGCCTGGCTCAACAAACTTCTCCTGGATCCCCAGGCTCTGCCTCTGCCTACCTTTGTATGCTAGCCAGCTGTCGATCTTAGTCACTCAAAATTTTCTTTCTGATAGGGTTTTAGATGGGGGAGGTGCTGTTTAGTTTTTAGGGAATATGGTGCATGTGTTTTTCTGTCCAGAGCAATTCCTCCGTGAGTGGCCCAAAATATAACTCTGCCCTTGGCTGGACAGAGATCTTTGTATGAAGACCAATGGGGATGGCTAAGACCCAGGAGTTTTTATCAGTCTGGTTCCCAGAACAGTGGGGCAGATGGCCCTCCTCCAATCCCATCACTGAGGGCTCCTTGAGGCTATTTAGAGCCGTAAGCTTGGCCTCTGCCTTTGTTTCCTCTGTAAAGCTCACAGTGCAGGGAGTGGCAGGCTGTGTCACCTGGGGTGGGCTTTCTTTTCTTTCCTCTTGCTGTTGGGAGCAGCTAGCTCCTCTAGGGAAAAATGTCCATTTTGGCTTGGACACGTATGAAGGACCCAGTGAGGGACTTCGGCCTGCCCTGCTTCTGATCCCAGCCTCTCCTCGGGCACCTCAAGTCCGCGCCTCCCTCCCTGTGGCAAAGCTTTGGGTGAGTAGTTGCAAATGAAAACTCCTGTGCTCTGGGTTTAGAGATGGAAAAAACAATGAAATTGCGGCATCTTCTCCTCCCTGCCACAGCCTGCTGGCCAGCCGCAGGCCACCCTTCGCAGCTGGATGTTATGTGGGCAGCGGGTCTGAGCTCTGTTGCTCTGGGGCTAGGGAGCTCAGCCTGGGCACGGGGCCTCTGTCTTCTGAGGGAACAACCTCTCCTATAGCCCAGCACTCCCTCCTCTCTCATCGGCTGGTCTGTGGCCCCTGGGAGCTGGGTCAGCTCCTCTTGCCAGCTCGCCCTTTCTACCCTTCTGCTGGTGTTTTCTGTCCTTCCTTGATACGTCACCTCCTCAGCTGGACCTCAGGTGGAAATTCCAGGTGAATGTTCTCCAATTTAGTTGTATTTCCAGCCTGGCCCTGGGATGAGGTGTATGACAGGTCTGCGTACTCGGCCACCATTTCTCTCCCTTAACGTTGACTTTTGAAAGTGAAAATGGAATGGCAGAAAGTTAAATAAGCAGATGTAAGAAAGTAAGCTTGCTCTTTTGATTAAAAAATGCTTCTCCTTAATAAATAAAGTTCCAAACCATGTCCACTTTTCTGTCTAGGCAGTTAGAGAGCAAAAGTAAAGCATAGGTAGCCACATAAAATAATTGACCGGAGGGGGAGAACTTCATGCAATTTTAATAATTCATTTCTAATTAGCTAAAATTAGTCATTCCACAAAGGCAGGTGTACCTAAGTACATTGATGTGTTTACATGTTTTCTTTAATCCTTCAAAGGAAGGTTGCAAGTTGGGAATGGTACAGATTTTATTATAAAAAATAGCCAATGAAAGATCTTTAGGAATCTTAGTGGCTTGACTTCCCAAGACAGAGTGTATGTAATTCATAATTTAATAAAAGAATGCTCATTATATTAACAATAGCTAACATTCAAGTATCTGTTTTGTACCAGTCACTATGCTAACCACTTTTTACATAGTATTTTATTTGGTGTTCACAAACAATCCTGTGAGACTGGTACTAATATAACAATTTTCATTTTTTTAACAAGAAACAAAGAGATGACAGAGTTAGTGACAGAGCTAATATTTAAATCCAAGTAGTACCTGCTTATACCTCAACTGAATTATATGCCTCAACTATCGTAAGGATTAAATATAAATTAAAAAAGAGAAGACAAAAGTTAATGTTAACATAGTTCTACTTTGTGTCATAGTCAAATTGTTCTTATCCAAAAAATTCTTCCTTAAAAAATACTATAAATTGGAGAATGACCCAAACTAGCAAAAATTGAAGGGGACTCTACACTTTGCCGAAGGAATGCCACTGAGTGAATTGCCCTAGTTTCACAGCATTTGGTTTGAGGCAGGCCGCGCCTCCCCACATGGCTGGCCTGTGCAGAGAGGAACACCTTCGGTCTTCCTGGCTTAGAAGCCAGAGGAGTCCAGACACTGGCTTAGAAGCCATCACAACAGCTGGGAGGTGAAGGGCCAGAGGACTGTTGGAAAGAGAAAACCACAGATGTAGTATCCCAAATGATGCATTTAAATCTCCCCCAGCCTTGGGCTATCCATGCACGGGCAGATTTTAAGTAGTGTAGCCAAAGCTAATAGAATATTTCAGCTTCTACTTACCATCCAGTTTAAAGATTTAGCTCAGCCCAGTTAGATGTCAACTGAGTAAAACAACACTCTTGGGAGGAGTATGGCAGGTCCCAGAATCTCTACAATATAACACAAAATCATCAGCATTTGGTCTAAAATTACTCAATCTACAAAGAAACAGCAACAAATGATTCATACTTGAGGACCAACTCTGTGATGAGACAAATACTGCATTTGTCAGAAGAGTTTAAATTGATATTGTAACGATGGGAAACATACTTGTAACCAACATAACAAATAGAAAATATCAAAACAAAAGGGTCAGCCCTGACTGGTTTGGCTCAGTGGATAGAGCGTTGGCCTGCAGACTGAAAGGTCCCAGGTTTGATTCTGGGCAAGGCATGTACTTGTTTGAGGGCACATCAAACAAGTAGGAGGTGTGCAGGAGGCAGCTGATCGATGTTTCTCTCTCATCAGTGTTTCTAACTACCCCTCTCCCTTCCTCTCTGTAAAAAAATCAATAAAAAAATATATATATAAAACAAAAAACAAAAGGGTCAATATAAAAGCAACAAGTGGAAATCCTAGCACTATGAATCACACAATCTGAAAATTTTAAAATGTACTTAATGTGAAAATGCAAGAAGACAGAAAGAAGGATACTAAACCTAAGGACAAATTAATAGCAATTACTAATATAAAAACAAGGAGAAAAAATAGAAAAAAAAGGGAACAGGGCCTTAGGACCTGGGAGATAGAGAAAATAGGACAATGAAGAGATTTTAAAAAAATAGGACAGAGACAAAATATTTAAAAAGGAATTTCCAAAATTTTTCCAAATTTGTTGAAAGACAGAACTTCAACAGAGAAGCTCAATAAAGTAAAGAGAAAACATTGACCAGGAACAAAAAACAAAAACAAAAAAGAACACAACAAAAAAAGCATCACATAACCTGTAAGAAAATAATCATATGAATGAGAACTAATAATAAATATAAAAATGCACTAAATTAAGATAGAAAAATGGGGATTCAAGTTCCAAATCTTTCATAATACTTCTTAATGACTGTGGATATGACATTTAGCCTCCCTAAAAACCAGTTCTCTTACCTATAAAATGAGGCAATTTTTATAAGCCTAAGTGATGACTGATAACTGTTCGTGAATATAAACAGATTCTTCTGGGCTTTAAGAGTTTGAGGAAAAACAATGAATAGCATTATTCAATATCCCTACTTTTCTCATTTTATAAAATATAGGTAAAGATATGTTAAACTTATTGGAAGAACCCTTAATTGCTGTTGCCTTTTACCCATTCTTCATAACTCAGATATAACTAGATTTTTGTATAAATTATATTTTATTACATAATTTATTTATATTTTTATATAATTTTTTATCTCAGATTTAAAGACACTATTCTCTGAATTGGGTATATATAGGAATAATTAATTTATTCAACCCTCCATCTTCTGTCTCTGATATTGAGTGAAAATACAAACCTTAAAAATGTACATGGAATTAGATGCTTTTCTGATAGGGACTGCCTCACCTGGAAACGGATTCTCCTTCTACAGTTATAAGGAGCAACAGATGTGAAATCTAGTCTAATTCTAAGATATAAACCATGTAGTCTGCTATTTATTTAGCATTTTCTACTATAAAGGTGATATATTTGTTGTAGAATATTAAGAAAACAGAGGAGAAATCACTTTCATTTTCACAAACTATAGCGATATTTTAGTGCATTTCTCATTAGATTTTTTTCAACTCCCTAGTATATAATCTGTTCTTTTCTTAGAGAAAAGTAGCAGGAAATGTATGTGACTTTATAAATACTGATGACTTTTGGATAATGAAAGTGTTGATTTAATTTTAGATTCTGCTTTTTGAAATGTTTATAACCAAACACAAATTCGTGAGTCCAAGAAATCGCCTCCTCTAATGTACAAACGCGCCTCACTACCATCCAAGGTTCTCTACTCTCCTGCTTCTTAGGCCAGAAGCTAGGACTTCATCACTTAAGGATCCTGTGAGGACAGAGACTGATTTGGAATTTAAAATGGGACACAGGCTCATACACAAATACCCCGTCTACTGATGGAAGTAACTTGCCTGTAGTCGTTCAGCAGGTCGCTGCAGAGTTTTCTGGAAGGGTGGGGACGCGGTGTCACCGTCCCCAGGGAGGAAGGCACAGCGGTGGGGCTTCTGCCACCTGCTCCAGGCCAGACAAGCTGTGTGCAGCTCTGGGACCTGTCAGGCGGGGGACCGCCCTCAGGGGCCGCGGGGAGGGAGCCCTGGAGGAGCTGACTGTCCCACGGAAGTGGGGGCTGCCTTGCTCTGCAGCTACCTCCAGCCCAGGGGCCCCTCCGTGCGCTGTGGCAGCACAGGTGGGGAATCAGAGCGATTCCCAGTGTGACCACAGCCACGCGACTGGCCACCCTCTGCCTGCAGGGAAATACTCACTTTAAAATGCACCCAGAGTGTGTCTTATTCACTTCAAAGATCTGAACATTTAATTCCCTCAGCCTTGAATGTAGTTGTAGATTGTCTCAGAAATGGCTGGAAGAACTCAGATACTATAAATAGAATTCAAAGCATGGTGGCAAGTTTTATGTTTTTCCTTTTTTAAAATACCTGTCAAATACAAAATAGATGTTTTCTGCAAAGGAGGTTGACTTAAATTTTTTAACTTTGCAAAAAAAAAAAAAGTGTGTTTGTGTGTGTGTGTGTGTGTGTGTGTGTGTGTTTAAAAGGGAGAGAGAGAAAGAAACAGAGAGAGAAAGGAGAGAGAGAGAGAGAGAGAGAGAGAGAGAGAGAGAGAGAGAGATCAATTGCAACTGTTAGAAAAGTCTGTTGTCAGAGGCCAGCTGCCCTTGGGCTCCTGGATTTGGCCAGGAGAGTGAACTCCTCTCCGCACGCCTCCAGGGTGTCGCCGGGAGTGGTCAGCTCTGAGCTGGCTCTCTTGTGAACAGAAGGTTCTTACTCAGCTGCCACATCACTTGTGCAGATGTCACATCCAGAAATGATACCGGCTCCCAGAAGGTTCCTTTGGATGTTAAAAACCAAACTTGTATATATTTTAATTCATAATCATTGAAATTGCCTGACACAAAAGCATAAAAGACGCTGACCTTCCAATGTATTCAAAGAAAAAATGCAACAAAATATACGAGTAGGGTATATTTTTATCAAGCATGTGCTGAAAATATCAAGGTCAGTATTTGTAATGTCAAAATTTACATATTGTCTTAATAAATTCGTGACTCTCTGAAAAATATAGTGTCATTAAATTAAACAAAATAATAATTTGCAATTGAAAAAGAGTGCTAAATATTTTCATTTTCTAGCAGATCTGCTCTGTGACCTTCCCCAGCGTGCTCTGGGCCTGGCGGTATTCTCTGCGGCCCGCCTGGGAGCAGGCTCCCTTGCCCTCGGAGTTGGGTTTGACTTGAGCTGTACAGAGCACTGGCAGAGGATCAGGAGGTGGGAGGTGAGACTGGCAGGGAATTCATTCCTTTTTCCTCACCGTGGGGTTGTGGTTGGGCAGTCCTCCTGTACAGCGACCCCTCTGGGCAGTTTCCCAGGCCTGTTCTCTCCCTGTGAGTCTTCAGGTCTAGACATAGTTCAGGTCAGATGCTTCACTCACCCTCCTGGTTTCTGTTCACCTGCCAACACTCCTTCACTAAGCTCAGTCCCAGCACCTGTTGTGAGTGGGCTGCCACAGGATTGAAAGTGCATGGCTGACGACACTTTCTAATGAGGAATGCATCAACAATTGCTTTGCTGAGCACCTTTTACATACTTGGCATTAGAGGTTATATGAGAAAGTTATTTTTTAAAAAGTCCTAGTCAACCCCAAATTTATACTTTTGTTAAGGAGTGTGGTATTTGCTTCTCATGTTACAGGCTGCACTTGGAGGTACCTAACAGCAGTTATTTTTGTTTGATCATTTAATGCTGGACTCTGGGAGCTGGCTCAATGCAGACTATGATTGCTCTCTACTTGAATGTGTCTCACTAATTCATACTTGCACCCAATACAATAATATTTGGAGATGAGTATATCTTAAGGGCAATGCCTTAATTAATGGTATTAGTGTCCTTATGAAAGAGGCCCCAAGAGCTTCCTAGTCATGTGAGGGCACAGCGAGAAGACAGTATCTGTGAACCAGGAAGCCAGTTCTCACTAGACAATGAGTTGGGCAGCGCCTTGATCTTGGACTTTCAGCTTCCAGAACTTTGAGAAATAAATGTTCTTTAAGCCACTAGTCTATGGTAGTTGGTTATAACCACTTGAATGGACTAAAGAAGTGATGTTGCTAGTTCAGCAATAGTAGCAAAAGTTATGTTTTATTCAAGAATCAAAGTAATGAAGAGATATTAGAAACTCAACAACATAATCCAGTCTCCTTATTATTAAAATGTCAGAGCAAGTGTTAACTCTTAATTATTTAATAATACACGTGAATGTTGAAGGATAATATCTGCCTCCATAAATAGTTGGTCTAAACACCCATTACAAAGAAGAAATGGTTATTCAGGAAATGATTTAGTTAGACTCTCTTCCTTTTTGGTATTGCTTGTAGGTGGACAGCAACAAACATTGCCCTCAAATGCTAGATCTACTATTTTGTAGAACTGAATATAATCTGCGCAGCAAATTACAAAATTGAACTCATACTAGATTAAGCAAACTACATGATGGTTCCTATAAATGAAGACTCTAGGCATAGTTTGAGCTTCAGACAGAGTAGAAATCTGGGACTTAACATCATCCTGGTTTCACTATCATTTCCTCTTAGAATTTCTGTGTGTAGTTTTCTTTCTTGTGATAAAGCTCAAAACAAGCTCTACTTTCCATTTTTCTTGTCACTTATGACACCAGCGAATAAAAGTATCTTCTCAGATTTCTGTGCGAGAAATGTTTCGAGGGGACTCATTGTCCATTTGGATCTTGTGCCCAGTCCACCCCAACCGCTGTATGCAGGAGAACAGATGTCTCTGATGTCTGGGCTGGATCACACACACTGACAGGGAGAGCAAAGGGGAGTCCGGAAGACGTGGTAAAAGAGGGGGGGGGCATGGATGGTGAGCTATAACTGGTCAAGACTGGCATGGGTGATTTCACACACCTCTACTCATGCAGCAGCTTGCAGTTGGTGTTAGAGATGGAGCCCACCCCATTATACATTTTCTTGGCAGCAGCTGCAATGACATCTTAACATACCTAAGTCTAGATTCCCACACAGATGAACTCAATAACTCACAAAGAAAAAATGAAATATAACACTCTTACTTTTACACTTATAAAACCTCAGTGGGGCAGATGGCTCAGAAGACTATATGTACTAACCACCATGTTTACTGCAGGTAGACCTCTTTAACTGATATCAAGGCCTGGGTGTGGCTGTCTGGCCACCAGTCCACAGCCTCTTCCCTTCTACTCATGAGGCCTTAGTTAAGACCATTTCAGTCCAAAAGAGAGTTGTTAATAGTACTTGGATCTTAAGATCCAAGGGAAGGGGTAGGTATATTGACCCTTTTACCAGGATGCCTAGCCCCTCTTTAGCCCATGAGGACAAATTCTTCCTTATCTAAAACTAAACAAACATTGAGAGTCAAACTTAACCAATCTGCAGATACTAATCATAGCAAACTCAGAGTCAAATTATTCACTTGTGTCATGTTTATTAAACTAAGTTATGTCTCTAAGTAATTGTTTAGGGAACAAAGAAATAATAAAATATTTTAGAGCACTTTTTTATTGCCCAAATGCCACCAATAAGTTTACCAACATGTAGGGAAATGTTTCACTGGATGCCAATAAGTTAGCATAGCCATCATGGCACAATATTCTTTTGAAAAAATGACATAAAAGCTAAATTTAATTTGCTCATTGGTTTGAATGCAAAATGCTTTGAAATAATAGAAATTAGTTATTTAAGAAAATATTATTAAAAGTATTGTTTCTGCTAGTAACATAAGATTTATATGTTATTAAAATATAATATAAATAAAGTGATAAACATAATTTTCATCTCTGGATTGAAAAATCAATAGAGACAGACTATATTGCTGTTATTCACTACTATATTAGAACATAGAAACTGACAATAAATACTTAAAAAATGAATTAATTAGATAATTAATCTCAGATGTAAATGGGCCTTTGGCAGTATTAAAACTCCCATTTTGATATATTTATAAGTTTAATCCTAATATTATAAATTCTACTTATATAATTCCAACAGCTAGCCTCATATTAAATGATGAAAACTAGGAGACACTAAAATCAAGAAAAAAAATATGGATGTTACTATGACCAATATTTTCTAACACTGGCTTAAAGATATTAGTCAGTACAATGAGAGTAAAAATACAAATAAACTGGGTTTATTTTGTAGATCCAATGCTTACCAAGAAAATCCTAAAGCAAAATAAAAAACCTTATAATCCTGGTAAACATATATGCACCCAATGCAGGAGCACCAAAATTCATAAAAAAACTCCTGGAAGATATCAAAGGAGACATCGACAACAATACAATCATAGTAGGGGACTTTAATACACCACTGACAGCACTGGATAAGTCCTCTAGACAAATAATCAGCAAAGATACAGCAATCCTAAATGACTCACTAGATCAGATGGACTTAATAGACATCTTCAGAACACTTCACCCGAAAGCCAGGGAATATACATTCTACTCAAATGCTCATACGACATATTCAAAAATAGACCATATATTGGGTCACAAGCAAAGTATCCCCAAATTCAAGAAAATTGAAATCATAAAAAGCGTCTTCGCAGACCACGATGGCATAATATTAGAAATAAACTACAATAAAAACAACCCAAAATACTCAAACACCTGGAAGCTGAATAGCATGCTATTAAATATTGATTGGGTTACCAATGAAATCAAAGAAGAAATTCGAAACATCCTGGAAACTAATGACAATGAAAACACAACAATCCAAAACCTATGGGACACAATGAAAGCAGTCCTGAGAGGGAAGTTTATAGCTCTACAGGCCTATCTCAACAAACAAGAAAAAATGGTAGTAAATCATCTAACTCTACAACTCAAAGAATTAGAAAGAGAGCAACAAGAAAACCCCAGAGTGAGCAGAAGGAAGGAGATAATAAAGATTAGAGCAGAAATAAATGACATAGAGACCAAAAAAACAATACAGAAAATCAATGAAACCAAGAGCTGGTTCTTTGAAAGGATAAACAAGATTGACAAACCTCTAGCCAGACTCACCAAGAAGCAAAGAGAGAGGACCCAAATAAACAAAATCAGAAACGATAGAGGCGAAATAACAACAGACCCCACAGAAATACAAATGATTGTTAAAAAATACTATGGACAGCTCTACTCCAACAAACTAGACAACCTGGAGGAAATGGACAAATTCCTAGAAAAATACAACATTCCAAAACTCAATCAGGAAGAATCTAAAAATCTCAACAGGCCAATAACTATGGAAGAAATTGAAGCAGTCATCAAAAAGCTTCCAGCAAACAAAAGCCCAGGACCAGACGGCTTCACAGGGGAGTTTTACCAAACATTCAAGGAAGAACTAAAACCTATCCTCCTCAGACTACTACAAAAAATTCAAGAGGAAGGAACACTTCCAAGCTCATTCTATGAAGCCAGCATCACCCTAATACCAAAACCAGGTAAAGACAACACAATGAAAGAGAATTACAGGCCAATATCCCTCATGAACATAGATGCCAAAATCCTCAACAAAATCTTAGCAAATCGGATCCAGCAGTACATCAGAAAGATCATACACCATGACCAAGTAGGATTTATCCCAGGGATGCAAGGATGGTACAATATCCGCAAATCAATAAACGTGATACATCACATAAACAAATTGAAAGAAAAAAACCACATGGTCATATCAATTGATGCAGAAAAAGCATTTGACAAAATTCAACACCCATTTTTGATAAAAGCTCTCAGCAAGGTGGGAGTAGAAGGATCATACCTCAACATAATAAAAGCCATATATGACAGGCCCACAGCCAACATCATACTCAATGGACAAAAACTAACACCATTTCCCCTAAGAACAGGAACAAGACAGGGATGCCCCCTCTCACCACTCCTGTTCAACATAGTACTGGAAGTGTTAGCCATTGCAATTCTGCAAGAAGAAGAAATAAAAGGCATCCAAATTGGAAAAGAGGAAGTAAAACTGTCCTTATTTGCAGACGACATGATATTATACATACAAAACCCTAGAGACTCCATCAAAAAGCTACTGGACTTAATACATGAATTTGGCAATGTAGCAGGATACAAAATTAACCCCAAGAAATCCGAGGCATTTCTATACACCAATAGTGAACTTTCAGAAAGAGAGATTATAAAAACAATCCCGTTTACCATCGCACCAAAAAAATTAAGCTACCTAGGAATAAACTTAACTAAAGAGGTAAAAGACCTCTACTCAGAAAACTACAGGACGTTGAAAAAAGATATAGAGGAAGACATAAACAGATGGAAGAACATACCGTGTTCATGGATTGGTAGAACCAACATCATTAAAATGTCCATACTACCCAAAGCAATCTATAAATTCAACGCACTTCCCATTAAAATACCAACGGCATACTTCAGAGATCTAGAACGAACTCTCCAAAAATTCATCTGGAATAAAAAAAGACCTCGAATAGCTGCAGCAATCCTGAAAAAGAACAAAGTAGGTGGGATCTCAATACCAGATATCAAGATGTATTACAAAGCCACTGTTCTCAAAACTGCCTGGTACTGGCACAAGAATAGGCATATAGATCAATGGAATAGAATAGAGAGCCCAGAAATCGGCCCGAACCAATATGCTCAATTAATATTTGACAAAGGAGGCAAGAACATACAATGGAGCCAAGATAGTCTCTTCAATAAATGGTGCTGGGAAAATTGGACAGATATATGCAAGAAAATGAAACTAGACCACCAACTTACACCATACACAAAAATAAACTCAAAATGGATAAAGGACTTAAATGTACGACAGGAAACCATAAAAATTCTAGAAGAATCCAAAGGCAACAAAATCTCAGACATATGCCGAAGCAATTTCTTCACTGATACAGCTCCTAGGGCACTTGAAACGAAAGAGAAAATGAACAAATGGGACTACATCAAAATAAAAAGCTTCTGCACAGCAAAAGAAACCATCAACAAAACAACGAGAAAACCCACTGTGTGGGAAAACATATTTGCCAATGTCATATCTGATAAGGGCCTAATCTCCAAAATTTATAGGGAACTCATACAACTCAACAAAAGGAAGATAAACAATCCAATCAAAAAATGGGCAAAGGACCTAAATAGACACCTTTCAAAAGAGGACATTCAGAAAGCCAAGAGACATATGAAAACATGCTCAAAGTCACTAATCATCCGAGAGATGCAAATCAAAACAACAATGAGGTACCATCTCACACCTGTCAGACTGGCTATCATCAACAAATCAACAAACGACAAGTGCTGGAGAGGATGTGGAGAAAAAGGAACACTTGTGCACTGCTGGTGGGAATGCAGACTGGTGCAGCCACTATGGAAGACAGTATGGAGTTTCCTTAAAAAACTGAAAATGGAACTCCCATTTGACCCTGTGATCCCACTTCTAGGAATATATCCCAAGAAACCAGAAACACCAATCAGAAAGGATATATGCACCCCTATGTTCATAGCAGCACAATTCACCATAGCTAAGATCTGGAAACAGCCTAAGTGCCCATCAGTAGATGAATGGATTAGAAAACTGTGGTACATCTACACGATGGAATACTATGCTGCTCTAAAAAGGAAGGAACTCTTACCATTTGCAATGTCATGGATGGAACTGGAGAGCATTATGCTAAGTGAAATAAGCCAGTCAATGAAGGAAAAATACCACATGATCTCACTCATTCATGGATAATAGAGACCATTATAAACTTTTGAACAATAATAGATACAGAGGCAGAGCTGCCTCGAACAGATTGTCAAACTGCAGCAGGAAGGCCGGGGAGGGTTGCGGGGCAGGAGGTAGGGGGGTAAGAGATCTACTAAAGGACTTGTATGCATGCATATAAGCATAACCAATGGACATAAGACACTGGGGGATAGGGGAGGCTAGGGGACTGTCTAGGGCGGGGGGATAAAATGGACACATATGTAATACCCTTTGTAATACTTTAAGCAATAAAAATAAAAATAAAAAAAAAATAAAAAACCTATTACAACTAATAGGAGATTTTAGTAATGTCTAATTAACTTTAGAGTATGGATAGCAAAAACTTTTCCATATGTCAGAGATAGAAAATCCTATAGAACAAAAATGACCATAGGCTAAGAATGTATCAGAAAACCTTATGCAGCTTTACAGATGGGTATGATTTAAAGAATATACAAAAGAACCATAAAATAACGTAAATTGTGCTAAGCATGGGGTTCTACAAAACCCCAGCATATCTGGCATTGGCTTCATACTATGTGGTGGGTGGTGAGGAAAATGCTATTGCATGGTCGAAAGATGGTGAATCATAGCAGTCTTTGGCAAGGTATCACAAGAAAGAGATGAGCCCTAGGAAGAACTGGCCAGTTTGCAAGAGAAATAAAAACAGAATAGGAAAATGCCAGAAACTTAGACCCTGACAATATTGAAGAAGTTGACTGCTTATAAACCCTAAACTCGAAGAGATATTGTTGTAAGATGGGTCTTTGCAATGTAAAGGCTCCTTATATTCAGCTTTATGTTAAAGATATGTGTATAACAGTGGGTAAGGTTTTACACAGCGTCAACATACATTCATTAAGTTCAGAGAGAAAGAATATGGGCAAGAATGTGAAGAAATTCCATGTGGAAAATTCATTGTCGTGAGAAGTGTAGCCCATGTAATTGAATGAAATGAAATATGTAATGGGTCCACTAACTTCTGCTACATGCCATGTCCTAAGTGAAGGAAAAGTTTTGTATTCAAGTGAGTAGAACAATAGTGATTTCAACAAAGTTTGATGTATTTCTCAGAACTTACTTGCTAATGAGCTTCAAAAATCTCTAAAAAAGTGACTATGAAAGCTAGTGACTGTGAACACTTCTCAAAGTTTGTGTTCCCGAATGTTCTATAGCTCTGTTCCAATAATAAAATAACTATCAACATGCCTACCCATGGATTAGATTAAAAATAGACATTCAGAAAGTATAAATATACTAAAAAGAGAATGTGAAAGTGAAGGAGACAAAATCCTCTTTCCTAAGGCTGAGAAAGCCCTTACCAGCAGCCCGCCTAGAGGTAACACCATAAACAACTCTCTGAAGGCCCAGTGGAGAATCCTATGTAATAAAGGCTAATATGCAAATAGACTGAACAGCAGAACAACCGAACAACTGGTCACTATGGCGTGTGCTGGCCACTGGGGGGGGGGGGGGGGGGGGGGGGAGGGGGGCGCATGCGGAACATGGCGAGTGTCGGCAGCAGGCGGCAGAGTGTGGAACATGGCGGGTGTTGGCCGCAGCTGGATGGTGGATCAGGTGAGTGGGGGTGCCAGACCAAGGTGGGGTGCTGGTCTCTATCATCGGGGCAAGCCTCTGGTGGTTACCAAAAATTCTCTGCTCCCATGTGCCTCAGTGCTGCCTGGCACTTGCACCTGCTGCTGGAGCCGGCCCGGCTCACACCCGCAGCCGGCACTGGAGCCATTGCTTGCACCCACTGCTGGCACCCGGTGCCAGTACCAATCGCTCAGCACCATCAGTGGGTATGAGCGGTGGCAGTGGGAACAGGGGTGCCGGCAGACAGGGACCAGGGGCTGTGTCAGGAAAGGCTGGGCAGGAGCACAGAGGATGGGCCGCGACCCGCCCCGTGCCCAATGCAGCCGTGCGGCCCACAGTTCCTTTCAAGGTGCACGAATCGTTCACTGGGCCCCTAGTAATTAAAAAACGAGTGACAAAATGTCAGTACAGTTATAGATCATCTGAATGACATATTCAACCACATCGACCTCATTGGCATTTGGAGTACCCTCTCTGACAACTTCAGAATACAATATTTTTACATGCATATGCATCACTCACCATCATAGTCATAAAATAAACAATAAATTTAAAAGGGTTGAAATCAGAGTATTCTTTGACCATAGTGGATCTAAATGAGAAATTAGTTACAATAAAATATCTGGGAGTACCTCAAATGAAATGAAATATGTCAGGAAATTAAACAAAGAAATGAGAAAATATTTTAGACTGAATGATAATGAAAACATTTCAGATTTCCAACTATGATGGCCTAAAACCCTTCTGAATGGCCCTCTCCTGCAGAAAACCTGGGCATAATACAAAAGAAAGAAACATATAAAGGTTTGGGGAGTGACAGACATTGGTGGAAAATTCACATTTGGAAGAGCAGAGATGGAGAATTATACAAGTCAGTTTCTATCTCCCCAGCTTCTAGCATGACTCTTTAGTCTCATGAGGGCACACATGGAAAACTCAGTCTCATTCCTTGGAGACCGAGAATAGTGAAGCTGCCAAACTATGAACCATGAAGAGAACGGGGAGCCTTCCAACGAAAAGTGCCAATTAATTAAATGATGAAATTAATTCAGAAAACAATAAAAATATAACAAAATGGGCAATAAATTTGAACAGATAGTTCTCAAGAGAAAATATACAAATGGTCTATAAGCACATCAAAAAATTCTCAGCATCACCAGTATCCGAAAGATGCAAATTAAAACCACAGTGAAATATCAGTGGACACCCATTAGGAGAGCTGAAGGACCAAGCCTGCGGATACCAAGTCTGGGTAAGGATAGAGAGCAGCTGGACCTCTCATGCCTGGTTTGAGGACAATGCAAAATGGTACAGCTACTCTGGAAACAGTGATACTACGTTCACATAATTCATTCATAGTATTTACCCAGCAACATTGAAAATAAATATGCCCCCAAATGTATATGTGAATGTTCAAAGTAAGCATTATTTAAGATAAACCAAAACCCAAATGACTGGCAACAGATAAAGAGATAAATAACTTGCATTATATCTATACTCTGGGTTACTACTCAGCAATAAATAGGAACAAAGTAAGTTATGTATGAAATAACATAAGCAATCCTAAAAATAGTTTATGGTAAATTTTGAAAATCAATCTTAATAAAGCCAACTGAAAATTATGATTCCATTTATATGAAATTCCAGAAAAATATAGAAACAGAGAGCACATCCAGGACTCCGGGGCTGTGCCTGGAGAGCCGGCACCGAGAGCCCAGGGCCGGCAGCTTTCAGGTGGGAGAGTGTCTCCATGTTCATCGCGCTCACCCATTACTGTGGTGCAAAGCACTGCTCACCTTCCCTTGAACGCAAGCCCTGTGCGTGTTTGGGTGCTGGCTCCTCAGTACAAAATCCTTTCTTTGAGTGCTGACTCACTCTCTGTCACCCCAGATGTGCTTTCTGTTGGAAACACATCTGAGTAATCAGAGAACTTTTTCTTTGTTCTCCTTTCCATAAAACTCTTCGTACCAAAGCCTTATCACATTATATTTTAAACACCAGTCTTGTTTAATAAATTGCTGCTCCTTAAGAAACTGGACTGTGCCTTACTTTTGGACATTTGCAAACATCCAGCTCTACCCCCCAAAATAGAGCTTAATGAGTATATGTATTTTATGCAGCAATTTCTAATTTCCTAAAGAACAATTTTTACTAAGGAGACTTCTGGGATTTTTATTTTTGGCACTATTACATATATCCCAATTTTCTTCCTCAACTTTGCCCACCTCCATCCAGCCTCCCCTCCCCATTCCCGTGGCCATCACCATCCCGTTGTCTGTGACTATGGGTAATGCATACACTATCTTTGCCTAGTCCCTTCACCTTCCTTCCTCTAGTCTCCCCTCTGCAGCTGTAGTCTGTTCATGCATCTATGCCTCAGTTCTATTTTGTTGGCTAGTTTAGTTTGCTCATTAGAGTCCACATATAAGTGAGAACATATGGTGTTTGTCTTTCTCTGACTGGCTTATTTCACTTAGCATAATACTCTCCAGGTCCCTCCACACTATCTCAAAGGGTAAGAACTCCTTCTTTTTTACTGCTGCATAGTATTCCATGTGTACCACAGCTTTTTTATCCATTCATCTACTTATGGGCACTTGGGCTGTTTCCAGGTCTTACCTATTGTAAATAACGCTGCTATGAACACAGAGGTGTGTTTATTCTTTCTGATTGGTGTTTTGGGATTCTGAGGATATATTTCCAAAAGTGGTATCCCTGGGTTAAAAGTAGTTTCATTTTTAATTTTTGGAGGAAATTCCATATTGCTTTCCATGGTGGCTGCACCAATTTGCATTCCCACCAACAGTGCATTAGGGTTCCCTTTTTCCTACATCCTCGCCAGCACTTGCTGTTTATTGATTTCTTGATGGTAGCCATTCTGACAGGTACAAGGTGATATCTCGTGTTTTTAATTTTCATTTCTCTGGTGATCAGTGACATTGCACATTTTTGCATATGTCTATTGGCCACTTGTATGTCCTCTTTGGAGAAGTGTCTATTCAGGTCTTCTATCCATTTTTAAATTGGATTGTTTGTCTTCCTGGTGTTCAGCTGTGTACATTCTTTATATATTTTGGAAATTAACTTCTTATCCAAGTACTTGGAAAACTATAGGACACTGAAGAAAGAAATTGAAGAAGAGGCAAATAAGTGGAAGCATATACCATGTTCATGGATTGGAAGAATTAACATCATTAAAATGTCCATACTACTCAAAGCAATTTATAGAGTCAACATCTTTACTATTAAAATACCAATAGCATATTTCACAGATATAGAACAACTATTCCAAAAATTTATGGAAACTAAAAAGACCCAGAATAGCCTCAGCAATCTTGCGAAAAAAAGATCAAATTGGAGGTATCACAATATCAAATTATACTACAAGATTATTATAGTCCAAACAGCCTGATACTGGCATAATAACAGGCATATAGGTCAATAGAACAGAACAGAGAGCCCAGAAATCAACCCACATGTCCATGGTCAATTAATACTTGACAAAGGAGGCAAAACATACAAAGGCAGTCTCTTCAGTAAATGGTGGGGAAATTGGACAGATAATGCAAAAAAAAAAAAAAAAAGAAAGAAAGAAAAGAAATTAGACCACCAACTTACACCATGTACAAGAACAAACGCAAAATGGATAAAAGACTTAAATGTAAATTTGGAGACCATAAAAATTCTAGAAGAAAATGTAGGCAGTAAAGTCTCAGACATCTCTCATAGCAATATTTTTACCGATACATCTCCTAGGGAAAGGGAAATAAAGAAAAAAAGTAAACAAATGGAAATGTAAAAAACAAAATAGCTTCTGCACAGCAAAAAAACAAAATCACACACACAAAAACAAAACAACAACAAAATGAAAAGGGAACTCACTGTATGGGAGACTTCTGGGTTTTTTGCTCTTTCCTTTTATTTGAAGGAAAATCCCATCAAATTTTCTCTTTTAGAATACAGTTTTACATTTTAGAAACACTAATCATTTTTTTTTTTTTTACTATTTGTATATCTTCTTATCCTGTGTCCTTCAGCAGAGCCCATACTGCTTGAAATTATCATATAAAATTTTTTATTTCTAAGCTAGAGGCCCAGTGCATAAAATTTGTGCATGGGAGGGGCGGTGTTCCCTCAGCCCAACCTGCACCCTCTCCAATCAGGGACTCCTTGAAGATGTCCAACTGGCAGTTGGACATCTCTCTCACAATTTGGGAGTGCTGGTTCCTAATCGATCACCTGACTGCCTGCCTGATCACCCCTAACCCCTCTGCCTGCCTGCTTGACTGCCCCTAACCTCTCTGCCTGCCTGCCTGATTGCCCCTTACTGCCTCTGCCTGCCTGCCTGATTGCCCCTAACCACCTCTGCCTGCCTGATCACCCCCAACTGCCCTCCCCTGCCGGCCAGTTTGCCCCCAGTGGCCCTCCCCTGCCTACTTAATCTAGCCCCCAACTGCCCTCCCCTGCCAGCCAGATTGTCCCTAACTGCCTCTGCCTTGCCCTTCATCACCATGGCTTTGTCGGGAAGGAAGTCGGACATCCAGAAGATGGCCAGTCGACTCAGTCTAATTAGCATATTACCCTTTTATTAGTATAGATACATTATATAGGATAAGATTACTTAAATGGGAAGGGAAAAGCCTTTTTCAACAGGAGGAGATGCTCTTGGCAGACAAAAATACATAATCCCTATATCTGGACTGGTAGCCGGCCATATGCACTATACTGCCAAACCGGTTATTAAAAAATTAAACCACTTTCTTACACCTTACACTAAACATCTGCTGCCCCTAAAACCCCTCCTCAGCCCCCACCTTAGGTTCTGCCTTCACAGTTCACCCAGATTAGGTTCTGATTGGGTTTTTTTTTTTTATGCCAGTCAGCGTCAAAAGCTCCGCCTCCTAGGCAGCCATTGATTCCTCGCAGTTCACCCAGATTTGATTCTGATTGGTTGGTTTCTATGCCACGGAGCGTCTCTGGGCCTATCTCCAGGCCTATCTCTGGGCTTGATCCACAGCTGCAGTGCCCGCCTTGCCCCGCATACTTCCCTGCTGTCCTGCCTGCCCACTGGCCACCAGTCTTGCTGTGATAGGAGCCTGTGGGCTTTGAGAGAGGGACCAAGAGATGCTCCATGCACTTCCTGGTGACCGGTTGTCCGTCTGGTCATTTAGGTCATGAAAGCCCCTGGACTTTTATTATGTAGATGGTAACCATCTTTTTGTGTGTGTGTGTGTGTGTGTGTGTGTGTGTGTGGAGAGGGCCAGATTGTTGCTGATACTTTTTTTTATAACTTTATTTATATTGTTGACACAATTACAAATATCTCCACCACAACCCTCTTTACCCACCTCATATAATTTTGTATAGTATTAACATATTTCTCAATCTTGCTCCAATTTCTCTAAAACTTTCTTATAATATTTACATTTCCTTAATTTTAATCCTTTCTAGACCTTCTCCAGTATTTTCTTATCAGTAGGTATACATGCCTGAATGACCTGCAGTTTACTGGGACCTATGATGATACTGTGAAGTAATTACACACCACAATTGTGTTACTATATCATGATAATCATGCAAGCTGCCTTAATAAAAGCACTATTTCCAAAAAGTTTTCAGTAGGAGACTTTCTTGCTAATGATAATTAGAGTAGCATTGCATAGTAGTAGTAGTAGTATATTTTATAAAGCCTCCACAGATTCAGGAATACTAGCAACCCCTTGGTGATTAAAAGGTAATTTAGACATGTTGGGAGAAGGCAGAAACTTTCTGACTAATCCTCATTAGTAAAACATTGTCAAGAGGAGCCTCTTTCTTCCATATTCTATCTATCATCTTAGAAAATCTAATGCCTGTTTTATACATGACTCAATGAACATTAGTAGACATTGCTTCATGGAAGTAAATAACTTTCTCTAAGCCAAGGATCAAATGGAAGAGCTAGATATGACCTCAGGTCTGTCTGATATCAAACTGAATGCCTTTTCTGAGATACCAGGCTGCCTTTCTCTGATGATTTTTATATATATACTAGAGGCCTGGAGCACTCGGGGGGGAGGGGGTCCCTCAGCCTGGCCTGTGCCCTCTCGCAGTCTGGGACCTCTCAGCGATGACCACCTGCTGGCTTAGGCCTGCTTCCCGTGGGATTGGCCCTAAGCTGGCAATTAGACATCCCTCTGGCAGCACGGCAGCCCTTGGGGGCTGTCCACTTGCCAGCAGGGAGCAGACCTAAGCTGCAGTCTTACATTCTTAGTGCTGCTGAGGAGGCAGGAGAGGCTCCCACCACCACTGCTGTACTGGCAGCCATCAGCCTGGCTTGTGGCTGAGCAGAGCTTCCCCATGTGGGAGTGCACTGACCACCAGAGGGCAGCTCCTTCATTGAGCGTCTTCCCCCTGGTGGTCAGTGTGTGTAATAGTGACCAGTCATTCCCAGTCTTTCTGCTGTTAGGGTCAGTTTCATATTACCCTTTTACTATATAGGATAGAGGCCTGGTGCACGGGTGTGGGCCAGCTGGTTTGCCCTGAAGAGTGTACTGGATCAGGATGGGGGTCCCGCTTGGGTGCCTGGCCAGCCTGGATGAGGGGCTGATGGCTGTTTGCAGCTGGTCACACCCCCTTCAGGGTGGGGGTCCCCACTGGGGTGCCTGGCCAGTCTGGGTGAGGGGTTGAAGGCCGTTTTCAGGCTGGCCTGTGACTGAAGCTTCCAGCCTCTCCTTTTTTTCTTTATTTTTATTCTGGGATTTATTTACCTTCTATAATTGAAACTTTGTTGCCTTCAGTGGCGCTCCCAGCTCTGAGGCCGTGGCTTGCTGAAAGCAGGTATCTGGGGTTTGTTTGGCTTCTATAATTGAAACTTTGTTGCTTTTTGAGGTCAGAGCCGGGCCGCAGCAGGTGGGGAACCTTGGCTTCCTCCATCACTGGAGCAAGCCAACCTCCTACTCACTTCAGCTGCGTGGCTGCTGGCCACCATCTTTGTTGGCAGTTAATTTGCATACCTCGCTGATTAGCCAATGGGAAGCGTAGCAGAGGTACGGTTAATTACCCTTTTTGTCTTTTATTAGATTACATATATATACATATACATATATATATGTAATTTCCAAACACACAGAAAAGCACAGATAGTTTAACCAACACTATGAGTATCAGATTCCACATTTATCAAAATTATGCCATATTTCCCTCTCCTAGTTATGTGTATCTCTTTCTTTTCCTTTGCTGTAGTAAAAGCAAATTTCAGACGTCATATCTCTCATTCCTATATATTTTTGTATGCATCTGAAAAAAATAAAGCTTTTCTTGTATAACAATGTCTTTATTACAGTGACAAAATTGACAGTAAGTCTTTGGTATAGATATCTAAAAAATATCTTCAAAGATAATAAGTCATTATCCAGAATCTACACATCATATTTAAGTGCCATGACACCTAAGACTTTTAAAATCTAGAGCAGACCCCTCTCTCACACGCCTCTTTCTATTTACTATTTTTATGTAATGAAAAAATTTTGGGGCAGAAATAGGTAGTATGCTTGTAGACTGTCCCAGTTCCCACCTGTCCTTTCCTTCCTTTTGTTGTAATTGAGCTTTCTTCTCTGTCCCCTACATTTCATAAAAGTTCCCATAGTGGTTCTCAACCTTCCTAATGCCGCGGCCCTTTAATACAGTTCCTCATGTTGTGGTGATCCCCAACCATAAAATTATTTTCGTTGCTACTTCATCACTGTCATTTTGCTACTCTTATGAATCATAATGTAAATATCTGATGTGCAGGATGTATTTTCAGGAGTCGCGACCCACAGGTTGAGAACCGCTGCTAGAGGCTTGATCAGACTCGGGTTCAGGTTCAATTTTTTTCTTCCAAAATCCATAAGAAGCAGTTGCTGCGTGTTTCACACAGTCTGGTCGTCCCATTTTCAGAGATGCTGAGATTGATAATTTTCAGGTGCTGAAATCTTTTCATTGCCAAATTTCTCATCAATCGTTAATTCCACTGAGGATCACTTTACAACTGAATTAATTCATTAGATGTTGAAAAATGTTGATTTTCTAAATTTGTCATTCTTTATTGGCCACATTTCTTCTGAAAGAAGAATTTATCCTATCAAAGAGCCTTATTTATTTATTGTGAATTATAGGGTACATGGGAGAGTCAGAATCAATGTTGTTGCTGTTTTTATTGATAATTTTCATTTGTTGGTGCAGTGTTAGTGCCTGGGATATTTTATATCTCTTCTCTGCTCTCCACTCCATGTCATTGTGAATTTATAGATGTTTACTTATTCAATATTTTCAAATAAATTATTCTTTTTGATGCTAAAGGTGTCCCGACCTTGGCTCTCGGCTTGTGAGAGACGCTTAAGTTGCCTTCTTTGTCCTTCATGCTCAACTCATGTCTTTTATTGGTTTCTTGTTTTCTGCCACGAGACATCTCTAAGCCCATCATGTATATTTCCTGATTTCTGTCTTATGTTATCCAATGCTCTAAGACCAGGTCGGCAAGCTGCAGCTCGCTAGCCCACATGCGGCTCTTTGGCCCCTTGAGTGTGGCTCTTCCTAAGCCTTTAAGAGTACCCTAATTAAATTAATAACAATGTACCTACCCATATAGTTTAAGTTTAAAACATTTGGCTCTCAAAGGAAATTTCAGTCATTGTACTGTTGATATTTGGCTCTGTTGACTAATGAGTTTGCCGACCCCTGCTCTAAGATGTTCTAATACATTTTAGTTGAGAACAGCATTGGAGAACATAATCGGGGAGCTAGGGGTGCTCATTGTTGATGGGTTGTCATTGATTCTGGACATTCTTAGAAGACAAAGCCAGTAAATAGATGTCTAAAGTGAAACATAAATTTATATAGATATGTCTAACATGCAGATTTTTACTTAAGTTGTTTGATTTTACACATTTTCATCTTAAACCGAAATATCTATTCCTAACAGCATTAATATGTTTGGGTTTTATTTTTTGCTTAATCTGGATATATATATATAAAGTGGTACTAGAAATAACATAAATATTACTATTAACAAATATACTACTGAATATTTTAAGATATATTTGCAGCTCTTATTTATTTATTTGTAGCACATCTTCCTTTGTATACATCTGTGGACTTATAGTTTAAATCCTGTGTTTTATAATTATTTGGCATTGTTCACTGACAAATTTAATGTTATGATATATTCAGAAAAGTCTGGCTTTCTTTGCTAGATTTTCTAACCTAGACCTTTCTTAGTTTCAGTAAACTATATATTTTATAAAATCCTATTTATTTCATTGTTTTTCTTCCCTTTTTTCTCAATTTTGTATTAATGAGATTAATTTTTTATCATTGTTTTAAACAATTTTCTCTATGACAATTATTTTCTTTTTACTTTTTAAAATTAAATGTATTGTGGCAACCTTGGTTAATAACATTATATAAATTTCATGTGTACAACTTGATAATATGACATCTATAAATTCCATTGTGTGCTCACCACCCAAAGTCTAGTCTCCTGCCATCACCATATATTTGACACCCTTTACCTCTCTGTTCTCCCCTCGTCCTTCTTTCCCGGGGAAATCACCATTCTGTATCTATGAGTGTGTTTGTTTATTTTTTGCGTTTTGTTTTATATCCCGCATATGAGTGAAATCATGCAGTCCTTGCCCCTTTGCCTCTGACTTATTTCACTTAACATGATACTCCCTATGTCCGTTCATGTTGTCTAAAATGGCAGTGTGTCACCTTCTTAATGGCCGAGTGGTATTGCATTGTGTATATGTACCACTTCTTTATCAATCATCCTTTGAAGGACACTTAGGTTGTTTTCATGAAACAATAAAATACAGAGAACAAAACAGAGGCACTACATTTATGGACGTTGGTCTCAGAGGGGTTGTTGTGAACCTGACCCCAAAGACAATGGAAGTAAAAGAAAAAATAAATGAATGGGACTCCATCAAACTAAAAAGATTCTGCACAACAAAAGGAAGTTGTTTTCTACCGCACTTCTAGAAAGAGTTTACTGCATGGGAGGAATCAGGAGAAGTAAAGATGCTATTGTAGAAGAGGAGAATGCCAAAGGAGATGGCAAATTGATCCTAATTTTTGCATTTTTACAATGTGTGTCTAGGAGGGGTCACCTTCTCCAGTCTACATGAGTAAATCAGGACCTCGTCAAAATGTGTATGATTCACATTTCCTCGTTGAGGTGCCACTTTGGGGAAAGGGAGTAATTCAGGGTGACTTGCAAAACAATTCTGAGGTGAGGAATTTAATTTGACTTTCCAGAGGCCAAACTCCAAAATGTAAATTCGGTCATAATACAACATCAAATTTCAAAAAATAAATAAAGCTTTTGACAGGGGAAAGAGAAAAAGTCCTCCTAACTTTAGTAGAGGGTTGGCTTTTAAAAATGAGTTACTGCAACACAATTAGAATGATTATTTGCCTTTTCTCTAGTATTTTGGGTATATTTAATAGTTTAAAAGGAAAGACATCAAATATCAGTATGTAGTTAGTTGATATCTTCAGGATGAAATATTTGAATCAGAAGATCCAATAATTTTGAGCATTTAAAGAGGGGTTCTATAAGTTTCAGATGTTTATTTTAAACCATTATTAAAATGAACATTAAGTTCTTAATGCTCATTTTAATGTACCACCTAGATCTCAGAAACAATCCTTTTAGATATGTGTACATTTTAAATGAAATTAATAATACTAAACAGCCTTACAAACTACATGTGTATGAGTGTTTACATTTATATATTTCATAATATTCTTTATAAAATAGTGCTTTCATTTGGGAGATAATTTCTGAGAGCGCCTTTCAAAAATATAATTATTTAAAGAACAAATATAACTAGAAAATTTAGATTAAATGGGTAGCCTTTAAACAAAAATTCTTACACAGATTTCATGGTGAGGCATTTCATTTATTAGCCAGCTAAGTTTAGTTTTATAATATAGTATTATCTAGTTATTCTGTGGAATAAGTAGACAATAAAGATGGTAAAAAGAGAAAGTAAAACAATTAAGTATGATATATTTTTTTAAATGTTCAAATTATGTAGTCTCTGAAATCTGCCAGAACTTTTATTGTCATGAAACTTAATTGAGAGAGGTAACATTTTCTTTTCTTAAAAAATTACTTTTGTTTTTCATGACAGAAAATCCTAGTTGGTTGGGAAAGTTTTAAAGGAGCCTTCAGAAGAGGATGAAAAATAAAAGGCTTTTCAGTGGCCTGTGGGAAGCAGGGTTTGTCTTGAGGTGAAATTTGGAACACAATAGTTCCCTGAGTAAACTGTCATTCAGTTGATAAGGTGGGATTTAAAGAACCCCATTGTTTTCTAAGAACTCCTACTTTGACCACAATGTTCTCTGGAATTACAACTGCATTGATTCTTTTCCAAAGCATTTACTTTCAAGATCTCTTCTTGAGTATTATGCTGTCCTGCCTGAGACTTACTTTCTCATCAAAATAATGGATCTCATAGCTAACAATTCTGAGGTGAGGAATTTAATTTGACTTTCCAGAGGCCAAACTCCAAAATGTAAATTCGTCATAATACAGCATCCAATTTCAAAAAATAAATAAAGCTTCTTGACAGGAGAAAGAGAAAAAGTCCTCCTAACTTTAGTAGAGGGTTGGCTTTTAAAAATGAGTTACTGCAACACAAATATTAAAATGATTATTTGCCTTTTCTCTAGTATTTTGGGTATATTTAATAATTTAAAAGGAAAGACATCAAATATCAGTACGTAGTTAGTTGATATCTTCAGGATGAAATATTTGAATCAGAAGATCCAATAATTTTGAGCATTTAAGGAGGGGATCTGTAAGTTTCAGATGTTTGTTTTAAACCATATTTGCAATAGTATTTTTACCTGAAAGTTTGTTTTCATAATACTATCCACATGATACTTATTTATCATGTGCATATGATATTGTTATCTGACATAACAAATAATCCACCCAACAGGGAACATGGTTTGAAAACTTTGTTGTTTCACTTAGTTATCTATCATATATCTATTGTCTGTCTGTCTATCTATCTGTCTATCTATCTATCATCTATCTGTCTATCTATCTATCTATCTCTCAAAGGTTTTCTGAGGTTTACTAAATGAAGATTCTAGAGAAATTGCATAATTTGCCTAATTTAACATAACTAGCCAGAGCTTGGAATTAAATATTTTTCTTTTAATCAAAGGCTCATACATGGAGAAAAAGTTAATGGTGTAAAGGAAGGTTAGCAAATATTTTCCTATAAAGTACAAATAGTAATTTCAATAAATATTAGAGCCTTTGTGTGGTGTGTGGCTGTGAGGTCTCTGTCACAGACCTCTCGTGTGGCCACTGCAGCGTTAAAGCAGTCAAAGACAATGCGTGAATGAATACACCTGCTGTACTGCAGAAGGACTTTACTTATGAAAACATGAAAGTCCACATTTGGATGGAGGGCCATAGTTTACTGACTGACCCCTGTGCAAAGATATATAACATGGAGGGTCACACGCCCATAACCTTTAGCCTTTAAAAGTAAATTTACAGGTATCTCAAAATATAGCTCATAACCTAATTTCATTAGCTTAAAAATAAACTCGATGGGAGAAATGATGTGGTAAACCTAATGCCTAGAAATAGTTTGGGTGAGTGGGGGCTGGGGGCTGAAATCTTATCATCTGCAGTGGCATGGATGGACCTAAGGAGTGTTATGCTCAGTGAAATTTATCATAGAAAGACCAATACCATAGGATTTCACTTATATGTTGAATCTGAAAAAAAAAAAAATAAACAAATAAAACTGAGACACACCCTTAGGTTGAGAGAGCTGGTAGTTGTCAGGGGAGTGGGCATGTTGGGGGATTGGGTGAAAAAGGTGAAGCAACTAGGAAGCACAAATTGGTAGGTACAGATTACTCATGGGGGAGTAAATAAAGCTCAAGGAGTACAGTCAATAATATTGAGATAACTATGGATGTGCCAGTTTAGTTACTGGAAACATTGAGGGGAACAATACATCAAGTATATGATTGTCTAACCACTAGTATGTACACCTAAAACCAAAACAAAATAAAAAAAAATATGACAGAGAACAGTGGCTTTGCAGATATAAGGTACATATAAATACAAGCTCAATTTACTTTCAATTTCTGAGGTTTACTTAAAGGCCTGTGAAATGAACCGGTCTTAAGTGTGTGAGCCCAGCATGTCCATCACCCCCAAGAGTCCCCTCAGGCCTCCTGCCCCTCAGTCACCTTCACCAGCAGTGGTAACCACTGTTCTGCATCTTTCACTAAATATCCTTTTTGCTTTTTCCAGAATGTTATATAAATGGTACCTTTCAGTAGTAATCCCTTATGTCTAGCTTTGTATTGATTTCTATTGCTGTATAACAAGTTACCACACATTCAGTGGCTTCAAACAATATTCATTATCTCACAGTTTCCACATGTCAGAAACTCAGGCATGGCTTGGCTAGGTCCTCCGCTCAGGGTCTCACAGGCTGAAGTCGGGTCCTCAGGGCTGCCTTCCTCTCTGGAGTCCCAGGTCTCCTTCCACCTCACTCAGATGCTGACAGAATTCAGCTCCTATGGTTTTAAGACTGAGGTTCCCCCGTGGGCAATCTACAACATGGCTGTTTGATGCCGGAAAGACCACATTGCCTTTCTTCAGGAAGACCTTTCATTTGATAAGTCAGACCTACCCAGTACAATGTCTCCTTTAATTAACTCAAAATCAAATGATTTAGGAACTTAACTGTTGCCATATTATGTAATCCAATATAATAAAAGGGTAATATGCAAATTGACCAGACCTCAGAACGACTGGTGGCTATGACACACACTAACCACCAGGGGGAAGATGCTCAATGCAGGAGCTTCCTCCTGGTGGTCAGTGCACTCCCACAGGGGGAGCACTGCTTAGCCACAAGCTGGGCTGATAGCTGGCGACCACAGCAGTGGTGGCGGTGGCAGGAGAGGCTAAGCTAAGGCAGCGCTAAGGATGTCTGACTGTGGCTTAGGCCCACTCCCTGTGGAGAGCGGGCCTAAAACCATCAGTCGGACATCCCCCGAGGGCTCCCGGACTGCTAAAGGTCGCAGGCCAGGCTAACGCCCTCACTCCACCCCCCAGTGAATGAATGCCCTGCACCGGGTCTCTAGTTTAATCATAAGAGTGACATCTGTCCTATTTACAGTTCCCACCCACACTCAAGGGGGGTGAGTTATGCAGAGTTACATGGAGTGAGGGGATTCCTCCTGAGGACCTACCATAGATGTCTTCACTTTTACAATATTCATCCATATTGCTGATGTTATTACACATATTGGTAGTTTTTCATTGTATAAATAAGTTATAATTTTTTAATCTACTTTCCTATTTATGGACAATTTTTGTAAATTTTGGCTATGAATTATGAATTTTTATGCAAATTTTTGTGAACAAATTTTTTATCTATTTGGATAAATTTCTAGGTATTGAATTGGTGGGATGTAATTTATTTTAAGTCCTTTCTTTCAGTAAGTCTAGGGTCTTTGCACTACATTTTCTAAAGACAAATTTACTTAAAAAAAATCAGTTGAATTCATTTAAATGTTTTATAACACCTGGCTCTTCTACCCTTCCCTCTCTACAAGTCTGCACAGCCATTTTAAACTCAGCTGTTTCTTCTCCCCTAAGAAAAGAAAAGCCACCCTAATGTCCAATATTAGTAAAAGTGGATACAATTATGGATGTATTTCTCCCTAAGAAGAAATAGTTACTAAATCTGGGAGTTCTCCTCAAAGGTCAAGAAATCTCTGGTTATAACAAAGTAAAACAAGCCAAAACCGGTTTGGCTCAGTGGCTAGAGCGTCGGCCTGCAGACTGAAAGGTCCCAGGTTCGATTCCGGTCAAGGGCATGTACCTGGGTTGTGGGCACATCCCCAGTAGGAGATGTGCAGGAGGCAGCTGGTCGATGTTTCTCTCTCATCAATGTTTCAAACTCTCTATCTCTCTCCCTTCCTCTCTGTAAAAAATCAATAAAATATATATTAAAAAAAAAAAGTAAAACAAAACAAAACAATTTTACAGGGATATGATGTTTGATCATTGGCAATTTACTACTTCGATGTGCTTTTATATGTTTACTAGTGGCCCAGTGCACGAAATTTGTGCACATTAAAAGGGAATTAATTAGAGGAAATATTTTAATATGGCTTTTTGCCCTTTCTCTATAATAGAAGTGTCAAAGATGAAAAAAAAATTAGTAAAATTTATATGAAAATTTCCCTCCTGTCAGAGCCTGGGGCATGCCACAGGACCCAGAGTCAAGTCTTCGCCCACCCACATGCCTCAAAATCATGCAAGACCCAGACCTGGCTGGCCCCACCCCCATCAAGCCCTGCAGGGTGCGGGACACAGCCTCAGGTCCTCTGTCAAGCCCTGCTGGGCAGGGGCACAGCCTCAGGTCCCCTGTTAAGCCCCACCAGGCAGGGGCTGCAGCCTCAGGTGCCCCATCAAGCCCCGCCATACAGGGGGCACAGCCTCAGGTCCACTGGCCCTGGTGCAAGTGCACGAGGGCATGAGGGCGTGATGACCATTTGCATATTGGTCTTTATTATATAGAACTAGAGGCCCAGTGCATGAAAATTTATGTACTGGAGGCGGGGGGTCCCTCAGCCCGGCCTGCCCCCTCTCACAGTCTGGGAACCCTCAGGAGCAGGAGACGACCCGGCTATAAGGGGAAGGCAATGCCCCCATTACACCTCTGCTGCTGCCACTGCTGGCAGCGCAAGCCTTAGCCAGCCCTGGTTACCTATGCCTTGGGCAGCCCTGGGCATCTGGAGGGCTGACGGGACTGGGGGTCTCTGGAGGCAGGCACAATGGCAGGGCCGAGGGGACTGGGTGCCACCATCTTGTGGCTGTGGGCGCTGCCATTTTTGAAGGCGTGGCAGTCAATTAGCATAGTCCCTCCTTATTGGCTGTGGGAGCCACCATCTTTATGGTGGTGTGAGGGTCAATTAGCATATTTCTCCCTTATTGGCTGTGGGTGCACCATCTTTGAGGGTGGGGCAGTCAATTAGCATATTCCCTGTTTATTAGATAGGATAGTCAAGTTTTATACACGTTTATACACATAATTTAGGGAAAGCCATCAGATGTCAGCTAAACCTTTCTTGAGTGTTAGTAAAGAAGTTTCAGAATGTTTTGAAAATGGAGCCAGGTGACAAAGTTGAGTCTGCCTTGTATGACATCATGATATGGCTGTGCTCATAATCTCTTTCCTTGAGTGTTTGTGACATGTGACAAAAGAAGCACCTTCATTCCAAGGAAAACCACAGGCTATGATGAAGCTATATTTTATATCATTCTTCAGAGGGACCCGGGTGAGGAGCTTGTAGTTTTATCCCTAATAAAACCCAAAGGAAATGCTGTGACCTGTTTGGACTCTTATTTCAAATTTGTTTCTAAAACAGTGCACTGTTCCTCAATCATTATGACAATAATTCAACATAACATGGTAATATACAGTAAAGACATTGTATATTTCCATACCAATATTTTTATGATTTTTTTTTTTTAACCACGAGTAGACTTGCCAGTGAAAAGCTAGCCAAGGGCCAACAAAGAAAGCTATGAATGAAGCAGCAGTCCTGTGGACTGGCTCGGGGCTCAGGCTCAGTGAGGCCCCGCCCTGCCCTGCATTTTCTTCCTGCTCTCTGGCTTGGCTCCTTGAAGTGCACCTTGGGGATGAATTCCATTTCCTTAAGCTAGCAAAAACCTCACAAAGGATCAACCACTTCCTCAAGCTGTCATCACACGTTTTTTATGTGTAAGAATATGTGTTTACGTGATTGTCATGTGCACATTATGATTGTTTTGAACTAAAATTTCAATTTGTAAATATAAGAAAAACAAAAGCCAGCTACTGTCACCCAAGCAGCAAGTAGGCGCCTTTATAAGATGGCTCACTGTAACCATCGGCAGCTCTTTATGCCCATCTAGAATGATGACACTTATGAGGAAGTTGGTAGGGCCATGGTAAATGCCAAACCAATAGGAGAATGTCACCACAATGTTCACTATTTCCAGGCTGCAGTGTTACTGGAGCGGGGCCAGGCCCAAAGCGGGTCTGCCTCCTGTGAGGGTTCTGGACTTTGAGCAGGAAAGCTTTCACAGGTGGTTTTGAAAGTACATTTCTTAAAGCTGGGGCAGTGAAACAAGGAAGGCTTAGGACAGAAGAAGCCGCTGGAGAGAGCCCAGGGCGGCTGCATTGGCTCCTAGAATGTTACAGGGAAGCCGTGAGCCCAGGTGGCGCTGCTCTTAGCTCTCTGGGCAGTGAAGTCAGTGATGGAAGTGAGCCTGGGTGGGCTGCTTGGCTCACTGGGAAATCAGAGAAAAGCGGGCCTCAGAGACAGGACCAGGGGGTGAGCCCGGGCCACCTGCCGCTGCTCAGGGCTCCCTGGTTGCAAGTCTCATGGGGGCCCTTGGAGTTCAGGAAGAGATACAGAGTTCATGCCCAGGATGGGGCATGGGTGTGCTCTCCAACGAGCCCGTACTGATACTCTTTGTCTTGAGGGTTTTATGTCTCTTCAGCTGTATTAATCTTACAGGAGGCTTCACAGAGTATTCATCAGCTTTCCAGGTGTGTTGTTAATATGCTAATGCATCAACATGTGCGTGTGGGGGGTGTTTGGGATTACTCTGTGCTGCGCTTTACTGTTTTACTTTTACCTTGGGTCTGTCTGGCTCTAATCCGTTTCTTGTGATTCGTTCCTGAGACTTCCTCTGTCCTTGGGTATGGCTGGCACAAATGGCATTAATTGGGTCTCTGTTCTCTATCTCCTGGCCCCGGTGATTTAAGCTGTGTTCTCTGGCTAGAGGAGCGGTATTAACCATTTGCTCTCAAGTGTCCTTGGTTAGGGTTTTGCGATTCACTGGCTGGCTGTAAGTTGTTCAATATTTTTGGCCTTGTTTAATCATCTCTTCTCAGTTCCCTCATTCCACTTGCCCAGGAATTTTCCTACCTTCTTACTATTCTGCCTCAGTAGGAAAATAAGAAATAAAATCTTTCTTATGAAGAAAAAAAGCTTATTTACTTATTTCTGTGATTTAGCCATCGATTACTTTTGTTTTCTGAATGTACCATAGAAACAAGCGCCCCTTTTGGAGGCCATTCTCTTCTGTTGCACTTAGCTTCCTTCCACTGCTAGCACTTGCCATGTCTCGCTCAGTGCCTTTGTGCGTGCTATGACTGTTTCTTTTCATCTGTCATCTTCTCTTTCTCATCCTTGACAGCTACGTTCACATGGCATTTCTGCAGGAGCCTTTCCTGACCAGCCCCTGTGTATGTCTATACTGAGATGGCTTTCTGTTTCTGCTTATCGACTTGTGTTTTTAAGCGATGAATTCCCTTTTCCAGCCCACACTGGAACTCTGTGAGGACCAAGACTATGCATATTTTGCTCACTTTTTTATCCCTGGGGCCCCGTGCAATGCCTAACACAGAATAGGCCCTTGATAGATGAACCGTTTCTGATGTTACACACATTTCAAAAATAAAATCACTCTTGCATCCATCGTTCCTTATATTAACTGGCTCTTTATTTTCTTCCTCCCTTGTTTCCCCTTCATTCTTTTCTTCCATTCTTAGACTTTCAGGAGGAAAAACAAAACAAAACAAAAACCCTCTGCAATTGACTTTCTCAAAAGGTTGGAGATGGGGATCTCTTGAAAAATAGGTATTTTTGATGAGAAAAAAAAATACATTAACTTTAATTCCACTCTGATCTAATGTAGCAGGAAACCTCCAGAGCTGGGACCTGAGGTCTGGAGGGCAGGCCGCTTTCACGGTCCGTCCCAAAGGTCCTGCGATTTACAACAGCGCCTGGCACACCATCCGAGAGCATCACTGTTAAATGAGTGAATCAACAAAACGGCAAAAGGATACTGACATCAAACCATGATGCTCTCACTGGCTTACAAAATTCACTCTTTTAGTTAGCTTTTTAGAATGAATTAGTTATTACCTTTTGCCAGAAATGTTTGACTTATGCTGTGGATGCAGAAGACAGACGACTGCAGGTGACTTAGCCGCTGCCACGTCGGGAGAAGGATTGCTTTCTCGTGTGTTGCTCTGGAAAGTTTTCAGTCGGAAAAGGAAAACTGTTGGTCCCGTTTCTAGCACAGCTGAGATGCTCAAGGCGTGCTTTTTGCATGATACTGGAAGGAGGGGCTTCTTAACGGCTCACATTGTATTAGTGCTCCCCATTCTACTTACTCTCTGGGTATTGATGCAGTTACCTTGGTGGGAAGAAGACACATTCCTCTTGTTTTATGTAGTTTTTCTCGATCTTCTTTTATTTGTAGAAGGAACTTTTTTCAAAGGATTGCATTTATGTTATAAAAATAAGCAATGGACATAAGTATAGCTTTTGCTATGACTTATTTAGTAATTTCTTCACCACTTGGATTGCAGTATTAGCTATTGAAATGTTAATCCTTAGTGATGTAGCAGAATTCATTTTGGCCAGGAGGTGCACATAGTTCCTGGTGAATAATGAGTTGCGTGAAAAGTTGGGCTGACTAGCCTTCCCAGAGGCGCGCTGTAGGAGACGCAAGCCTCCTGCTGCTGACGCCTTTGCTCAGGATGCTGCGGCAGGGGTTGTGTTTTGCACAGGGCCCCTTTCCACAGAGTCCTGGAAGTCTGGTGACAGCAGTGTGGACACAGTGCTCGAAGCAATAGGCGTTCCTTGCCTTTAAATTACTGGTTCAAAGATGTGATGTGTGCAACAGTTTTATTTTTTCCTGCAATATTTATTATTTTAATGAATAGACTTCGTTATGTTAGAGCAGTTCTATGTTTACCACAAAATTGAGCAGAAAGTAGAGAGTTCGCATGTACTCCCATTTTCCCACCTTCAGTTTCCCTTATTAACATTTGTTACAATTGATGAGCCAATATTGACACACTTTATTAACTAAAATCCATAGACTACATTAAGGCTCTTTATTTGCGTGCATTGTGCAATTCTACGAGTTTTGACATTTGTAATGACACCTATCCACAGTGTGGTGATTGTACAGAATCGCCTCACTGCCCAGACAGCCTCTGTGCGCTGCCCAGTGACTCCTGCCTCCCTCGGACCTGGCAGCCAGCGATCCTGTTACTGTCTCCATAGCGTCCCCTCCTGTGAAAAGGCCGGAATCATACTGCATGCAGCCTCTTTAGATTGGCTTCTTTCATTAGTAATGCGCACTGAAGTTTCTTCCACGTCTTTTCATCGCTTCATAGCTTATTTCCTTTTAGCACTGAATAATACTGCCTTGTGTGTATGTGCCCGCTTGTTCATCCATTCTTGGTTCCTTCGATTATGAGTAAAACTGCTAAAAACATCTGTGTGCACGTTTTTGTGTGGTCATTACCTTGTTGTCTGCTTTAGGTAAATACCAACTAGCCCAATTGCTGGGTCATGTGGAAACAGTGTGCTTACTTTTGTAGGAAACAGACAAACTATCTTCCAAAGTGACTATCATTTTGCCTCTCCACCCACAGTGACTGGTAGCTCCCATGGCTTCACGTTTTGTCAGCTTGTGGAGTTGTCAGTGTTTTATATTGTAGTCATTCTAATAGGAATATGTGGAATCTCATTGTTGTTTTTATATGTAGTTCTTAATGGCATACGTGATTGCATAACTTTATATGCTTGTTACATAGTTTTAAGTATTTTAAAATACTTCTAATATTTTTGAGAGGAAACAATAGAAGACCTCAAATGATTCTGAAGAATCGGTATGAATTTTCAAATAAAACTCCCTAGTCACCTTCTATAGAAAAATTGTAACTAGCAACTATGTCAAGTATTCTGAGAGGTACAATACAGTATAGTTCTTTTTAAGTATCAGACGTGAATGTGTATCAGTGACGAACTTTCCCTCTGTGCTTTCCTATGGCAAAGGTAAGAGCTGCAAACAGCTGCCCAGGAGAATGCGATGATGACCTCTCAAAGCAATGAAGGCATTTTTGACATGAAGGACACCCTTTTATTGGCTGGTGACTCCCGTGGACGCCTGTGAGTAATCTTCCTGGCTACTTGCCCACTGGTGTCCTGATCCTGTCAGCACATCAGAGCTAGCAAGGCTGCATGCCTTTGGCCCAGGGACGAAGGTGACGAAGGTGACGAAGGTGACGAAGGTGACAAAACAGGTGCACGCAGAGAGCTGAGCTCCAGCTTTGGGTTCAAGCCTGCTTCCCGGCTGGCTACACTGACCTCAAAATGCTGTAAATGGCGTTGTCACAGAAACCATGCTTGTATTAGGGTTTCATTTGGACACCCTGCCTCCCTGAGGGCAGGTGGGACACATTTGAGTAGGCTTATCCGTGAAACTAAATAATTTCATTTCCTAGAGAACTCAGAATTGAAGTTGAGCTGTTGGGGCAGAGTTTAAATGCTCTCTGACGTGTATTAATGGCAAGCCAAAGTCACTTTCTGCCTGTGACTTCTTTAAAGTAGCTTTTATATTTGAATGTCACTCTTGTGCACTGTATTTAAATAGCAGAGTTAATAACTTCTTGGTTATTTTAAGGTTTATTAAAAACATTAGGGTAAACAAGAACAAAAAGAGATTGGAGATCATCTTTCAACCCCATGGAACACCTGGCATGGTTTATTCTCCTAGCATCACTGAATTCTCTTAAAATATTTCCGGCAGGCTATTGTTCTTTTTTTTTTTTTTTTTTTTTTTAAATACCTTCCCTTGTCTAAATGAATTAAACCTTGCTAATCTCCATATACATTTAAATAGGGACCAAAATTATGACAGATTTTTAACACAGTGCTCCAAATATTGCATCTTTCAGGAATGAGAGGAGAAAAATGAATCCAATATGAAAAACAGAAGTTGTTCCTTTTTTATGACAATCCTTTTCTCTCGTGTAAGGTGATTAAACTAGCTTAAGGGATAAGAATGTCAGGGTCTGAGATACAGAAAGTGATTTCAAAGGCCAGAAGTGAACGTTTGCAAGACAGATCTGTTAAAGGCATACAATTAATAAAATGTTAGCTTGTATATTATATTATTATGAATAGTGAGATGACCCAAAGTGATACCAAATGTAGAAACATTATTGTCTCTTAGGACAGGCTATCACTTAAAGTATTTTAATAAATGCAACTTAATTGGAGTAATTGTGTTGTTAATTATAACTTAATTTTCTCTCTCCCACCTTCCACTTTTGTGTTTGAAAAAAAAGCATCATTTGTTTTATTAAGTTTTTTAAAGATGTGATGGTGGAGGATGGGCTTTAGCTAAAACTAATAGTAAAACAAATCAATGCAGTAAAAACAGTTAACTAAATAGTTTACAATATAGCTGGTAAATTAGAAAAAACGCTTAAGAAAAATATGGGAGAATCATGAATATAAACTATGCACAGGCATGTTTCAAAATTTCTCACAAATAGAGAAAGTGGCTTTTGCACCCAAGATCTGAATAAAAACACACACACGAATGTGCAAGCGCACGCCCGCACACACACACACACACAGGAATAAAATACGCAAGGACATTTTTTCCAATAGTTGGCTCCAGGAATACAACTGCTCTCCTGTTCCAGGGGCCATTGCTCGCCAAATAAAACACCACCGTTCCACTAGGAAATGGCTCGCTAAACAGAACGTGCAATCAATCTGCCGCTGATGAATATACAAACTTCTCCATGAAGTCCCCGTGTCAAAAATTGTTATAGAGGCTTTTTTGTTGTTTAGCACATTCCCAGCACTGGGTGCTCAGTGTTATGTAAATGACAAATGACTAGAAAAAACATTGGCCTGGGTAAATAAGGAAGTCAGTTTCCTAGAGAAAGGGTCCAAACTGGTTCAGCCGCCATCTGAATGAAGCTTCTGAGCATCTAAGAGAACCTGCTTGCATTCTTTAGTGAATTTAAATATTATATTCTAAAGCAGCATGAATTTGCGCTGTTGGATCTTAAAGGTGGGGGAAGGGAGGTATTCAGAAACTAGGGTTAAAACCCTTTTGTTTATTCGTAAAATGGACCACGTTTAGTTTTATCTGACTCTACAAATAAATAGCTGAGGATTTTGTGACCAGGTGAATCAACATAACAGATAGTTCTTGTATTTATATTTTATGTTGATAGGTCTTTTTAAATTTATATATATATATATATATATATATATATATATATATATATTTTTTTTTTTTTTTTTTTTACAGAGAGAAAGGGAAAGGGATAGAGATTTAGAAACAACAATGAGAGAGAAACATTGATCAGCTGCCTCCTGTATGCCCCCCACTGAGGATCAAGCCAGCAACCAAGGTACATGTCCTTGACTGAAATTGAACCCGGGATCCTTCAGTCCACGTCCCGAGGCTCTATCCACTGAGCCAAACTGGTCAGGCCTGATAGGTCTTTTTATAATTGATTCTATAACGTATTAGTCATAGTAAAAAGATTCATTAATATGTTTTCTCTTTTTGCAAAACTTACCCATGCTTCTTTTTGTAATGATTTAAGATGTATTATTAATACATTATATGTAATAATTTTATTTATAATTGTAAAATATTCCAAATCCATATAAAATACTGAAAATAACAGACTTATGTACAACCACCACCTGTATCAAACAAATATTAACATAATATTAACATAAAATGTTTATTACATTTCTTTAACTATTGAAAAATGAATTTTAAAAAATCTTAAACAAAGTTGCAATTATTTTTTATGGCATAGTTCCGATTCCAGGAAAGAAGGTGAAATTAAAAACATAGACACCTTTCAATGGGAATGACTGAAACACACAATGATGAATTGCCATAAACCTTAAATTAGTATAAACTGAAATGAGGGATGAAAAATTTATATTGGGCATTTCTTTCAGCTGACAATATGTAATATGCAGGTGAGAATACAACTATTTTACTTGCAGGCTTGTTTTGAAAATCTAAAAGTAGGCATTTAAATAATTTTCTCCAGTTTTTTATTTCACATATGAGTGAAATCATGTGGTTCTTAACTTTTCCTGTCTGACTTATTTGGCTTAGCATGGTATTCCCAAGATCCAGCCATGTTGTTGCAAAAGGCAGAGACTATCCTTATTAAAAACCTATTAGGTGTCAGGCATTATCCTGAGTTCTGGAAGAGATAAAAGGGGGTGGGCAGGTGCTAAGATGACACTCATGGAAAAATGAACCTTAGAGACGTGAAAATATTTTCTAACTCCTTTACTAACCATACAGCCATGATATTACTATATTGTCACTCTCCTTTTCAACCCAAGTCTCACATTTTCTGTGGAGTCTGACCCAGCACCACAAATTTCATGGAGTTGGTTTTTTTCTGACCTTTTAAAGTTAGGATCTATACCTCCCCTTGTCCCTTACATCTTAAAAAGCTGTCCTCTGTGACTGTTAACTGTTAAGTTTGAGCTTGCAAAGTTAGCACCTCAAAGCATGTACCTGCAATTGTTATATGCCCTTCCTAAGTGAGCAGCCAGTTCTGAAGGGACCAGTTGTTTTTGCTACTGAATGCAAACATGGAAAAGTTAAAGGAAAATGCAGTCAGATGTGAATTTCAACCCTATTGCTTGGTGGCTTTAAGGGCTGTTTGCTCTTGCTGTGAGGAATACATTTGGCAGCTTCAAGGACAGGGAGAATTCTTACTGGGAACACACAAATACGAGGGTTTGTTGCAGATGAGCCTTCCCTTGTAGAATGTGGAAAGGCGGTGGTCCGTGAGGTACAATTAGGCAGCACACTGCCTGTACCACCATCACCCGGAACCCTGTTGGAGGGATTTGCGATGGGAGAAGCTTTCACCTGGTGATGATGATGAGTCCTATGTGTGGTCTGTGATAGAAGGGGAGCCAGCATTTAAATGAGTTGGAGAGAATACAATACAGGTGGAGGAGGACTCAGCAAAAGAGACTCAGAAGACACTAATGGTGAGACTGGGGAAAAGTCAGAAAGTCCATGGGAAGATAAGGCCAATAAGCAATATGAGGCAGAAACAAATCTATAAATTTTACCTGCGAAATTTTCTATCACATTTCATAAATCCAAGTGCCAATCTTGGTAATTAATTAATCTTGGCAATTAAGGCCAAGTTGGAGAAATCATCACCATTTTCTAGTCCTGTATATTGCAATTTTTTAAATATACATTTTTATTGATTTCAGAGAGGAAGGGAGAGGGAGAGAAACAACAATGATGAGAGAGAATCATTGATTGGCTGCCTCCTGCACACCCCCTACTGGGGATTGAGCTCCCCACCTGGGCAAGTGCCTTTGACTGAAATCAAACCTTTAGTCCACAGGCCGACACTCTATCCATTGAGCAAAACCATCTACAGCACAATTTTAAAATTGTTCTCAATCAGAGAGATGATTCCACTGAGTCACTATTATTAAGACAAATGTGAAGTTGACTATTTTCCCCAAAGTACAATAGCAATAGATTTCTATATATTCATACACATTCTCTTTCTCCATCTTCCTGTGGGAAAATATAACCAAAATTTACCTGACTGATTAAGGTTTAACATGGAATCATGAAGCAGAATTGAGGTAAGTTCTCTTATTGGTGGTGAGCAATGTTATCAAGGAAGCTCGAGCATTGCATTGAGATTTCAGGGGACAGAGACTTAATACAGAGCCCTCCAATGTCTAATTTGCTGTTAAGGAGTTTGACAACTATATGTATAAAAGGCTAATATGCAAAGTGTCCCCTTGGGAGTTGGACCGGGAGACTGGGAGATCACGCGCTATGATATATACTGACCACCAGGGGGCAGCGTGGAAAGCAGGAAGGCCCTGGGTGGCAGCTGGAAGGCCCTGAATTGACCCTGATTGCTGGCCAAGCCTAGGGACCCTACCCATGCACAAATTTCATATACCAGGCCTCTATGATTATATAAATGATGGAACCAATTCCAAAAAATAAATTTGATTTTCAACATACTTATTCAAAAGTTTGCCCAGTATGCTTGGAGTTTTCCATGTGCCTGTCAAGTTCCTCCCACTTCTCTATCCTGCTCTTTGCCCTGGGAAAGTGACATTTAGGAGCTTGTACTCATGGTCCCCTTGCCCTTGGGCTCTGCTGGTTCTGTCCAGTGGAAAGAAGTAGTAGGAGATCAGAGGGAAGGAACACAGTGACTTCAGGTCATCAACCCTGGTGGTGTTACTGGACTGAAGGGGCCTGTTTGCCTGCCTGTGTCAATGCCCAATGAGACACTAAAAAGAGTTTGCAGCCAAGAAAGGATTTATGAGTTAAAGAGATGGTGCTATGCCTGGAGTCACAGGTTTGCTAATACTTAAAGATCTGGTTCCCCAGTTGTTTCCAGGGGATGGGTTATATAGAAAAAAATCACTAATCATCTTGACTAAAGGAGTTAGGGTCATGGACTCTACTGATTGGTTGGATAATTGATCATTGCATCTAGTCCTGACGTCATCCATGGAGTTATTTCATCATTTCTCAAGGATTAATTCCAAGGAATTGTTCCACTTTGCTTGGTTCAGAGTTAAAACACAACTGAGGCGAAGCTATTATGTTTAGTTTGATTGAAAACTCTGTCTCAGTAGTCAATAGTACAGGACCTTTTTCCTAAGATTATTGGATGCTGACCAGAGCCTCACTGTCCTGAGAGCTTAATGATTGGGCTATATGTTGGGTAAAGCCAGTTTTAGTCAAAGCAAAAAACTTAAAGACAAAGGCCAGATTAAAGAAAATAAGGATTTTTTGTGCATCTCCACGTGCTGCATTTGACAGTTACTATTTCCTCAGGAGAGTCACAGCTCCTCTCGTCAAACTCATGTGAGTCTGTCTGCTCTTCCTGTACCCCCAAGGCCGAGCTAGGAGATGGCTCCCTGCTGCCGCCAGCCCAGAGAGCTCTAATTGCCCTAGTTTTCTTATCCCGATTCTCCAGAACCTTAGACATCAGTTCTTCATTCTCCTTTCCTCACCTTGACCTGTTTGTGTGGTCCGTCTCCTTCTTGCCAAGACTGCGAATGACAATCTGGGTTGCCCAAAGGATACACCCTCCAACACAGGGCAAGATAACTGCAAGTATGAATCATTCATTTTTTACTCTTAACAATTAATTTATTTTAAGTTATCTGAGCTTCATTATCAGAAGAGTTACATAAAATAATATATATTTCCCAAGTTACTCCCTCAATTTTATTAATTAAGAAAAAAGACCAGGTATGATCGTTACTTTAAAAAAAAACACACAAAAAACTGATAGCCTACAAAGCTTATATTCTTTTCTTTGAAACTCCTGGATCTTCCCAATTTAATTTTGACTTCATTGTTAATGTAAGTACATGGAATTTAGGATTTCATTAATGTGAAGATGCATGTAGTTCCCTCTTTAAAACATGCAGTTAAAAATTTTAAATCTTAATATTCTCCTCTACAGCTTATGCTGTTTCCTTAACATCTTTTCTTTTTTCTTTCCCCGGAGGGTCACATTTCCTATCTCTGACTTTGCTTTTCTCCATCGTACATTGTCATATGTATAACTTTTGCTACCTCTCTCTTCTCCCCTGCTTCTGTCAGAGATATTCCAAGTCATACTTAGTTCATGTCATTTGTTCAGTTTGGGCTCTTTGAAGAAAGCACATGAATAAATCTCTACTGACCCGTGTACTCTTGCAAGGGACCTTACTGTATGTGTCCTGGACTGAGAAAGGATTAACTCACACATCGTTTCAAACTAGTTGCATTTATTTTTATTTTGCTTTTCCACTGGTGGCTTAAGTTAGATATCTACCTTTTATTTCCACACATGTAAGTACTGTAATTTCAGATTTACTTCAATTTTGACCAGTTGTTTGTTCTACAAACTGTTAAATGTGTTCAGGATGTGTGTGATTGTATGACCTTGGTTGCCTCTGAGACAGCAGGCTTCCAGAGAGGAGCGCTCTACATGCATATCCAGACGCCCCTGCAGCCCGGATTCGAGCCATGAGATCTTAGAGAAAATATTTTCAGGATTATGTGAGTTATTAGGACCTGCTATAAAATTTCACTTAGAGGCTCTCATGAATTGCTCTATATGTCAAAACCCATCTCACACAATATTATCTTGGTGTCTCTGGCTGCCATAGAAACTGCACATGATGTACTAGCTCCTCATGTGCTAGAGATAAATCACTTTTGGGGGACCCCATTCATTTTTATTTTTAACAGGCAGTTTGGGTTTTATTAATGCTCTTTGGGTTTCAGAAAGTGCAAATTAAATAGAGGATGAAATATTTTATCAAATGCAAA
The DNA here is from genome assembly GCF_014108235.1 of Myotis myotis. Classification (NCBI taxonomy): domain Eukaryota; kingdom Metazoa; phylum Chordata; class Mammalia; order Chiroptera; family Vespertilionidae; genus Myotis; species Myotis myotis. The sequence goes on from NW_023416327.1 coordinate 4,561,472, forward strand.
TGTCTTTTCTTCCAAAGGCACCAGTAAAAAGTGAAAGCTAAAATACATAATAAGTTCAGCTGGTGTGGCTCAATGGTTAAGCATCGACCCATGAAACAGGACCAAACACTTCTGTTTAAGCTCTCAGGACCAGAGACTTCCTGTTTCATGGGTCGATGCTTAACTATTGAGCCACACCAGCTGAACTTATTATGTATTTTAGCTTTCACTTTTTCTGGTGCCTTTGGAAGAAAAGACATTTGCATTTGACAAAATATTTCATCCTCCATTTAATTTGCACTTTCTGGGCTGTAGGTTTGATCTCCAGTGGGGGGCATTCAGGAGGCAGCTGATCAATAATTGTCTTTCATCATTGATGTTTCTATCTCTCCTTCCCCCTTCCTCTCTGAAATCAATAAAAATGTATTAAAAATAGATAACTAATGCCAAATGAATGGTATTTAAACATAACTGTTATTTAAAAGTATTTATATTAACTGCCCATGAAAAGGACAGCATAAGTAGACTGTTGTAGTTGAGTGTTATTTTAAGTGAGACTGAGATTTCTGAACCTTTATTTGCTCTTTCAGTAAATTGAAATGCATTTATTGCCCAGCCAGCATTGCTCAGTGTTTGAGCATCGACCCATTAACCGGAAGCTGCTGGTGGGCTCAATCCTCTGTGTGGAGTGTGCAGAAGGCAGCTGATCAATGATTCTCTCTCATCATTGATGCTTCTATCTCTCTCCCTCTTTGAAATCACTAAAAATATATTTTGGAAGAAATATAAAATGCCATTCATCATTATCATCAACATCAAACAAATTTTTCTCAAGCACCACACATGTCAACTCTCTGCTGGGAGTTTTCTAAAGCAAGGCCAAAGGAAATGACATCAGATGCTGATGAGGAGGACAAATAACCACAAATGCACTGGTAGCGTCTTATGAAGTCAGCCATTTTGTTCAAGTACAGTGAGTGAGCCTACACCCTCAGAAATTTGCCTCCTCACAGGAATATATCAGGATTTGGTGCTGGACTGGTTGGTGAAATAGTTGCTTAGAAATGTAAGAAATTTCACATGGCATTACATTGCTATAAATTTATACCATTATAAAAGGCAATTTGGTGCCATTTACTAAAGTAAAAAAAATTTACATATTTTTGACCCTTTTAGAAATTTTTATCCAACAGATTTATTTACACAGGACCATCTATTCATTGCAACATTACTTTTCATAAAAGAAAAGTTCAGCGTCATCCCATGCTCATCACTGGGATCTTGCTGAATATATGGTACTGTGCTCACATGGCTTTAACAAATGAGGAAATTTTAAGCAAAGATACAAAAATAATTCCAAGTGAAAATGATCAATATACAGAGCATGCAGAATATGTTGTTTTTGTGGAGAATATAAAAATGTGTGTATGTAAATGTGTACTTATATTGTATCTGGGGACAGAGTACTTGCCAAATAGCTTTTTATACTTTAAAAATATTTCTAACTCATGTAAAAACATTATATATTAAGACAAATGTTAAAGTTTAAAATAGTATTTTTAGGGAAAAAAGATTTTATATGCGTCAGAATATGTATTTTTAACTTAATTTTTTGTTGTTGCTATAAAAAATAATTTCTTTTGCAGTGAAATGTTCACAGTGTCAAACACCAAATGTAGCTATGGTTACAACCTCTGAAAACTCCTTCCTTCTCTTTCCCCAGCAAACTTCTCCCAGCAAAACCTTATACAGATTATTTCAATGGGATTCCCTTTGGAGTCTACTTCTATGGTCAGTCTATATCATCTCTACGATTAACACGTTCCTTAAATTTAGTACCAGCTTGATGAAGCAGCTAATCTTTTATCTGTCCTGTGGTATATTCTCAATTAATAATCTAACTTGAGGCCCGGTGCACGAATTCATGCACCAGCGGGGTCCCTTGGCCTGGCTGTGGGATTGGGCCAAAACCGGCTCTCTGACATCCCCCAAGGGGGTGCCAGATTGCGAGAGGGTGCAGGCCAGGCTGAGGGACACCACTGGTGCATAATCGGGGCCGGGGAGGGACAAGGGAGGTTGGCCTGCTGGGAAGGGACCGTGGGAGGGCTCCAGGGCGTGTCTGGCCCATCTAGCTCAGTCCCGATAGACCGGACCCCAGCAGCAAGCTAACCTACCATTCAGAACATCTGCCCCCTGGTGGTCAGTGCACATCATAGCAAACAATTGAGCAACCTAAGCATATCATTAGCATATTATGCTTTGATTGGTTGAATGGCTGACTGGAAGACTGGACACTTAGTATATTAGGCTTTTATTGTATAGGAGTAGAGGTCCAATGCATGAAAATTCATGCAAGACTAGGCCTTTCTTACCCCGACTGCCAGCACCGGCTTCCCTCTGGCACCTGGGACCTGGACTTCCCTCCTCCAGCCTCCTACGGGCACCCAGGACCCTGGCCAGCTTCCGCTGGGCCACCTGCAAGCACTTTGGACCCAGGCTGCCCACAGTTACCTGGGACCCCAGCTGGCTTCCGCTGGGCCACCTGCAGGCACCTGGGACACCAGCCGGCTTCCCTCGGGACCTGGCATTGTCAGGAAGGACATTCAGACGTCCAGAAGGTCGTTTGGCTGTCGTATGGTCTAATTACCATATTACCCTTTTATTATTATAGATATCAGAGGGGATCCAAGATGGCTGCATAGTAAGTGGAAGCTACATTCGCCTCCTCCCAGGACCAAACTGGGATTACAACTAAATTATAGAACAATCAACCTGAATAACCAGCTGAAGACTGGCTGAACAGAAGTACAGTATTTTATGCACCAATAATAAACTACCAGAAAGGGAAAGACAGTAGTCTGCTAGAGACACAGGCACAATCTTCAAGCTGAGGAAATGCACTAGCCTCACCCTCCCAAATCCCTCTCACCCCACCTTACCAAGTCCACATCCTGTAAAGCCTGATGCCTGGGTCCAAGGTGTAGACTTTCTTTGAGGACTCTTGAAGTTTGGGGGGACTCACGGGGGTCAGAGACTGAATTATGTGGCTCTGGGGTGGGACAATTTTTCTCTCACATGCATGACTGGCCCAACTGTTCTTGTTCAGAACTCTCCTTTGCATGGCCAAATCATGGTCTGCTTTGGGCCTGCTGAACTATTCTGGCTTCACCCAGATGACTCCCTGAGATCCTGCCCTACAACAAAGCTCCACAGGCCCCCAGGCAGTTCTGGTGGAAGCTTGCCTTGGGTGCAACTTGGGCCCTTCCCATGCATACCCATATCCAGCAGAGGAAGCAACAAATTTTAGATCACTTTGTAGTTCCAAACAGGTAGCTCAAGGCTGGTCACAGGCAGTTTCTGACATTGACATGCATGATGCCTTCCCAAAAGGCCCCAGAATAAACAAAACCACTGGCCTTAGACCACATCAGAGCACAACTCAATTAGCCACACAAGTGGCACATCCAGAGGGAGATCCTGGCAGGTAGCTGAATGGATAAGAAAACAATACCCATATACATTCTATCTACAATAGACTCACCTCAGAGTAAAAGATACACACATAGAAAAAGTAAAGAGATGGCAAATGATATTTCATGCAAATGGGAGCAAACAAACAAAGAGCTAAAATAGCAATTGTTATATCAAAGAAAATAGACTTTAAAACAAAGGTTATACTAAGATAAAAATAAGGGAACAATTCAACAAGAGGATATAACCCTTGTTAACATTTATTTAGCTAACATAGGAGCAACTTAATATAAAAAGCAAGTTATGATGGACATAAAGAGAAAGACCTATAGCAATTCAGAGATAGTAGGAGACTTTAACACCCCACTGACATCACTGGATAGATCATTCAGACAACAATCAACAAGGAAACAGTGACCTTAAATGACACACTAGACCAAATGGATTTAATTGATATCTTCAGAGCATTTCACCCCAAGTGCACATTAAACATTTCTAGGATACACCACATGTTAGAATACAAAACAAGTCTCAATGAATTTAAGACGATTGAAATCTTATCAAGCATTTTCTACAACCATGATATTACAAACCTAGAAATAAATCACAAAAAAGAAAAATGAAAAAAAACACAAGAATAGGTGGCAGCTAAATAACATGTTACTAAACAATAAATGGGTTAACAATGGGATCAAGGTGAAAAAAAATCAAAAGATACCTGGAAACAAATTAAAATACAACAAACCAAAATCTATGAGATACTGCAAAAGCAGTCCTAAGAGAAAAATCCATAGTATTGCAGACCTACCTTAGGAAATAAGAAAAATCTCAAATAAACAATCTAACCTTACACCTAAAGGAAATAGAAAAAGTACACCAAACAAAGCCCAAAGTGAGAAGAAGAAAGGAAATAATAAAGAGCAGAGCAAAATAAGCCAAATGGAGTCTAAAAGAACAATACAAAAGATCAATGAAACCAAGAGATTTTTATTTGAAAAGATAAACAGAATTAATAAACTTTTAATACTAAACAAAATAGAGTCAAAAAAAAACACAAAAGATTAATTAAACCAAGATTTAATTCTTTGAAACATAAAAACAATAAACTTTTAACCAGAATCATCAAGAAAAATAGAGAGAGTAAATAAAATCAGAACTAAAAGAAGAGAAGAAACAAGTCTCAACACAGACATACAAAGGCTTATAAGAAAACTAGAGGCCCGGTGCACAAAAATTTGTGCACTCGGGGGGGTCCCTCAGCCTGGCTTGTGCCCTCTTGCAGTCTGGGACCCCTTGGGAGATGTCCACCTGCTGGCTCAGGCCTGCTCCCTGAGGAATTGGGCCTAAGCTGGCAGTCAGACATCCCTCTGGCATCCCGGGAGCCCTGGGGGATGTCCACTTGCCAGCAGGGAGCAGGCCTACGCTGCAGTCGGACATCCTTAGCGCTGCTGAGGAGGCGGGAGAGGCTCCTACCACCACCGCTGTACTGGCTTGTGACTGAGCAGAGCTCCCCCTGTGGGAGCGCACTGACCACCAGTGAGCTCCTGCATTGAGCATCTGCCCCCTGGTGGTCAGTGTGTGTCATAGTGACCAGTTATTCCCAGTCATTCTACTGTTAGGGTCAATTTGCATATTACCCTTTTATTATATAGGATAGAGGTCTGGTGCATGGGTGGTTTGCCCTGAAGGGTGTCCCAGATCAGGGTGGGGTTCCTGCTGAGGTGCCTGGCCAGCCTGGGTGAGGGGCTGATGGCTGTTTGCAGGCTGGCCATAGCCGCCAGCCACCCAAACTCCCAGGGAGGCTGGCTGGAAGCAGGTATCTGGGATTTATTTAGCTTCTATAATTGAAACTTTGTTGCCTTTTGCGGAGGCCACAGCCAGCCAGGACAGGCGGGAAGCTTGGCTTCCTCTATCGCTGGGGCAACCAAGCCTCCTGCTTTCTCCAGCTCCGTGGCAGCTGGCCGCCATCTTGGCTGGGTTAATTTGCATGTATTTGCTCTGATTGGCTGGTGGGCTTGGCTTGGGCATAGTGAAGGTACAGTCAATTAGCATCTTTGTCTTTTATTAGTGTAGATATCTGACATCAAATTGGATAATCTGGCATAAATGGATAAATTTCTAGAAACGTACAATCTGCCAAAACTGAATCAAAAGAAATCAGGAAATCTGAACCAATGTATTACAACCAATGAAATCAAGGCAGTAATAAAAACAAAACAAACAAAAACAAAAAAATCCTCTAGCAAACAAATGTACAGGACAGGATGGCTTTATAGATGCTTTCTACCAGACAGTCAAAAAAGACTAACACCAATCCTTTATAAACTCTTACAAAAAAATTCAAGAGAAGGAAGTTTCCCAAGCTTATTTTAGGAGTCCAGAATTATCCTAATTCCAAAACCAGATAAAGACACTACAAACAAAGAAATTTATAGGCCAATAACCCTGTTAAGCAGAGATGAAAATATCATAAAAAAATACTAGCATACCATATTCAGCAATGCATTAAAAAGATCATACACTATGATCAAATGAGATTTATTTCTGGGTTGCTACATTGGAACAATATCTGCAACTCAATTATTGTCATGCACCATATAAAATGAAGAATAAAAACCATATCATCATATCAATAAATATAGGAAAATCTTTGGACAAAATCTAGGACCCATTTATGATAAAATGTCTCCGTAAAGTGGGAATAAAGGGAACATACCTCAGAATAATAAAGGTCATATATGACAAACTCACAGTTAACATTATACTCAGAGGGGAAAACCTAAAAGCATTTTCGTTAAGATCAAGAACAAGACAATGATGTGAACCTATACCACTCTTATGCCACACTAGAGGCCCAGTGCACAAAATTCATGGATGGGCATGGGGTCCCCTCAGCCCAGCGTGCACGCTCTCCAATTCGGGACTCCTCAGGGGATGTCTGATTGCCAATTTAGGCCCGGGGATTGGGCCTAAACCAGCCGTCGAACATCCCTCTCACAATTTTGGACCACTGGTTCCTAATTGTCCACCTGCCTGCCTGCCTGGTTGCCCCTAACTGCCCCCTGCTGCCATCCAGGTCACCCCCAACTGCCCCCTCCCTGCCGGCCTGGTTGCTCCTAACTTCCCCCCACCCCACTGGCCTGGTCACCCCTTACTGCCTCCCTGCTGGCCTGTTTGCCCCCAACTGCCCCCCCTGCTGTCATAGTTGTTCTTCACTGCCCCCCCCCGCCACACTAATTGCCCTCAACTATACCCCCTTACTGGCCTGGTTGCCCCTAGTTGTCCCCCCACCTGCCGGCCTGGTCATCTCTTACTGACCCCCTGCCAGCCTGGTTGCCCCAACTGCCCCCCTACCAGCCTGGTTTCTCCTAACTGCCCCCACCCACCAGCATGGTTGTCCCCAACTGCCCCCCTGCTGGCCTTGTTGCCCCAACTGTCCCCCCCTGCTGGCCTGGTCATCCTTCACTAACCCCTCTGTTGGCCTGGTTGCCCCATGCTGCCTGCTTGTTCAGTTGTTTTGTTGTCCCTCACTAACCCCCCCTACCAGCCTGGTCATAGGCAGCCATCTTGTGAGAGCATGAGGGTTAATTTGCGTATTACCTCTTTATTATATAGGATTAGAGACCCAGTGCACGAATTCATGCACCAGTGTGGTCCCTCGGCCTGGTCTGCAGGATTGGGCCAAAACTGGCTCTCTGACATCCCTCAATGGGTTCCAGATTGCGAGAGGGGTCAGACCAACCCGAGGGACTCCACCAGTGCATGATCAGGCCTGGGGAGGAACATGGGAGGTTGGCCAGCCAGGGAGGGACCACAGGAGGGCTCCAGGGTATTTCCATCCCATTTCACTCAGTCCTGATAGGCCAGACCCCAGCAGCAGGCTAACCTACTGGTTGGAGCATCTTCTCTCTGGTGGTCAGTGCACATCATAGCAAGCAGTTGAGTGGCCTTAGCATATCATTAGCATATTATGCTTTGATTGGTTGAACAGACAAACAGATGACCAGACACTTAGCATATTAGGCTTTTATTATATAAGATAGTACTGGAAGTCTTAGCCTAAGCAATCAGAGAAGAAAAAGAAAAAAAGCCATCCAAATTGGAAAGGAAGAAGTAAAACTCATTATTTGCAGATGACATGCTGCTGTATATAAAGAACACTAAAGATTCCACCAAACAAATTCTAGAACTGATTAATGAATTCAGTAATCCAGCAGGATACAAATAAATATTTAAAAATTGGTTGTAATTTTATACACCAATAATAAACTACCAGAAAGGGAAACTAAGAAAACAATCCCATTTGCAACTGCTTTATGCAAATAAACCTTGGAATCAATTAACCAAGGATGTCAAAGACCTATATTTGGAAAATTATAAGACACTGAAAAAAAAGAAATTGAAGAAGACATAAATAAATGGAAGCAAATACTGTGCTCATGGATAGGAAGAATTAACATCATTAAGATGTTCATACTGCCCAAAGCAATCTATAGGTTCATCACAATCCCTATCAAAATGCCAATGACATATTCCACAGAACTAGAAGAAATAATTTAAAAATTTATATAGCCACAGCAATCTTGAGAAATAGAATAATGATGATCTAACTAGACTATGTACAAGGCTATAATAATCAAAACAGCATGGTACTGGCATAAAAACAGAATAGGTCAGTGGAACAGAATAGAGATCCCAGAAATAAACCATGCCTATATGGTCAATTAATATTTCACAAAGGAGACAAGAACATACAATGGTGTAAAGACAGTCTTCTCAATAAATGATGTTGAAAAATTTTGATATATATAGTCTATGGAAAAAGAAAGAGAAAGAAGAAAGAAAGAAAGAAAGAAAGAAAGAAAGAAAGAAAGAAAGAAAGAAAGAAAGAAAGAAAGAAACTAAGCCACTTTCTTACACCATATACAAGAAAAAACTTAAATGTAAGATTTGAAACCATAAAATGCCCAGCATAACATTTAGGCAATAAAATCTCTAACATTTCTCTTAGCAATATTTTATCTGATATAGCTCCTCAGGCAAGGGAAATAAAAGAAAAGGAAAACAAATGAGACTACATAAGACTAAAAATTGGGAGAGGGCTCTAGGAGAAAAAGGGACATATGTAATACTTTCAACAATAAAAAATTATTTAAGTAAGAAATAAATAAATAAATAAATAAATAAATAAATAAAACTAAAATTTTTTTTGCACAGCAAAGGAAACCATAAAATAAAAGGAAATGATAACTTAATGGGAGGAAATATCAGCTCATGATACATCTGACAAGAGGTCAATATCCAAAATTTATAAAGAACTTATAAAACTCAACACCAAAACAAACAAACAATCCAATTTAAAATGGGCAGAGGACCTGAACAGACACTTCTCTAAAGAGGACTTACAGATAGACAATAGACATATGAAAGGATGCTCAACATCACTAATCAGAGAGATGCAAATTAAAACCCTGGAGATATCACCTCACACCTGTCCGAATGGCTACCATCAATAAATTTACAAACAAGTGCTGGTGAGGATGTGGAGAAAGGGACCCCTCATGCACTGTTGGTGGGAATGCAGATTGCTGCAGCCACTGTGGAGAACAGCATAAAGGCTCCTCAAAATTAAAATAAAATAAAATTAGGACTGTCTTATGACCAGTGATTTCATTCCTGGGTATATATGCAAAGAAACCCAAATTATTAATTTTAAAGAATATGTGCACCATTATGTTTATTCCAAGCTATGGAAACAACCAAGTGTCCATCAATATACAAGTGGATAAAAAAGCTGTGGCACATATATATAATGGGACATTACTCGACTATAAAAAAAAAATGAAATCTTATCATTTGTGTCAGCGTGGATGGACCTAGAACAGCCGTGGGCAAACTACGGCCCGCGGGCCGGATCCGGCCCATTTGAAATGAGTAAAACTAAAAAAAAAAAAAAAAGACCGTACTCTTTTATGTAATGATGTTTACTTTGAATTTGTATTAGTTCACACAAACACTCCATCCATGCTTTTGTTCCGGCCCTCCGGTCCAGTTTAAGAACCCACTGTGGCCCTCAAGTCAAAAAGTTTGCCCACCTCTGACCTAGAAGGTATAATTGTAAGTGAAATAAGTGTCAGAGAAAGATAAATAGCATATGATTTCACTTATACAGGGTGGGGCAAAAGTAGGTTTACAGATGTGAGTATGCAAAACACAGTTTATGCTTGTATTATTATTTATTAATTATTGTATTTTCCATATGAACAACTGTAAACCAGCTTTTGCCCCACCTTGCATATATAATTTAAATAACTAAATAAGAAAACAAACAAAATTGAAACAGACACATAGATACAGAGAACAGACTGACGGTTGCCAGAGGGGAGGAGGGTGGTAAAGGTGAAAAATTGAAAGGATTAAGAAGTACAAATTGGTAATTGCAAAATAGTCATGGGATGTAAAGTATATGATAGAAAATATATTTTATTAATAAATGTGATATTGTAATATTACAATAATATTTTAATAGCTAAATATGAGGCTAAGTGGCTATTGGAAAAATCGGGTGGGGCAGTTTGTAAAATATATGTCCGGCTAATCACTATGTGTACACCTGAAACTAATACAAAATAATATTGAATGTAACTATAATTGAAAAATAAAATTAAAAAACAAAACATCATATTATATATGTATGTATACAAGGTGTCCCCCCAAAATGTATACACAGTTTAAGAGCTGATAATTCCATTTTGAAAATGAAATGTATTTTAATAAACACTGCTTTTATAATTATTCAATGTATGTATACCTTTTTTGGGACAATGTATATATGGTGCATACGTATTAAGTAAACCTCAAAGGGAACATTTTAATTCTAAGATTTTATAGAATAATCAGTGGTGATAATCCACAACCTTTAAGTGTGTATAACCTTTACTAACACAGGTAAGGTGTTATATATTTTTTCAATCTGTTTATTTACTCTGTTTTTATATGGCAGAACTTCGTGTCTTTTCTTTCTTTACTCAGTCCACAAAGAGGGAAATTTGGCTCAGTTGTTCCTGCACAGTACGAGTTGTTTCATGCTTTAGTTATGTTTTCTGATTTTGTTTCTAATTAATTAGTTAACTAATTAGGTATTAATTTTTGGAATAGTTTTTGAGAGACGAAGGACGGGCTGGAGAGGAATGGATTTCAAATAATAGACGAGTAGCACTTGTGGGTGGTTAGAAAGGAAAGAAAACTGCGGTTGGCTGAGTCCCTCGCCACACTTGGAGGCTCTCCCTGTCCTTGTTCATCGCCATTTTTCTACATTCCTAGGAGTTCGCTGTTAGCAGTTTAGCATTTCATTTCCAGGAGCAGCTTGTCAGCAACAGCAGATTGGAGATGTCACCCTATACTCATCATTCCAAATCATTTCAAACAATTATTTTGGTTACTGAACTTACCTTTTGAGAGTTTATATTTTACAATTTCTCATAGTGAAAAGTACCTATTCATCTTTCTCTCTCTCTCTTTATTGTGAAGCATCCCTTCTACTCTTTCCTTGTTCTGAGCTGGTTATTTATCCATAACCAAGCATTACTCTAACTCCAAACTACCTCCATTTTGAATATTTCTCTTGCACAGAAAGTTTGCAGGACATTTTGTTCTAAACCTTTATCATTGAGAGTATTACAGGTGCTCCTCTCTTTCCTCCAGTGCCCCTCCACCAGGTTCCTGCTCCACACCAGGGCTAATCACCGTATTGTCTGTGCCCATAGGTAATGCATATATGCATTTAAGTCCTTTGGTTAACCTCTTCCCAACCTCTTCCCGCTTCCCTCTGGGATCCGTCAGTCTGTTCCATGTTTCCATGCCTCTGCTTCTATTTTATTCATCAGTTTATTTTGCTCATTAGATTTCTCGTTCATTTACTTTTATTTTAGATTCACATTGCTGATATATATGCATTTATTGCCATTTTATTCATATTTTTGATCTTTTATTTCTTCTTCTTCTTCATGCAATACTGGTTAGGTGGTAATGAATTCTTTTAGCTTATTCTTGTCTGTGAAGCTCATTATCTGACCTTCAATTCTAAATGATAGCTTTGCTGGGTAATCTTGGTTGTAGATCCTTGCTACTCATCACTTTGAGTATTTCTTTCTTTTTAAAAAAAATATTTTTATTTATTTCAGAAAGGAAGGGAAAGGGAGAGAGAGATAGAAACATCAATGATGAGAGAGAATCATTGATCGGCTGCCTCCTGCACACCCCACACTGGGGATCGAACCCACAACCTCGGCATGTACTCTTGATGGGAATTGAACCCGGGACCCTTCAGTCCACAGGCCAACACTCCATCCACTGAGCCAAACTGGCTAGGGTACTTTGAATATTTCTTGCCACTCCCTTCTGGCCTGCATAGGTTCTGTTGAGAAGTCAGCTGACAGTTATGTGGGCACTCCCTTGTAGGTGCTTTTCTCTTGCAGCTTTAAGATTCTCTTTGTCTTTTGCCCTTGGCATTTTAATTATGATGTGTCTTGGTGTGAGCCTCTTTTGGTTCCTCTTGTTTGGGAGTCTGCATGTCCTGAACTTGTAAGTCTATTTCTTTCATCAGGTAGGGGAAGTTTCTGCCATTATTTCTTCAAATAGTTTTTTTTTTCTGGCTCCCCCAAATTGGGAATGTTGGTATACTTGAAGTTGTCCCAGAGGCTCCTAATATAATCTTCATATTTTTAAAATTATTTTTGCTGTTCTGATTGGGTATTTTTTGCTTTCTTATATTCCAAATTCTTGACTTGATTCTTGGCATCCTCTACTGTTGATCCCTTGTAAATTATTCTTTATTTCAGTTAGTCTGTGCTTAATTTCTGACTGGTCCTTTTTCATGTTGTTGATGTTCTCACTAAGTTCTTGAGCATCCTTATAACCATTGTTTGAACTCTGTATCTGGTAGTTTTCTTGGTTCAACTTCATTTAGTTCTTTTTCTGGAGATTTATCCTGCTCTTTCACTTGTGACCTGTTTCTGAGTCTCTGCCTTTTGGCTGCTTCCCTGTGTTTGTTTTTATGTATTAGGTAGATCTGCTATGTCTCCGGACTTTGTATAGTCGCCTTGTATAATAAATGTCCTATAGGGACCAGGGCCTCAGCCTCCCCAGTCACCTGAGCTGGGCATTCCAGGTGCACCCCTGTGTGAGCTGTGTGCACTGCCCTATTATAGCTGAGCCTTGATTTATGTTGGCGTCACTGGGAGCAATTAACCCCAAGGCCAATCGGTTGTAAGGATTGACTGTGACTACAGCTGAAGAGCTATTGTGCAGGAACCAACCCTATGGGTCAGGACTTGCTTTAGTGGGGCTTTGGTGCTCACTGAGTCCACCCCTTGAGTGTGTCACTCATGAAGGTGGTAAGGTTGTAATCCAGTGTGTTTGAAGTTGACCACTGGGTGCACTGGCTCTGGTGCCTCCTTGGAGGTTCAAAGTCAGCCTCTGCCAATGCCCTGCCCAGGGTCACCCAGCATGAGCTACAAATCAATCCATGGATGGCTGATACTTGTGCTGAGTTTGGAGGTGCCCAGGAGAGGCCAAGCTGTGAACCAGGTGGGCTGCTACTAATGCCAGGCCTGGGGCCACTTACTGAGAGGTACTGGGCACAATGAGGCCATCTGCTGCTAGTTTGAGAGACTTTAGAAAAGTCCAAAGCATGAGGCAATAGAGGCCATTTGTTTGGAAAAACCACTGGAAATGACTTGGATGAGCCTGCAAGTAGGGAGGGGAAGGGTCTCAGGGAATCACCAGAGCAGGGTAAAACATGTGAGCCAGGTTGATGGAGATTCAGATATGGTGCAGCCTGTCAGCTCTGTGTCAGGGAGGGCTCAGCAAAGGAGCACTGGCCTCTTTCTCCCAGAAATTATGTCTGAGAGAAAGCTGCCCCTCCAGTTCTTGCCCTAATTCCAGACAATAGTTCCTCCCCAAGTGTCCCAGATTCCTTTCAAGCTACTGTATTAGTGCTATATCTCAGAGGGAGTAAGTCCATGCATGGGCTCTTTAAGAGGAACTGCCTGGGACTCCCACAGCCACAATCCCTTCTGGTTTTCACAACCAAAAGTTGTGGGGACTTCTCTTCCTGGCACTAGAACCCTTGGCTGAGGGCCTGGTATGGGTCAGGAATCTTTTACTCCTCAGGGAAACCTCCACAGCCAAGATATCCCTCTTGATTTTCAACTACCACACATGGGTGTGGGACGAACTGGTTCTGTGATTCCACCCTACATCTCCACTCCTCCCACCAGTCTCGATGTGTTTCTTCTTTAATTCCCTAATAGTAGGACTTCCATTCAGCTAGATTTCAGGTGGTTCCAAATGACGGTTGTTCTGTTTTAGTTGTAAATTTTGATGTGCTTGTGGGAAACAGCGAGAACCACATTTACCTCTGCCACCATCTTGTTTGGAACCTGCAGGGCATTTTAAAAATCCACTGTATTATGCCACCAGTGGTCCCTTGTTAATTTGCATATTTACAAATACTTCCTGCTCTCATCAGAGAGCTCTAGTCAGATTAGAATGTAAGATCTCCCAAGGCAAGGGATTAATCTCCAGGACTTTTGACAGAGCCTGGCACAGAGCACACATTCAATAAATATTTGTTGAATGGCTAAATATTTGTTAAATAAATAAGACATGATTCTTCTGTATTGAAAGCATGTTTCATATTACATCATAAATCATATTAGATATTTTCTTATTTGGGATGGAATTACTGATGGAAGTTGGCTTCTAAGAAATATGTGAAAAAGTGGGTCTTTGTAGACCATATTAATTTCCTAGGGTTGCTATAACAAATTTCCAGGAACATTCTGGCTTACAACATCAGATATTTATTCTGTCATAGTCCTTAAGGCTAGAAATCTGAAATGAAGGTGTCAGCAGGACTGCACTCCCTAGAAGCTCGAAGGAGAATCCTTCCTTGTCTCTTCCACCCTCTGGTGGCCCCCAGCAATCCTTGGCTTCCTTTGCTGTGCCACATCACTTCAGTCTCTACCTTTGTCTTTATGTCACTCTCTCTTCTGTAGTCTTCATCTCTTCTGTCTCTTATAAGGACACATCACTGGATTCATGGCCCACCTGGGTAAGAGGTGATGATCTCATCTCATCCTTAACTTAATTACACCTGCAAAGACTCCTTTTCCAAAGAAGATAACATTCATAGGTTCCAGAGATTTGGACATGACACATTTCACTACCCAAGTGTTAGAAAAAGCATCCATGCTCAAATCAGCTACAGTGGAAAATTATTTGTGAAACAGGGAGTTGGTTTTCTGATAAACCTGTGAAAGGGCCCCCAGTAAGAAATCTACTCCAATGGCAGAGGCAGGGGGACCTCATGTCCCAACGAGCTGCTGTACAAGGTGGACAAGAGTACTGTCTCTATGGGTTTTGATTGAAATATAAACTGAACCATGCAGTTTGCCTGACAGTTCCCTCCACATGCGTCTCTCCATGTTAATGGATATGAAGATGGGGATTCTAATTTGTTGAAGGATGTGGTCTGTGCAGGGAGATGCTGGAAGCTCAGTGGTCCTATTCATGGTAGCAGGAAGAACAGACATGTAGCTCCAGTGTTTGGGAGAGAGAAGTGAGTCTGTATTAGGGGCTGGAGGGCACGGATTTTGATAAGTGAAGTAATTTTCAGTTTTGTGTCAATTAAATCACAGAGAAGGAAGAATCAAATGATTCCTCTAAGTTTTCACACCACCACCCTGAATTATGTTGAAGTGGTATCTTCAGGCTGTAATGAATATTAAGGGTATATGTGATAAGACAAATTCACTGTAAAATATTAAGAAGAGAGCCAGGTTAGAAAGAGTTCCCACCTTTGTTTGGGTGACAATGCAAAGTGCCTTGGCCCAATTTTACATGTATGGGACTAGTATAATTTTACATGTATGGGACTAGTATAATTTTACATGTATGGGACTAGTATAATTTTACATGTATGGGACTAGCATAATTTTACATGTATGGGACTAGTATTTTTAATGCATTAATTAAAAAAATAAATCCAAATTCCACGTGAATGCTTAGTCTCTTTTGGGCTTGGACCACCTCGCTGTCTAGTTCCTGCACAGGAGTTAGCCTGGGCATCCCGAGTTGCCATATGGGAATCGTGTGCCCTGCTGTTGAACTCACTGCCTTCCGTGAGACCTGATGCAGGGGAGAGGACAATGGAGGACAGGCTCCTTACTCATTTGCAATGTGTCTTGGAATGATATCAAGTGTTTTGTATTCCATCCAGGGAGCTGGGAGGACAGCTTGCTATGGAGAAGGTTCTTGGAAGGTGTGTTGTTCTCAACACAGGAGCACAGAGTGATAGCATCTCTGGGAATTATCTGAAATGTTAAACTCTTTTACGCTCCAGTTCAGTTAGCAAGTGTTCCCATCCCCCCTGCAGTTTTATAGACCAGAACAATGCAGTGATCTCTGCCTGTTTCCACCTCCCCACAGTCAGAAGGAGATGTCCACATCATGAGAGGGTGCATGTAAGGATCACAGGCTCTAAAGCATCTGTGTGGACCACCCCTGTTAGTCATCCCTGGGTCCTTATCTTTCAGACAGGCCTTTTTCCTGTGAGTTCCCACTGTGAATCCTGGTTGATAGTTTCTCTGGTTAATAGTTTCTGGATCATTTATTGCTCAGGAAAAAAACACCAGATGTCCCAGTGATTGACATATGGTAATTTCAAGTGAGCATTAGACTGACTCTTATTCTTACCTCTTGGCCCAGAAACCAAGAACCAAACCATCTACCATCTGAGGCCAGTGGATTTCTTTACAGTGAGAAGTGGTCCTTTCCACTGAAGAGGCACAGCCATGTGGGAGCTGGCAGGCTGTCCCCCAGCCCCACAGGCACACAGGTGAATGCATAAAGAGCTCCAGTCTCTGGGGCTGTTAAAGTTGGCATTTTACATGTCCTAAATTTCCCAAGCTAATAAACAAATGTTTTTTAGTGTATTTATATTTTGCACCCAAACTTGAAGCACATAGCTGGCAGAGAATATGCAAATGCTTTGAAGACCTTCCTCTGCTGCAGCCGTCAATGGAGGTCTTTGTAGCTTGTTCTGCCCCATCCGGCTCTCCAGCCTGCGGCCCGCTCAGTGTGCACTTGGAAAGGCTCCTTCGACCTGAGCTCACCTGAGTGGTGTCCAAGACCAAAGCCAAGCTCTACTTTAACTCTGAGGTGAAAAGCAAGTTGGTCCACATATTGTCCATAATTTATTATTTTTATATGCAATAAAGTCAGTTGTCTAGGGTTCAATCTACTACCTTTCAAAGCAAGGCTTTCATTGTGTTACTGAAGGTGCTTGTTTACACTTTGAAAATAAATATAATTCTTCACACAAATTTTTTTGCTGCAAAATTGTACATAATCAAGGAAGCTGAGACCAGAGTGATTAAGACTATAGATTCTAGAGTGAGGCAAATCTGGGTCTCCAGGCCTCAGGTGAGCTTTCAGACTCCAGATGACTTACTGACCTTCTTCAGCCTCATTTTCTCCTCTGTAAAATGACGGGAAACAGTACCTAATTCTGGGGAAGCTCGTGAGAGGGTGACTAGACAGCTATCCACAGAGTGACTAACCTGTGGGAAGCACAGGATAAATGTTTGCTTTTACTCTTCATATTTTTTCTACTCCTCCTCTTCTTCTCTCCATCTTTTTCTGGTTACCAGCAACCAAAGCACACAGGTAACAAAAGCAAACAGACCAGATGCCCATGCACAGACATACATCTTATAGCTGCAGTCGTGGTGTGCAGCATTCCATATTGTGCTTTGCAAATAATTTACTATGCAGCTAATATGTTAGGTACATGTAACATACTTCCGGATCAGAGGTCAGAAAACTATGGCTTATGAACTACAGTTTGCCCTCTGCCTGTTTTTGTAAATAAACCTCTATTGGAGCACAGCTGTTATGGACTGAATTGTGCCCGCTCCCTATTAATATGTTAAGGCCCTAACCTCCAATGGAATTATAGGACCTTTATAGGGAGATATAGAAGTCACAAAGGTGCCATTTACCCAGTAAGACTGGTGTCCTTATAGGGAAGAGGAAGAGACACCACAGCTCTCTCTTCCCCCGCCCCCCCCACACCCACACACGAAAGGTCATGTGAGGACACAGCAAGGAGGCTGTCTGCCAGCCAAGAGGCAGGCCTCTGAAGAAACCAACCTGCCGGCACCGTAAACGTGAACATCCAGACTCCAGAACTGTGAAAAATAAAATTCTGTGGCTGAGTCTCCAGTCTGTGCTATTTTGTTTGGCAGTCCTAGGAGACTAATGCAGCAGCCTTGCCCATTCGTTCATATGTTGTTTATGACTCCTTTCTTGAGACCTTAGGGCCTTCAAAATCTAAAGTATTGACTATGTGGTCCTTCATACAAAAATCTTACCAACTGTTCTAATAGTCTTTGCAAGTTATCTTTTTAGCAGCAGCATAGTATTTGCTAATGGATTTCTAGATGTGCTTGAAGGTGCTTGTCTACACTTTGCAAATAAATATAATTCTTTTTTTAAAAAATTTTATTGATTTTTTACAGAGAGGAAGGGAGAAGGATAGAGAGTTAGAAATATCAATGAGAGAGAAACATCGATTAGCTGCCTCCTGCACACCTTCTACTGGGATTGTGCCCGCAACCAAGGTACATGCCCTTGACTGGATTCAAACCTGGGACCTTTCAGTCTGCAGGTTGATGCTTTATCCACTAAGCCAAACCAGTTAGGACATAAATATAATTATTTACACAAATTCTTTATGGCTTTAACAGATTCCAGAATAACATATGTTTTAGACCATGCCATTATTTTCTCTTGCTTAATTTATTTTTTCAATAAATTCCAAGTTATGGTATGACCTTCTCAAAAAGTATGAGTTCCCCTATTATTTTCTATATTAACATTAAAAAATTTTATCCCTATGGACCCATTAGCCGTGTCTGTATGTGTGCATCTTAACAGTACTATTTCTCCAACAATGGATGTTGATATTTTTTCTGATGTGCTCATGAATATCATTACTGTCTGTACAAATAAGCAACCTAAATGCATCTTCTGCACTCATAGGTGAGGCCACAATGCTCTAGAAACTGTTTCATTAATTGCTATAGCTGTTGCTTCAAGGGACCACTTCTGAATTTACATTTTGTTCCTTCTGTTGATTCTCTCTTATGCTACTTTGCTTTAGCTGGATTTCAGTCTTTTTCCTTTGCACCTGGATTTGACAATCTTCCCTGTCCTCCTGGGGTGTGGCCCAGTAAGTTGTATTGTTTTTACATGTTCTTTTTTTCATGCCTCAACCTCAGAATCTAGATTTATCAACTATCAAACCAAACCCATGCTTTTGAAATCCACACAAGTCTCTTTCCCTTGCTCTGGTGAGAGAGTTGAGTCAACTGTAGAGTTACTACTTTAGCACACACCACCAGTATCTACTACTTGGATTTTTTCATTGCTGACAAACTCCATTTATATTTTCAGTGATTTTATACTCTTTTTCTCTACAAATGTCTTAGTTTAGAGATAGGTTCTTCTGCTTTTCTTTCTCAAGTTAGTCTTAAAATCACCTGGATAACTTCACTCATTTATTTTCTCAACAAAATTTATTGAGTGTCAATTATATGCCAGGTATTCTTCTAGGAACTGGGGATTCACAATGATAAAACTGATATTTGAAAAAACAGATAATAAGAAGGTTAACCAATAATGCATATAGAATATTTAGTGGCGATAAGACCAAAGTTAAATGTAGGGTAGGAGGATCAACAGTGCTGAGGTGGAGGGTGGTGGCACTTTGCAATGTAACATAGCATTGTGAACGGAGCCCTGGCTGAGCAGACCTAAGGAAGTGACAGAATGAACCATAAAGATACTTTGGGGAAGACCAGGGAGGAAGAGAATACCTCCCTGGGATATTTGAGAAAGTATTTGGAGGCCAGTGTGGCTGGAGCAGAAGGACAGTGGGGAAAGCAGAACAAAGTGAGGTCAGATGGGTAATAGGGCCGGACTTAGGTCGTGATAAGGACTTCGCCTTTGAATGGAAGAAGAATAAAAGTAATCGGAGCTGTTCAGTAAACGAGGAGTTTTACAGAATCATCTGGACTAGTGAGGGGGAGAATGGAGCTGAACAAAAAGTCGGGAGGCCACTGCCGTCATCCGGCACGAGTGGGGGTGGGACGGAGTCATCAGGCTCTGCATATATTCTAAACGCAGAGCCTACAGGGTTGGCTGACAAGCCAGTGCAGGGCTAAAAGGAAAGGGAGTCAAGGTTTTTGGAATGTACAGAGAGAAAGCTGGTCTTGTCACTGATGGAGGACATGGAAGTTGGTGGAAATAAAATTGGGGTTCAGCTGGAAGCATGTTAAGGTTGATAGGCCCATTAGAAAGGGCAGTGGGAAACTCTGGTAGGCAATTGAATATGAATATCTGAAGTTTAGAGGAGAGGCCCCGAGCTCCGTGTATGTGCGGGAGTGAACGCGGCTACAAAAAGCAAGATACTGCAGTTTTTAGAGGTCAGAGAACCAGTGAAAACTCAGAAAAAGAGAAATCAGAAACAGCCGTCAATGCGATACAGTTAAATGAGGAGAGTCATGTTCTGGAAGCTAAGTGAAGATCATATTTCTTAGGAGTGGTGATTAACTGCATCAGATCCTGCTGGAAGGTCAACTTCATTGAGGATTGAGGAATAAGGCTGAATTTTTTAATATACAAGTCACTAATGACCCTGATAAAAACCATTTTGTTGGCACTGGGGCAAACATCTAATTGGAGCAAATTAAAGAGAATACAGGGAGAGAGAAACTAGAGACATCAAAATAGATGAGCCTTTTCAGGAAGTTTGCTTCAAAAAGATAGCAATTAATTGACAGAATGATCAAACCACAGTAAGCTATTAGCAATATACAGACTTAATTGTGTCAGAGACAAAACTATGTGCTCACCCAACACCATGTCCTTTTGCTACTGGGCATACACCTAGAGCTTCCCTTCTCAGGCTCACGAGGACTGGCTGGGTTCTATCCATGGTATGTGGATGGAAATGCTGTCTTCTTCACTGGGCCTCAACTTTAAACTACTTTCTACTTCACCATCCAGCTCTTTCTTCTTTCAGTTATGGCTGGTTGCACTGGACCTGGGGAGGACTCAGAAACCCTAGAGACAGTGAGCATAAGTGTGCATGGAGTAGAGCCCTGCTACCAACCACTTTGGATTGTATGACATTAAGTATATGCTATTAGGGAGTAGGGCTGTCTTTTATAGTTATTGATTTACCACAACTAACCTATCTTGAACTCAACCATCGCAGTTAAAGGGCTCTACAAGCCTCCACTTAACATTGATATTTATTAACCCATTTAGTAATTTGGTAAGATTTCAATATTGTGGCACAGTACCCAAATTTACCTAAATTGATTAATGAGTCATATAGCAAGCAATGTCCAGATTTATAAATGGATAGCTTTTGTGATATTCTTGAACTTTGAAATTCCTTGTCCTATGTGGTTGATTGGTGAATTTCTTGATGAAAACCCTGAAGGCTCCTTCGTTGTCCACTGAGATCTGTACCTTTTAGAAATGCATGCAGTTTTCTACAACCTGTGCATAGACAATCAGTCCACTCTTGAGTTTTAAAATGTGTTTGCCTTATCTCAACCCCACTCTCCAACAAGAACTGTTAAAAATCTCAAGTAGAGTCACCAAGTAATGAGCAAATACCTTCTTAGATCAAGTTATAAACTTTGAATCTAGCAGTCAAGAGAAATAGCTTTTATTTCTCTTATAACTGCCCATAAACCTTTGTTAAGATTTTCATTGATTTAAATTACTATAATAACCTAATTCTTCAGGTAGTCTGGGTTTGAAAGAAAGCATTTTACATAATATATATCAATTACTTGAAAAGGCACTTCTGTATGAAGATCAGAGACAATCTGTAACTTTCAAATGCAGATTTTATGATGTCCATCTTCACTCTGGGGGAGCCGTGGTGTGGAATTTCTACAGAAAGAAGACCACAGAATAATAGTCATCATTGTTAAGGATGAAGTTAATACCTAGCTTTGTGCTTTTCACTTATAAATACAAGATTTCTTTAATTTTAAATTGACGTGAACTGAAAAATGCAACTATTTTGTCTGGAGGAAGGACAAAAGAAACATTGTTATCAATTTAAATGAACACCTCGATGGCAAGAAGCATCCATATTTTGAAAGTCACTATACATGCCGGCGGGGGGGGGGGGGTGTTTCTCAGACTCGAGGAAGTAGATTATTCCCCCAAGTCTGCAGCGTACGGCCTGAACGGGTGCTGAGGTGCAGAAGAACCCTGTCCAAGGCCACACAGTGCGAGACTCCCGCGGACGGAGGCTCTCCGGACTGAGCTCTCTGTACCTCGCCATGTTGTCTCTCTCCCTGCCTTCACTCTTCAAATCCTGGGCCGTGACCGGCTAATTGGAATGGGACAGTATCCCACTCAGAGCCAAATCTAGTGAGTTAAATATAGTTTAAACAGTGAAAAAATAATGCATTTTACTCCATTGATAATTTTCTAAATCTTCTCTTTTCAATTCATACATTCAGTGATTTTGAGCCAAGCATTTAAGGCTTGGTTGAATCTGAAGATAATGTTAACACTTTGTCAAGCATCTGAATTGCTTCCAGCATATTGTAGTATAATCCTCTGTCCACAAACATCCCTTCATTATTGCCTAATTACATGCAAATTTCATAAAATGAATGAGTTTTAAGGACTTGTCAATCTGTCATCCTAGGAACCACTGAAACATTTTGACTGCTAGATAAATAATCAGCAATAATCACACTATGCAAATTTGATATTTTCTGTACAATTATCTGGAACCATAAATAACTGGACACAAAGACATTTGGCATTCTCTCCATGAGACCTGACCTATAGGGCTTTTTTCCCTCTTTCCTCTTCTAACAAATGTGCTAGTGGGAAATCTGCTTTTTCCCCTTCTAATTCCAACTGTGCAAATGTACCCAGTGGAAAAATTATGAATACATAAATGCAAAGAGAGTTTTGTTTATTTTTATCTGGAGCGTGTTTCCCCCTGGCAAACATTTTTTGTTTTCATTTTCATTTTTGCTTTTGGTAATTTTCACCTCTCTCTCTTGGAGTTTTCTTTTCCTTTTCTCACCAGTAAAGAGAATATAATTGGGGAACATTAAGTGTAAGTTTGTTTTCTTTAAATTTACTTTCTCCATGTTCTGCATCTTACTTAAGTTTCCTCTATAATTTCTTTCTGGATGGTCTAATATATATCAGTCATTAGGAAGCATTCAATAATGAATGGCTAGTTATTATTCCATAGCCATGCTCAGAACACATAAAAAGTCTACTCCAGCCAGGCCAGCGTGGCTCAGTGATCGAACATTGACCTATGAACCAGGAGGGAATGTGCCAGGGTTGTGGGCTTGATCCCCAGTGGGAGGTGTGCAGGAGGCAGCCAATCAATGATTCTCTCTCATCAGTGATGTTTCTATCCCTCCCTCTCCCTTCCTCTCTCTGAAATAAATAAAAACATGGTTTTTAAGAAGTCTATGAATTCACCATATCTGCAACTACATTTTTCTGCCCATCTGTAATCGGTGCCCATGCCACTGTAAGAATTTGAGGACCAGCCAGTCCTCTGTATTTTTTCAAAAAAAAGCTGATGAGTTCTAATTATAGTGAAAATAGTATTGAATATTTTATTTGCTACAAAGGCCCTCAAATTGAAATACTACTGAAGCATCAGGGGCCATGTGTACCTTTGCTTTGTAAATATCTTTAAATCAGTACAACTTGGACAATCCACAAGTGTTTTCAATGTTTTCAAAGTCCAATTAAAGCTATTACAGTCCTATATAATAAGAGCCTAATATGTTAAGGTCGGTTGTCTGTTCAACCAATCAAAGCATAATAGCTAATGATATGCTAAGGCCACTCAACCGCTCACTATGATGTGCACTGACCACCAGGGGGCAGCCACTCTGACCAGTAGGTTAGCTTGCTGCTGGGGTTCAGCCAATCGGGACTGAGCAAGACAGGCCAGACACTCCCTGGAGCCCTCCTGCATTCCCTCCTCAGCTGGCCAACCTCCCACATCCGTTTCGCAATCCAGGACTCCTCAGGGGATGCCGGAGAGCTGGTTTTGCCCGGATCCTGCAGGCTAAGCCAAGGGACCCCACTGGTGCACGAATTCGTGCACCAGGCCTCTAGTTACTTAATAAAAGCTTTGCTTGCTTGATTGATAAATCAATTGATTGATTGATTGACTGATTGTAGGAAGAGAGACTTGTTGGTTATCATCGAGCAATAAGTCACAGTTATGAGTATAAATAAGAGGCAACTGTGCTTCTATGTTTTGCTAATGGCTGGGCTCATTGATGGAAATAAATCCAGCATGCCACTTAAAAAATAAAAACACTGAATAATCATCCAATATGACTACAGAGTTTTAATTTTTCTTAATTTTAAGATATATAGGCAAGTAAAGTACTTCCATTAACTTCATTTAGAAGGATAATGAAAGAGTGCCATTCAGAAACTTGGAATTTAAAAATGATTAATAAAGTGTTTTGCACCACATCCATTCATTTTCTGCTGTAAGGAGGCCATTAATCAATAGAAAGTCATCCTGACTCATTGGCACTACTTTCACTATGCCCAAATCAAACATGTGTGGGCAGCATAGGCAGAAAACACGAAGTTCCCTTGCACATAGCTGACAAGTTCAAAACTAGCTCATGGAATCCCTCTGCCTTCAGGGGTGGTCCTGAAAGTATTGTCTTTCCTTCTAGTTTTCATTGTCCCCAGTGCAGGTATATTGTAATAGACAATCGTAAATGGCTTCAAGGCCTGAACTGGCAGCATTCTCAACTGATAAAGGAAGATAATATGTGTTTCCTCAGAGCCATCTTTACAAAATGCATAAAACTCTCATAGGGGTGAGGTAGAGACGTGAACGTTCTCAGGCTGCAGCCCACCAATGCTATTTAATCCTGGAAGGATGGCTCTCAGGACACCTACAGAGCAACCATTTATTAGAGTGCCTGTTCTGAGGTAAGTTCAAGTGCAATTTGCACCTTGTCATATTTTACCATATAGTTATATAGTCAAAAATAAAGACATAAGTACAACAGTTTAATTTACACAGTACGTATTTGTCAGGCAAATTACAAAGGCTATTCCACATACAACATTAACTAATAGTGTTAAATAACATTAAATATTATGCTTTGAAAGTAACATTGGAGTTTAGAATATGTACTGAAGATGTCTTATCATACAGAACCCTTGCTATAGTTTTGCTATTATTTGGTCTTGATGCTCAATGACATGAATATGTGTCTCTGTTGAAGTGCCAGCTATAACCAGTTGCCCTGGCTGATGTGGCTCAGTTGATTAGAGTGTCGTCAGGTACACTTAAAGGTTCCCAGGTTGCCAGTCAGGGCAACCAATCCATGCTTCTCTCTCTATCTCTCTCTCTCTCTCATTCCCCCCTCTCTAAAATCAGTAAGCATATTTTCTGGTGAGGATTTAAAAAAAGATATGTCATGTGCGTGCATGTGTGTGTGTGTGTGTGTGTGTGTGTGTGTGTGTATGCATTTTTCCTTGGATTATAGGTATGAATAAAACAATAAACAATTTGGAACAGATATTTTCAACTGGCCAATCATCTATGCCAATTAGCACATACATAGATATTGTTTGGATAAAAACTCCAGGCCCTGCTTTGCTATTTTGTATCATAGACTAGGTCTTTGATGTGCATAGCTATAATTGCAGGCACTGCTCTAGAGTATGTCAAATTTTTGAGAAAATATGCACATGCAGATAGGATGTGTTTAAGAAGAACAGTTTGCAATTGACTCTGAAAAGTAATGGTTTAATTTTGCTTATGCTATTTAAAGCACACTCCTCTTATTCCTTAAAGCATTAAAATAATATTAATCACATTATTTTTGAAATAAAGCCCATGTACTTCAGTTTTCCTGTTCTTGAGTATATGTTATTGAATTCTCAAAGTGACTACTGCCATTTTAGTTATTGCAAAACACATTCATTTGCATTTCTGAATGTTGGGCTTAGTTGAATAGTAAGCAAACGGAAAGCAGGTCTAGTCATGGGTTTGCACTCTGCAGGGCAGTGTTAGACCTTGTTAAGCAACTCTGTGCAATTGCCCTTCTGAGTGTCAGGATGCTTGACTAAGACCCAACTGAGAATGTTCCCACTGGCCTACAGGTTTTAGGAGCTGTCATTAGCACCATAATGACTATTGATGTGGTCTGGAGTAAAAAAAAAACACAAAACTTTATTATGGCACAAATAAGGAGAAAAGATATAAAACTTTCTCTTTTTGTGTATTTATATCACAATTTTACCTTGGACACACCATAGCTTGTTTTGATGAATTTTATTTAACACTAGAGGCCCAGTGCATGAAATTCGTGTACTGGTAGGGTCCTTAGTGGCTGACTGTGGCTGGCCAGGGCCTCCCTCCCTTCCCTGGGCCGGCCCCGCCCCCTGGACAAACTCCCAGAAGAACTCTTGGTTGAGGGAACAATTTGCCTACTACACTTTTATTATATAGGATATCTGCAAACATTGTAGTCATGAATATGACCTTGTCAGAGCAAGTTCCCTTTTCCTGTAAAATAGAGCATGCAACAAGAACAGTGCACACATTACGTAAGGAAGACTATGAAGCAGCACCGTGCAGTCAGCACCACACGGAATGCCTTGCCAGAATCTCAGAGCTCCCCTTGCATGCCTATCTCCTCCCCAAAGGCGTAAGACTGCCTTGATTTGCTAATTATCTCCTTGTGTGTGTTGATAGTTTTTTAAACATAGTGATGCACTAAACGATATAACTTAGTTTACTGCTGGATTGAAAAACTCAGTTCCTGGCTCCTTTGACTCAGTAGGATTCAGGGGTGGTTGTACCTGGCCATCTCTTCCACCATGAGGGAACTTGAAGGCAGACACTTGCCTTGACTTCCTTCTCTGCTACCTGCTAACAGGGTAACTGTATAGGAAAAACCCAATAGTCCTCCTATGTGACTCCTTTATTTTCACCCAGAATACTTCACTTCTGACACTTCTGGTCACCAAATGTGTGGGGTCATCCCCTTGCCTCCCACATACACACCCAGTGATTCTCCAGGACACCAAATGGGAATTTTACCATTTAACTCAACTTTGACACAGTCTACCTGGAGATATTGTCACATCCCACAGGTTAAGGGCTCAGTCCCACAAGAGTGCCTTGACCTTGCTTTGGATGCCAGTAGCACACAGTGTCCAGGTTACCCACAGTTTCTGTTCTCCCTGACTACAAATCAAGGGTTCCATGACCCCTCATTGGGTTCAGTGAATTTGCTATAGCAGCTCACAGAACCCAAAGAAACACTAACATTTATCGGTTCTGAATGGACAACCAGATGAACAGATACATGGGGAGAGGCCTGGAAAGGTCCCAGTGTAGGAGCTGCTGTCACATGGGATTGAGGTGTGTCAGCCTCCCAGTGTGATGTGTTCATAGCTCTCTGATCCCTGTACTACTGGAATTTTTATGGGAGCTTCCTTATCTAGGCATGATCAATTTTTTAAAAATATATTTTATTGATTTTTTACAGAGAGGAAGGGAGAGAGACAGAGAGTTAGAAACATCGATGAGAGAGAAACATTGATCAGCCACCTCCTGCACATCTCCTACTGGGGATGTGCCCGCAACCCAGGTACATGCCCTTGACCGGAATCGAACCCAGGACCTTTCAGTCCGCAGGCCGACGCTCTATCCACTGAGCCAAACCGGTTTTGGCCGTGATCAATTATTAACTCCACCTCTAGCCTTTCTCTCCACTCTGGAGCAGTGTTGGAAGGCTGGGCCTCAAAGCTCCAAGTTTCTACATGGCTTGGCCTTTCCGGTGACCAGACCCCAATCAAGAGTGCACCCCGAGCCTCCTGGTTAGAAAAAGGGTGACCCTAGTGCTCTTAATACTTAGGGATTTATGAGTGTTTCAGGACACCCGGGTCAGGGGTGGGGTCAAAGACCAAATATCAGAACAAAAGACGCTCCTGGTAGAGCATTTAGAAAATGACAGGGACTTCAGAAGTTCTGTTCCAGGAAGCAGGGGCAGATAGATGTATACAATCTCACAGTAACCTCATTTCACTGATTTCTGGCACCTTAAGTGAAATGCAAACCTTATGGAAAGGTTGGGTAAATATCAATGAGACTGAATGAGAAAGTGATTAGGAAAGCACCAGGCAGGACAGAGATATGTGCAGTGATCAGTGAGAGTGTGTAAGAGGCTCACTGACCAACAGCTGACTATCCGGAGACAAATAACCAGGATGGTTGACATCAGAAGTGAAAACTATAAGGTAAACATACGTGCTTCTAGGTTCCTATATCTGAAAATCATCATGGTAGAGGCCTGTTTGGTGGTGTTTTAGATTTCAGAACCATGAGCAGCAGTCCAAATATTCTAGGCAGGTAATTGCAGATCAGGGTGAGATTTCAGAATTTTGAGCAATTACAACTGTTCAAAAAAGTGGGGTGATAAAAACATGAGATGGAAAGTCAGCTGGGCCTGGCTTTATATCTAGCCCCTAGCCCTTGCTGGCTGCATACATTCGGGCAGGACCTGGTCAGGCAAGGCTCTAACTGTATGTACCCAATCTGCTAATTAGGGTTAAATACATTTGTATAGATTGTGAAATAAACTAGCTAGTGTATGCAGAGTCCTTAGGACAGTTGTCTGCCACGAAATTTATATTAAAATGGAATAAATGAATTCTCCAGTCTGCAAAGTACTCAAGATGAACTGAGATAACCACTAGTCAAGAAAGTGTCTACAAGCAGAAGCCACGCCTGTCTTGTTCACAGTTGCATGCCCCAGTCCCAGCACCTAGCAAGTTGCAAGTTAATATTTTTATAATGCATGGTGATAGAAGGAATGTCTGCAGTGAGTTGAGCTTAAACAGAATCTTTATGTGATTGTTTACTTCTTTAAAGATCTATAATTTTTTATTTTCTTGGCCTGACTGGAAATATGAAAAACAACCCCCAAAGGAAGAGCTTCATCCACTAGACACACCATTGTTTGTTAACACATAGCTGCAAACCTTTACTGCAGTGCTGCCCTCATTGTGAACTTCAGACCTAAAGCACTTGAGGTTCTCAGGGTGTGTGTATGAGAGTAGTTCTCAAAATTCACTGTACATTGAGATCCTCTGTGGAGCCTTTAGAAATCCCTAGTTCAGTCCCTAGGATGTGTCAGTTCACATCCTAAACCAATTAAATCTGCATCTCTAGGGGAGCAACTCAGGCATCCATGTTTTACAAACTCCACAGGTGATTTCAATGTGCACTCAAAGTTGCAAACCAGAACCTCAGGATTTACATGCCAGGCCCTGTTCCAGGTGTTGGGCAAGCAGCCACAAAGCTCCTTGCTTAAAGAGCTGTCAATTCCCTCAAAAGTTTCATCCCTGGTATGTGCTACAGGTGTTGTCTATTACCATGCACCCATGGTCAGTCCTGCAGGGTGATTTTCTTTGCTACTCCAGGCACTGGAAGATGTGAAATGGATGTTTACAGGGGTGGGTAGAGATGGACCTGATTCAAATATAAATTAAATATTTTTGTTAAACAAATAAAGATTATCTACACCAGTGGTCGGCAAACTGGGGCTCGCGAGCCACATGCGGCTCTTTGGCCCCTTGAGTGTGGCTCTTCCACAAAATACCACGTGCGGACATGCATGTACAGTGCGATTGAAACTTTGTGGCCCATGCGCAGAAGTCAGTATTTTGTGGAAGAGCCACAGTCAAGGGGCCAAAGAGCCGCATGTGGCTCGTGAGCCTCAGTTTGCTGACCACTGATCTACACTAATAAAAGAGAAAGATGCAAATTGATCGTACCTTTGCGACACCCACCAGGCAATCAGGAGTGAGTATGCAAATTAACCCAACAAATATGGCAGGTTAATTTGCATACACAGGCGCCAAGTGGCCAGGGGTGAGGTGGCACTGCCCCAGCCGCTCCAGGCCTCTGGGCAGCATGGGAAGGTGGACAGGCAGCTCTGGGCCAGAACAAAGGCAGAAAGGCGGTGCCAGCACCAGGGGAAGGAAGGCCCGTTCTTGCACAAAGCTTCGTACATTGGGCCTCTAGTTTTAATATATTTGACCTGAGACTCCTACAAAAACATTGCACTGCTAAATACAAGCATCCACATCAACCTACTTGAGGGGGTTGGAAAAGTCCCTTTGATCTCAGCATATCTTCATCTATTTCCAAGTAATGTGCCATCCCAATACAGTAGGTCCTTGGGTTACCTGGGAGATCCATTCCTGTGGTGCAATGTAACACGATTTTCGCCGTAAGTCAGCACCCACCTATATAAGCACCTATGTCACTCACATGAAGCACATACACAGCATGTAATGAAGTGAAACAGTAAAAAGAATTTAAAAGAAAGATAACAATTACAGACCTCTACTTGTGGTAAATAAATAATAAAAACATAAAGCACACATGTACATATGGTGAAATGATGGAACTTTTTTTTTATATAAATAAATGGGAGATGGCAATGTAACCACAAAACGACTTATGTCAAGTCCGATGTAACCTGAGGACTGCCTGTACTCAGGGGCTTAAACCAACAACAACACATTCTTTTTACACATCTGGGCCAGGCTCATAGTGATGATGCTCATCTCTGTTCCCATTAGATTCAGTTGGGCTAGGTAGCTGGCTAGGGATGCTGGCTGTTAGCTGCACGTCAGCTCTGAGTGTGGCTATGACACCTGCACGGGGCCTTCCCATGTAGCTGCTGAACTTCCTAATAACATGGTGGCTCGTTCCAAGGGACACACGTTCCAAGAAGGAGAGTGGGGTAGAAGCCATCTTGCCTTTTCCTTTCTAGCCTAAGCTCTTAAAGTCATGCAGCTTACATCTGATGTGTTTTTTTAATTAAAAAGGAGTCACTATGGCTGGCCATATTCAAAAGGAAAAGCAGACTTTACCTTTCCAGGGGAGAAGCGCCCAAGAATCTAAGGAAATGCTTTAAAAGCACCATATTGGATAGTTTACAGTTGGCCACACGTTTTAGAGTGTTTTTGTTCTTGTGCCCACAGGTTTGTACATTCAGTAATACTTTTTGATCTTCCTGTGACCAAAGGACTCATATCTATAAAAAAGGTAAGCAAAGAATTTAGAGGATTGTCCAGTTTGAGACCAAGGAGTGGAGTACCTAGTTTTCTTAGACAGAGGCCCATGTGGAAATCACATTTTCTATTTGATGTTATCAGCATCACACCCTAACCCTTTGACTTCCTGGCAAACCTTTTACTTGTGTTCTCTAAGGGCAACAGGAGTTTTCATTTTCCTAAGGATTTTAATAGGTATGTGGATACCTTGAGGGAAGAAATTGAACTTCTAGGTAACTTAGACTGATTTTCTTAGAAGTCAGTAGTAGTAATCTATATAAAAACTGGGATACTGGGAGTTCAATTTCTCGCTCTGATGTGCGCTGATGACCAGGGGGTGGCATGGAATGAAGGAAGGCCCCAGCTGGCAGCTGACAGCCAGGGAAGGGAGGCCCTGGCTGGCAGCCAGAAGGCCCCAATTGGCCCTGATCATCAGCCAGGCCTAGGGACCCTAGCTGTGCACAAATTTTGTGCACCGGGCCTCTAGTACTATAATAATGACCTATGCTAAAATGTTACCAGATTCAAGGGCTACATAGGTAATGGTTATTCCTGTCTTGCTTTATAATATCAGAATGTCAAATAATTTGTGTGTATTTTTAAGGAATCAGCTGAGTTTGCATATAACTACACAGATACACATTAAAATTATTGAGTCAAATCTCTATTGAAATAAGGAATAAAGTTAAGTTAATAAGTAAATGAATAAATAAAATAATCAAAAAAATAAATAAATAGCAAATATTCATTAGAAAAAGAAATACTTTTCACAAATGAAGCTACAGAGGGACAGAGCTGTAGTTAAATTGACATATTTTAAACTAGAGGCCCGGTGCATAAAATTCGTGCATGGGGTTGGTCCCTTCAGCCCAGCCTGCACCCTCTCCAATCTCGGTTCTCTTGGGGGATGTCTGACTGACAGTCATACATCCCTCTCACAATCCTGGACTTCTGGCTCCTAATCGCTCACCTGCCTGCCTGCCTGGTTGCCCCTCACTGCCTCTGCGTACTGGTCTGGTTGCCCCTAACTGCTCCCCTGACAGCCTGGTTGCCTCTCACTGCCTCCCCTGCTGGCATGGTTGCCCCATACTGCCCTCCTCTGCTGACCTGATTGCCCCTAACTGCCCCCCCCCCCCGTTAGCCTGGTTGCCCCTAACTGCCCCCCTTTGCTGGCCAGGTTGCCCCCAACTTCCCCCCTGTGCCAGCCTGGTCACCCCTAACTGATCCCTAACTGCTCCCCCTAACTGCTCCCCTGCCAGCCTGGTTGCCTCTTACTGTTCCCCTTCTGGCCTGGTTGCCCCCAACTGCCACCCCTGCTGGCCTGGTCACCCCACACAGCCTGCTTGTTCAGTCATTTGGTCATCCCCCACTAACCTCCCCGCCGGCCTGGTTGTAGGCAGCCACCTTGTGAGGGTATGAGGATTAATTTGCATATCACCTCTTGATTATATAGGATGAGCCTGCAGCTACTTGACTTTCCCCTAAGAATGCTAGAATGAGTGTGTAAAAGTTTTGATACTTTTCAGTCTGGTTCACTGGATAATGAACCCCACTCCCCTCATCAGGTGGGTGGGAGAGGGGCAGTGAGTTCCTTGTAAGGAGAAACTGTGTTGCTTCGATGTCAGACAGGCTTAGTTCAAGTTCTGCCTTCATCATAGCCCAGCACCCTGGCCTGAGTAGGTTAACTTGAATCTCTTCTCACATTTCCAAAGAACAAGGATAACATGAAATTAGTCCAACGTGAGGGTCAGGTGAGATGATTGCATCATCTACCCAGCAGGGAACACTGGGTGCATCACTGTCTCTTTCCAGACCTTCGCTCTCAGCTCCTCACATAGAAGTGTCCTCAAACATGTCTGCTGAATAAATGGCTGAATAGAGCATATGCAATTTAAATCCTGCTAGTATTATTTGCATACATAAATAAATATATAGTGTTTCTCTCTGAAACACAGACTAAGTTCTGAAGATTATTATGGTTTAGGTTGTATTCTAAGGGTAACAGTCTTTATCACATGCAGCAAAGCAACTTTGCTTTTCACATAATTTTCCAAAATTGTGTTTATAATTTAATAAGACAGGATCAATAAATCAATACATGTAAAATGGCTACAATCCCAGAACCCCTTTGGTCATTTCACCTTCTTTCAGAAAAAAATGCTTTCCTAAGTTAGTCAAGTAAATTGTGTAGTGTGTGTGTGTGTGTGTGTGTGTGTGTGTGTGTGTGTGTGTTTCTCTCTGTAGAAAAGACATGGGAAGACATAATGGTCAGTATAAATCATTTTCCCTCCCAAAGACTAGAGGAGGTTCTCCCAGCTCAATGTGCTGCAGGGCACGCCAGGCCCCAGCCCTGATTTCAGGTACTGACTTTGTTGCAATTCAATTACACTTGACTGTCCCTTGACTGCTTGAGAGCTGGAGGTAGCACTCTCCAACATCACCTTCCTCAATTAGTACTTAAGACATGTGTTTTTACTTTTCAAAAAGTTTTCAAAAATTTCAGAAACCAGTTAAAGCCCCTAAATACATATTTCAAACAGGCTCCCTGCAAAGTGGTGTGAGCACTGTGGCCCTTGCTGGAAGCCAGGCGTTGTGAGGGGATGTTGGAGACGCATGGTATGGAGTGCAGGCGGTGCTCCTAGTGTATGAGCACACTGATGGCTGTTGACACTAAATGACACAAACTTGGTCAGTGTGGTCCCTTCGGTAAGCATCTCTGCACCTTTTTAAATGTTAATTATATTTTGACCTTAGGAAAAGGAGCAATGTATATTCTCAAACTTGCCTTTTCTCTGCTTCACCCAGGATCACAGTAATCACCTGATTTCCTCTCTCTGACCCTCAAGCTCCCTAATTTTTGCCCTCGGGCACTTACCTCCAGAAATACACTGGTTGTTTGTGCATATGCATTTAATATCAACCATTTCCTTTTGCAGAGACTATTCTGGATAAAGGCGTGACCCAGAGTTGTGCTGACATTAGCTCTCATGGAGGTAAAGAAAACAGGCTGGATGATGATCGATTGAGACATTTCAAGGACTTCCCTAGAATACCACAGCTCTCTCTGTGGGTCAGCCAGTGTTTCAGATGGCTTAATTCCTGCACATTCACGCAGGTAGCCAGGAAAAACACAGGGGAAGCCATGGGGAGGTGTCTTCTATTGTCTGTCTTCACAGAGGGAATGTCACATAGCAAAGGGCTCATCTCTGGCTTCTCTGAGAACCCCCTCCATGTCCAGAATGGGGGGCATTTAAAATACCTTTTAATCTGTTAAAATATGTGTCTGGTTGGTAGTTAATGGCATTTTTCTGTTTAATTTTGCTGAGTTTCCAGGTGGGACTTAGACTTTTATAAAAATGAACAGGATTTAATATTTGGGTTCTTTGGGATATTTCTGTGGTGGTGGACCTGGTACTATTATAGTGCAACTCTGATGTACACAGACAACATATGAGGATAATTGATTGGCAAGGATAAAGATAACAATTACTTTCATTTCTAAATTGAAACAAATCGAAGGAAAATGGGAAATTGTAAGGGATGGAGTATTTAGGAACAAGTTTTAAAAACATTTGACTATTTGCCTAAAGAGGCGTACACTATTTAGAAGCATCTTTCCAATGTTTGGTTTTCCTTGGACAAATGGACAAAAGACAGTGAAGTATAGGAAATGTCCAGTTAGCCAAAGGCTTTGGAGAAGAAAAACAAATAAATTCAGTTCAACACCCAGTTTACAATTCTCTTTCTTAGCTTTCTGAGAGATTTATATAAAGACTTCCTATTATAGACTCTCCTCTTCTTTGAGGACTCTTCAAATCCTCTTCCTCCCTCCAACAGCCATCTGCTCTCCAGGACACATTGTCCCAACACATTTCATCTTTTATATATTCCATATTTGTACTCACAGGTTTTTTTTTTTTCTCTTTCAGACTTAAATAAATTATATGTTTCCCTCCCCCCAGCTCTAGGCCTTTCTATGAGGAAAACTACAGGTAGAGTGATACCTATAAACCATCATATGCTTCCAGGCATTTTTGCCAAGTTTTTTACTGTCAAATTAAAAGTGAAATAAAGAACATGTCTGTTAAGTAAAAGCCAGAACTCTTATTTCTGCCACAGAGCCGTCCTCTAGTGTACTCTGCACATGTATATAATGGAAGCCTATCTAAACCTCCCTCTGAAACACGCTTAGCTACAACACATTTCAATAGTGTGCACATTTAATTTTTATAGTTTTTGTTTAAATTGAATGTTCGGCCTTAG
The DNA here is from genome assembly GCF_014108235.1 of Myotis myotis. Lineage (NCBI taxonomy): Eukaryota > Metazoa > Chordata > Mammalia > Chiroptera > Vespertilionidae > Myotis > Myotis myotis. The sequence continues at coordinate 4,596,449 of NW_023416327.1, forward strand.
AAAGAGGGACACTGTCTCAATTAATACCAAGTTTCTAACTGGGACACAGGGGACATGACTACCATCCCCTGAGATAACGGTGGGAGGCAAGTGTGCTTACCAGTGGGAGGTGGGGAGGAGTTCAACTTGGTGAAAAGAAGTTGATGTTCTTGGCCATATCCAGGTGGAAATATGTAGAATGCCATTGGATGTGATTCTGAAACTCAGGGAAGTATTTGGAGCTGGGATTGTAGACTTGGGAGTTATCAACCTACAGGTAGTATTTGGAACCATAAAGGTTGGTGAGATCACTCAGGAACAGTAAGAGATGCTTGCTTCCCACCGTTGTCTCAGGGGATGGTAGTAAGACGAGGAGGAAAGCAAAGAGCATTGAGTGTGATAGAAATGGGGATGGTGGAGAACTTAAAGTGAGGAAGGATTGACTGCAGAATACAAAGTGATCTCTCATAGGATTAGGAAGGAAAACTCTATCTAATAGGCGGGACAGATGGGAATACCTCTGTGCCCCTGGTGACGGCCCTTTTACATGAGTAGTACGGAAAGAAGGTGGCTTGTTAATTGGGCTTTAAAGTGAGTAAACCCAGGGAGTTTAGAGTATTTCTACTTTCATGCTCGAGGTTGGCCTTTGTACTGTCTATGGAATATCAAGTTTGCAATAAATATTGTTTTATTGATTCAGGAAAATGTATTCAATCTCCATTCTAAATAAAAATCAAAGTTATGCCAAAACCGGTTTGGCTCAGTGGATGGAGCGTCGGCCTGCGGACTGAAGGGTCCTAGGTTCGATTCTGGTCAAGGGCATGTACCTGGGTTGCGGGCACATCCCCAGTGGGAGATGTGCAGGAGGCGGCTGACCGATGTTTCTCTCCCATCGATGTTTCTAACTCTCTGTCTCTCTCCCTTCCTCTCTGTAAAAAAATCAATAAAATATATTTTTAAAAAAAATCAAAGTTATGTACAGAGTCCATTACTTAAGATAGTTCAATTTATGGTTTTTTGACTTGGTGGTTGTGCAAAAGTGGTACACATTCTGTCAAAACTCTCCTGTGAATTTTGAAGTTTGGCCTTTTCCCAGGCTAGGGATGTGCAGTATGATGCTGTCCTGTGGGCAGCCGCAGTGCCAAGGCTCCCCGTTGGCCAGGTGATTTCAAGAGGAAACTACTGATACTCTGTAGAGTACTGTGTTGTGAATGTTTTTGGATATTGTGTTCTGAGCCCTCAGTGCAGGCTCGGCTAAGCTACAATGTTTGGTAGGTGAAGTGTATGAAGTGCATTTTCTACTTACAATAATTTCAGCCTTCAGTGGGCTATTGGGATATAAACCATCAAAGTCGAGGAGCATCTCTATCTCAAACTCCTAGCTAAGACTAAACAACATGGAAGTCTGAAACAGAGGCGCTTCCAAATTAATTACTAAGCCAGTGGCTGTGGGAATACAGGAGGATGCTTTGTATAACCTTTTAATTATTCTGATTTTAACTTCAGTGTAACCTCCTCAGAGTGAATTATTGACCTCCCAATTTAAAGTAGATTCTTGAACACTTCTATCATATTATTATTTTTTTGCACAGCAATTTGCACCTGATTTTTTTAAAAAATCTATTTCCACACCCACCCATTATAAAGTAAGAGCCAAGAGAAGAAGCTGTGACTGTCTTGATCCCATCTGTATCCTAGACATCTTGAATGGTTCCTTCTTGCAGGAGCATTGCAAAATGAGTTATCAACAAATATGTGTTAAGTGAATAGATGAAAGGTCTCCAACCTGAAGTTTATAGACTTACACTCTGATTTGATGTCAATAATATAATGATCAGAGCAAATTGAATGATTATAGTGTGCCAGAAATTGTGCTAAGTACATACTGAATCCTTCCAACACCAGTCCACTGAGATAAGCATTATTTTTTTCTTCTTGATAGAAAATGCACCAGGGGCTTTGAGTAGATAAATATTTTATCTACTAATAAAAGACCATTGGTGATTGAACTTGCATTTAAACCCCAACTTGCCTGACTCTATGTATTTGGCTTTCTCTTTCTGTTGAAATGTTGGCATCAGGCTTGTGTTCCAGGTACAGGTACACTAAGCTGAAGATGGTCACACCAAGGCTTCCACCTAAAAGTCTATTGCCATGAGTACTATTGTGATGAGTTAACTTCTAATCTTTAGTTAATATTTATTTCATTTATGGTGTGGCCAGATAATTAGGCCTAGAAACAGATAATCAAAACATTAGATAAAAGTCATAATAAATATAACATGTATTATGAAAATATATAAATATGATATTAGAGTCACTGCTCTAAAGAGCTATATATATATTAATTAATTTAATCCTCACAACAACCTTAAGAGATAAATATATTATCTCCATTTTTACAATGAGGAGACTAGGAGAAAGAAGTAAAATAACTAACCAAGTCACGTGCTGGGGAAGTAAAGCCAGGATTGGAACCAGGAAGGATGGTGTCAGGGTGCCTCAAGCAACCCAGGCCAAACAAACCCAGCATATGCTAAGGAACTTGATGTCCTAAAGCTGATGAAGATCAGATTGTGTATAATTTTTTTTTACTAACTTAAGATGTATCCATATATTAACTAGAGGCCTGGTGCATGAAATTCCTGCACTGGTGGGGGTCCCTCAGTGCAGGACCTCTCACTGCTTACCACCCACTTGCTTGCTGCTCCTTAGTGCTGCTGCGGAGGTGGGAGAGGTTCCCATCACCACCACTATGTTCACCAGCCCTGAGCCTGGTTTCCTGTCAGAGTGTACTGACTACTAGGGGGTGTCTGCCCCCTGGTGGTCAGTGTGCATCATAGCAACTGGTTGTTCCAGCAGAACAGTTGCTTAGGTTTTTATTATATAGACTAGGGGCCCAGTGCATGAGTTCGTGCACCTTAAAAGGAACTGTGGGCTGTGAGGCTGTGGTGGGCACGTGGGCACGTCTTAGCCCATCCTCTGCAACCCCACCACAGCCCCTCCCTCTGTGGCCCCCGGTCCCCTGTCTACCAGCAGCCCCGCTCCCACCGCTGCTGCCCCCATGTGCTGACAGTGCCGGCTCTGCTCATACCTGCTGACAGTGGTGGCTCTGGTGTCAGCATGGGTATGAGTGGGGCCAGTGCCAGTAGTAGGTGCGAGTGCTGGGCGGGATCGTGGTGCGCTGGAGCAAAGAATTTTTAGTAACCACCAGAGGCTCACCCCAATGACAGCGACCGGCGCCCCACCTTGTTCTGGCGCCCCCGCTCACCTGCAACACCATCCTGCTGTGGCCAACGCCTGCCATGTTCCATGCTCTATCACCTGCTGCTGATGCCTGCCATGTTCCGCACGCCCCCTGGTGGTCAGCGCAGTCATAGTGACCAGTTGTTCGGTTGTTTCGCCATTCGGTCTATCTGCATATTGGCCTTTTATTATATAGGATTATTCCTTCAAGCTGGATAAAAGTTTTTCATATCGAAGATCTTAGCTAATTAAAAAATAGATTGTTAGTTATTTCAAAATGTTATACTTCAATGTCTCTGTAACTTTAAGTAGATAAGTGGATTGAATCTCTGACATTTACTAGGTTTATGTCTTGGCCAAGTTATTTTGCCCTAGATAGGAGACTTTGGAAGCTATGATTAAAGTGGTGATCTTAACAGATGATATAGAATTGTATCATCTTAGTCAGGACTTCCAAAAGAACTTCTTGTGACAATGGAAATGTTATAAAATATATGGTCATTGAAAAATTGAAATGTGGCTAGTGAAACTGACAAACTAATTTTTAATTAAATTCAATTTTAATTAATTAAAATTTAAGTTTAAGTAGGTACATGTGTGTAGAGGCAGTATACATTTATACTACATATAGACATATAAGTTTATGAGAGTTTACACAATTAGAAACAATCAAAAATATTAGGAAACTGGACACTGAAAAGGTTATTTTACAAAGGAGTGGGAAAGACAAGCTATACTCAAATAAGCAAGTGTTGGAGGGTTTAATACATGAAGTAACGGCAACTTTAGGTAAGCCTGAGGCTTGTCAATTTTATTGATTGGGTCCTACAAAGTCAAATGCTGTTCTGCTTGCAAGCAATAGTTATTTAGAAAATCCAATCTGATCACCCAAACCTATAAATAAGTGACTAATATGTGAACACTAGAAAGAACAATCTTAGACATATGAGCATGATGACTCACATTATTTACTCACAAGAGAAAAAGTTGTAGCACTGAGTAGAGAGGAGCATCCTTTCCCGGAAGCCTATTTCTAGAGAATCCTGTAAAACTCTTAGTACCTTTTGTAAAAAAGGTAAAAGATAAGGAACTTCAGAGCATCAACATGATGGTAAGGAATTGAAATCCACTTTTCAAAGCCAAGGAAATCACCTTGCTATTATCAGTTATATTACTACCAGTGATCAATCCAGGAAGGATGTTCCACCAATGGGGCAGGAAGTGTAACAACCCTTGGAAGCTGCTGCATTCTACCATGTACATCTGTAGTTTGGCGTTGCTTAAAGACGCTTATTTTTTTGTATATTGTATTGTAACAGCTCTTTTCTAATATAAATATGATTTTGGCACATTGCCTATACATACACTATGTCGAAGTTTAGTTTTTAAAAATACATTCAAAATTGTGTAAATTCAGAGTACTGGTTTGGGCTGTAAAAGAATTTGGCAGCGCCATTTGTTTTATTAACTAATCAACCATTCATTTTCCATTTGCTTCTTTGAATTTAATAATATAGCAGGAAGCAAAGGCAGTAACTAAAGCTCATAAATTGCTATTTTTATTACAATTATAAAACAGTTTTCTTTTTATTATAAACAATGGTCTTTTCTATAGGTTTTTATTATTCAATTTTATTTTCTGTCTTCCTACAGAAGTAGAAAATGAAAAGAACAGAAATACCTTAAACATTTGTGGTTTTATAGGTCATAAATATACATAACATTTTTTATCCCCCAGACATATACCAGCCATTGAAAGTTTACACTACCTGTGGTTTCCTTAATAGTATAAGCTGCCCTTCTTCTCTCCTAGCCAGACACACCAATCAGCTTCCTCAGCAGATATATTCAACAGCTTCTGTTTACACCTGACATCAATTTCCTTTGAAGTCCACAGCCTAAATGAGACTGCTCCTGCGAGCTGTATTTGTGAAGTATACAGGATGCCTTTCAAGTGATGGCAGGTATTTTCCTCATTAAAGGAGCCATAACAGATAGTTAGATATGACGCTGTCCCTCACCTTCCTACTAATTAATGACTATGATTGCAACCCAAATAAGAGTAGGCAATTAAATGTGATAACATTTCAAAAGCAAAGAAAATATACAACCATCTTGGAATAGCTTTCTACCGATAAAGTTGATCTTTGGAAAATTACCATAGAAATGTATTATTCCATCAAAAAATTCACACACACTAAGGAATATAATAATTTTACTTTTAATTGAAACATGAGTTACAAATCTTATTAAATGAAAATGTTGTGAGTTGGTTGTAGGAAGCCATCCTAAACACGCTTGTCTATTCTGCAGTCTGTACAGGACACAGAGCAGGGTTCATTCAAGCGTGTCTTGGAAGGCACTTTGGAGAACATGTACTCATCCTAGCAAAATAAGTGATTTATTTTTGGTAACCGAGTTTTGACTTGGTCTAGATAAAAATGAAAGTCTACCCAAGAGAAATGCGTAAGAGAAATTGTTGACCCCACCATGGTTCACAAACAGGCAAATACCACAAATATCCAAGAAAATGTTCCAGAAAACCTAGCATTATCAGAAAACCAAAGTTCATTAAGTAACAAACTGCTTTCTAAAAAATATATATATTTTTATTGATTTTTTACAGAGAGGAAGGGAGAGAAATAAAGAGTTAGAAACATCGTTGAGAGAGAAACATCAATCAGCTGCCTTCTGCCCACCCCCCCCCCCCCGGGGATGTGTCCACAACCAAGGTACATGTCCTTGACTGGAATCAAACATGGGACCCTTCAGTCCACAGGCTGACACTCTATCCACTGAGCCAAACCAGTTAGGGCACCAACTGCTTTTTAATATTATCAATTATAATGCATTTTTGCATTTACATAATTTTAAGTCTAGATACTACTATCATTAACATATGCAGAAGCCATGAGTACCAGTTGATTCTTCTTAGACTGTAGAGCAATGACCTTGTTAAACTGTAGAGCTAAAACTCATTCTCCAACCAATGACCGAGTCATGGGAAGAAGTCAGGATGGAGGATCTCATTCCTCAGTGCATTTTCCTCACCTGTCACTTGAAACCTGGCTTGAATAAACCCCAGTTCTGGTGTTGATTAAAAAAATCTTTACTTTATTATTTGGTCTACATAGCTCCTATATAATTTTTTTATTTATTTTTATTTTTTAATTACAGTTGACATACAATATTACATTAGCTTCAGGTATACAACCCAGTGATTAGACATTGCAAAACTTACTAAGTGATAAATCTAGTACCCATCAGGCACCATACATAGTTATGACAATATTATCCTAATATATAAAAACCCAGGGTCTGTAATGACCAAAGGCTTCGTGGAACACCGGAAGTCAGTCCTGCAGTCAGTGCTGGGTTGTCATGGCAACCCAGCATTGACTGCCGAGGGGGCTGCAGATCAGGCCTGGAGAGAGGCCCGGAGAGAGGCAGGGTCTGATCCACAGCCTCCGTGATCACCCCTTGCCTCTCTCTTTCTTTCCAGGCTTCACCAGCAGCCATGCCTCTTTTTCTCTCCAGGCCTCCTCAGGGGCTCCTGATCAACCCCACCTTTCTGATCAGGCTCAGAGATAGGCCTGGAGATGCTGATTGGTATAGAAACCTACCAATCAGAACCAAATCTGGGTGAACTGTGAGAAGCCAATGGCTACCTAGGAGGAGGAGCTTTTGACGCTGACTGGCATAGAAGCCGACCAATCAGAACCTAATCTGGGTGAACTGCAAAGGCAGAACCTAAGGTGGGGGCTGAGGAGGGATTTTAAGGGCAACAGCTGTTCGGTGTAAGGTGTAAGAAAGCAGTTCAATTTTTTAATGACCGGTTTGGCAGCATAGTGCATATGGCTGGCTATCAGTCCAGATATAGGGATTATGTATTTTTGTTTGCCAAGAGCATCTCCTCCTGCTGAAAAGGGCTTTCTCCCCCCATTTAAGCAATTCTATCCTATATACTCTTATCTATACTAATAAAAGGGTAATATGCTAATTAGACCAGGTCAACCAGCCATCTTCCGGATGTCTGACTTCCTTCCAGACTAAGCCATGGTGGTGAGAACTGAGGCAGAGGCAGTTAGGGGCGATCAGGCCGGCAGGGGAGGGAGGTTGGGGGCAACCAGGCCAGCAGGGTAGGGCAGCTGGGGACAAGATCAGGCCAGCAGAGGAGGGAAGTTAGGGGTGATCAGGCAGGCAGAGGCAGTTGGGGGCAAAATCAGGCCAGCAGGGGAGGGCAGTTATGGGCAATCAGGCAGGCAGGCAGAAGCAATTAGAGGTGATCAGGCAGGCAGGCAGGTGAGCGGTTAGGAGCCAATGGTCCCAGATTGTGAGAGGGATGTCTGATTTGAGAGGGTGCTGGGCTGAGGGAACCCCCAGGTGCATTAATTTCATGCACTGGGCCACTAGTTCTATATAATAAAAGCCTAATATGCAAATTATCCCCTCGGGCAGTCATTTGACCAGGAGGTTGACCATTGACCATTCGCTATGACGTGCACTGACCACAGGGTGCAGTGCAGAACATGGCAGGTGTTGGTGATGCAGCGCTGGCAGCAGGTGGCAGTGGAGATGCTGCCAGCCTTAGTGGGCCTGATGAGAACAGGACCACAGGGGGATTGTGGAGCAGGTGAGTGGGTGGAGTCAGGCCAAGGCAGGTGCAAGGGAGAGCCTAATCTCCCCTCAAATCTCCCCACAGATGGTGACCAGTGGTGGTGGCAGGGGGTGGGGCTTCTGTTCTGCTCCCAAGCACTGAGGGAGCCAGGTGGGAGGCCCGGCCCTGATTGATGACCCTGCAGGCGGGTTAGTGGAGCAGGTGAGGGGGCAGCACCAGGACATAGCAGGGTGCCAGGTGAGGCTGCGGGGCTGTGAGGCTGAGGGTGTGAGCTGGGGTTGTGAGGTTGGGGGTGCCAGCTGGGGCTCGAACTCCACAGGCCACCCCAAGGGACCCCACCCATGCACAAATTTGTGCATCAGGACTCTAGCTGACTATATTTCCTAGGCTGTATTTTATATCCCTGTGACTATTCTGTAGCTACCAATTTATAATTCTTAATCCCTTCACCTTTTTTACCCATTCCCCCAACTCCCCTCCCATCTGGAAACTTAAAATGTTCTCCATATCTAAGAGTATATTTCTGTTCTGCTTGTTGGTAGATTTCTTGATGGTTACAATGATCTGCATATTATAATAGCAAGAATAGCAGCAATGAAATAATGTGCTTGTCTGAAGTGCTCAATGTGAGAAGACACTGAAAAAATATCATCTATAATAATAAAAGGTTAATGTGCGAATTACATCAGACATCCTTCCAGTCATCAATCCAGACATCCTTCTGGAAGAAGCCAGGGCTGGAGCAAAGCCACCCGGGTCCCCAGTGCAGAGGGAAGCATGTGCTGGCAGCCAGGGGAAGGGAGGCCTACTCTTGCACAAATTTTCATGCATCGGGACTCTAGTATGTAATAAAAAATCCATTTAAACCAGTTTCTTCCAGGGTATGTATGTGGTTTTAAACATTTTGTGGATGCAGCAAATATGGTCATTTTTGTGCTTGGTGCTCTGGAGTTACAGTGGGTAGAGCTGTTGTTCCTCAGATCATGAGAGAAAAAGGTTGTGCTGGTGAAAAAGCTGATCCTCATTTAGAGTTAAATACATGTATTTCATGCCTACATAAATATATGAAGTATGTTTTCATGATATATTAATATGTATACATTTATAATTATATACATGAATGCAATAAAGATGTATATTTTTTAAAAGAGGACCTTATGCTTGTTGGTATCCTGAACACAGGACACAGAGCAGTGCCTGATGATGATGAACAAAACTCACTGAAATCTTGTTGAGTGAGTACACACTCACACACAGGCACACATCACCAGGTGTCATTAGGGTCATGTTTCCTAGGAAGAGTGTCATGCCCTTTTCCTGTGTAAATATATGAAGTAATATGATGTCTTTGTCATAGCTTCTCCCTCTTCTTTGTCCCAAGATGGTATTCCTTGTACCTCCCTCTATTTCTCTCTCCCCGTGGAACAGCAGTGAGTATATTGCTCCCAAAGGCATACAGAGCTTGCAGTTGATCTTGGCTTTATTTGAAGTCAGAATATTCTTGTACTCCTTTGTTAGGTAAATAGAACAGTATTTTCAAAGGAGCATTATGATACCTAGTTATAAACAACACTACAGATGAATTGCATATTTCAAAAATGTAAATGTTAATTTTATTGAATATTATTTGTGTTTAATATTCAAATATCAATGAATAAGCAAATGTTTATTGCCATTTTATATAGAAATTAGAGGCCTGGTGCATGAAATTTGTGCCTGATGGGGTGGGTTCTCTCAGCCCAGCCTGCACCATCTCCAATCCGGGACCCCTTGGGGGATGTCCGACTTCTGGTTTGGGCCCACAGTCATGCTTGGTGCTCTGAAGGTACATCCTTCTCACTATCCGGACTGCTGGCTCCTAACTGCTCACCTGCCTGCCTGCCTGATCGCCACTCACTGCCCACCTGCTGGCCTGGTCGCACCACACAGCCTGCTATTCAGTCATTTGGTCATCTCTCACTAACCCCCTTGCTGGCTTGTTTGACCCACACAGCCTGCTGCTCAGCTGTTTGGTCATCTCTCACTAACTCCCTTGCTGGCCTGGTCACCCCACGCAGCCTGCCTGTTCAGTCGTTTGGTCGTCCCTTACTAACCCCCTTGCTGGCCTGGTCACCCCACGCAGCCTGCCTGTTCAGTCGTTTGGTCGTCCCTTACTAACCCCCTTGCTGGCCTGATTGCCCCATGCAGCCTGTTCAGTCGTCCATTCAGTTGTTTCAGTTGTGAAGGCCCCTGGTTCTTTATATATATGGACAAGAGGCCCGGTGCACAAAAATTTGTTCACTCGGGGGGGTCCCTCAGCTTGGCCTGTGCCCTCCCGCAGTCTGGGACACCTCAGGGGATGAACACCTGCTAGCATAGGCCTGCTCCCTGGGGAATTAGGTCTAAGATGGCAGTCAGACATCCCTTTGGCAGCCTGGGAGCCCTCAGGGAATGCCCACTTGCCAGCAGGGAGCAGGCCTAAGCTGCAGTCGGACATCCTTAGTGCTGCTGAGGAGGCAGGAGAGGCTCCCACCACCACCACTGTACTGACAGCTATCAGCCTGGCTTGTGGCTGAGCAGAGCTCCCCCTGTGGGAGCTCACTGACCACCAGGAGGAAGCTCTTGCGTTGAGTGTCTTCCCCCTGGTGGTCAGTATGTGTCATAGTGACCAGTCATTCCCAGTCATTCTGCTGTTAGAGTCAATTTGCATATTACCCTTTTATTATATAGGATAGAGGCCTGGTGCATGGGGGTGGGGGGGTGGCTGGTTTGCCCTGAAATGTGTCCCGGATCAGGGTGGGGGTCCCTGGCCAGCCTGGGTGAGGGGCTGAGGGCCGTTTACAGGCTGGCCACAGCCCCTTCAGGGTGGGGGTCCCCACTGGAGTGCCTGGCCAGCCTGGGTGAGGGGCTGTTTGAAGGCTAGCCACAGCCCCTTCAGGGTGAGGGTCCCCACTAGGATGCCTGGCCAGTCTGGGTGTGGTGCTGATGGCTGTTTGCAGGTTGGCCATAGCCCCTTCAGAGTGGGGGTCTCCACTGGGGTTCCTGGCCAGCCTGGGTGAGGCGCTGATGGCTGTTTTCAGGCTGGCTACGGCCTCCAGCCACCCAAGCTCCTAGTGGAGGCTAGCTGGAAGCAGGTATCTGGGATTTATTTAGCTTCTATAATTGAAACTTTGTTGCCTTTTGCGGAGGCCACAGCTGGCCAGGGCAGGAGGGAAGCTTGGCTTCCTCCATCGCTGGGGCAACCAAGCCTCCTGCTTGCTCCAGCTCTGTGGCTGCCGGCCACCATCTTGGTTGGGCTAATTTGCATATAGTTGCTCTGATTGGCTGGTGGGCGTGGCTTGGGTGTAGTGGAGGTGCAGTCAATTTGCATGTTTCTCTTTTATTAGATTAGATAATTATTTTCATAGCTGACCCAGTGGACTCCAGGAGAGCTGCTTTGCCACTGTTCTCTGCTTCTTACTTGCTGTGTATCCTGACTCAAATGTCTTAATTTCACAAAGAATTGCTTTCTTCAATGAAAGCGAGAATGACACATAAATTCATGTTTTTATGAGCATCAAATGAAATAATAAAACTACTTAACAGTATACAAGTATTCTAGTTCTTGGTGACAAATTTCAAAAGGGAAAGTGAAAAAAGTGTAAATCCAGAAAAAAGTGGTCATGATTCTAAGAGAGTTATAATTACTAGCCTGTGGGGAAGTTATGTTTGGAGGGGAGAAAAGAGGATGAATTTGAAAACTGTCTGATGATTTAAGGCATTTCTATATGAACAGACATTAATATTTGCAATTTCATATGTTAGAACCATACCCCATTGATAAAATGTTTGAAGAACTTGACTGTACATCAATGTAAGGTAGAATTATTAGCAAAAGTTAGTGTCCAAAGGGAATGAAATACTAAAAACAAAGGGTTTGGAATTGGATACCTGGATTCCAGTTCTAGTTCATTCATTTGCTGGCTGCAAAGCACTGGGCATAAGCATCAATCTTTCTAAATGGCATTCTTTCCATTTTTAAAATGAGGAAAAGTATCTGCATGGAATATTAATAAATGTTCAATTAGGTAATAGGCAAATCACTTAGCATAATGTCTGAAATAATTAGCCCTTAATAAATTGCACTTAAGTTTAACTATTCCCTATGAAAGCAAGGACTGCATCCCGGTACTGTGGTCACTGGTCAAGGATGCTCCAAAGGGCAGGAAGCGTGTCTGTCTCACGCATGAAGACAGAATGGGCATTCACTTGTTTCTCCAGTAAGCGATAAATAGAAGGGATGGCGCCACTGAGTGGGAGGTGAAGGCCGATGACCTTTAGTACCTTCCAACTTCAAGAAGCTATTCTTCTCGCATTTGGGATCCTAACTAGGAAGTAGAAAAATCATCCTAAAAGTTGGAACTAAACCAGCTAGATAAATTTCCACCTCTCCTTGTGGTTCAAACAAGCTGAAAGGACACAGTTACCCTGTTCCTTGATCGCTTCTTTAGGTGTTCGTGATAGCCAGATAGTCAACTTCTGCCTTAGAAATCAAATTATTCCTTTTGGTGGGAAATAATATGACAATTTTACACAATACATCTTTAAAAAATAAGGGTAAAGACCACATATTTTTTCCATTGATTTAGAAAACACAGGTAACAGGATTCTCAGATACAATTTTTGGTAGAGGTCACGATTGCCAGTGAGTTCTTCTAATTCCTCCAGTGGCCAATATTGTTTCAGAAACACATACATGCTAACAGCGCACCAAAAAGTCACCAAAAACCCTGACTGGTGTGCTCAGTGACTAGAGCATTGGCGCTCTCACCAAAGGGTCTCGGGCTCACATCCATGTCTCTCTCTCTCTCTCCTTCCCTCCTTTCCTCCCATTCTCTCTAAAACACACACACACACACACACACACACAAACAATAATGGAAAAAATATCCTCGGTGAGGATTAACAAAGCAAACAAACAAAAAAAGGGCAGTAAAGGATTTCCAGAGTTGTATTTATTTCTTTTGTATTTGTTTATTTTTGCTTAAGTGTCTATGCTTTTTTACTTAACTCATTTCTATGCATACACAATATTAACAGCAAATCTGTATACAAAGGCAAGGCTGGAAAAAAGTCACAGCTGTTAAAAAGTTCTTCTATAAAACGCCATGATATTATTTAGGTTAGTAAAGAGCTAGCGAGGATTCTTAAAAACTCCAGAAGGATCTAATAAAAGTGTGAGACTGTGCAACATAATGACAGATGGAATTTAATGTAGAAAAGAAAAAGGTAATGCATTTTGGGAGAAGTCATTTAAACTTTTCATATACGTTGGTAGGATCTGAATTAGCTGAACTTCTCAGGGAAAAAATAAGGGGTAATTATGGATGGAAGTATTCATTGAAGACATCTGCTCCATCTTCAGCAGCAGTTAAAGCTAATAGAATGATGGTTATATTAATAAGGCAAGGGAAATAGTATGGAAAATATTATGACATCATGTTACATAAGCCACTGATTAATTTCACTTTGAACACTGAGTTAGTTTTTGGATTCCTAGCATTTAAGAAATGTTTACCAAGCAAATGCTTAAACATTACAAAGAAGAATGAGAGCAGAGTCAGGGGAAGCTCAGAGTCAGAGCAGGTAACGAGCTGGAGCGGGCGGCCCCTGCAGCCTGGTTGAATTTCTAAGTGCAGCTTCCTCCCAAAATCTTCCCAGAAGATTATTTAGCGATGAGTTCTGAGCAAAGCATTTAACGCTTTTTTGCCAACAGGATTTTATCCTCTGTTTGCTAGATACACAACTGGTAGCTGCTATGTAGGAAAATAATTTTAGAAGTGAAAAAATAATTCTTCTCTGCAAAGATTCTTTTCCTTTGTGGGCGTATCACTTACAAATCACCAACTGTTGTCTGTGTGCAATACTCCCATTGGTTCTTTACTGTTTGTTCTCCTTCCTAAACTTCTGGAAAGTTGATGCTATCCCTCTAATGAAAAGACCTTGCGGGGAAGAGGGTCTAATTTATAGCAAGGTGTATATAGCAGTAAAACATTCTCTGTGTATTTTTTATCTAATTTTACTTCTTCCTTTATTTTTAATTTTTATGTAAGTATAATTGGTATAAAATTTTATATTAGTTATGTTAGTTTCTAGTGTACAATATAGTGATTTAACATTTTAAAATTTTTTTTAATGATTTCAGAGAGGAAGGGAGAGGGAGAGAAGAAATAGAAACATCAATGATGAGAGAGAATCATTGACTGGCTGCCTCCTACATGTCCCACACTGGGAATCAAGCCCACAGCCCAGGCATGTGACCTGACAGGAATTGAACCTTGAACTCCTGGTTCATAGGTTGACACTCAACCACTGAGCCACACTGGCCAGGCTGATTCAACATGCTTATACCTTACAATGTGATCACCACCCTACTAATTCTAGTCATCATCTGTCACTGGGCAAACTTATCACAATATTACGGACTATCCTCCCTTCTTGTTCATCTCATGTAAGTGAGCTATTTAGAAAGATGTGGTTGTTTTCATTGAAATGCCCTGAGCCACTGCTTACCTGCGTGGCATGGCTTGCTAAAAGGGGCGGTCAGCCCCATGAGGGCCCAGCCAGTTCTGAGACCCGCGGTCTTATGGAAGCCCTTTACTCGATGGGTGCTGGGTCCTCATTCCTTCTGTTCTGATGGCATGGTGACGTCTAGTTCACAATGCTGTAACAGTGTTAAGTGCAATCATTTACATGGACTTCTCTGAGCATATCAAATGCTGTGCATTGCTACGAGGTACAACATAAGTGGGTTTTAATAATCATAGTAGCATTTAATCTTAAAAACATTTTGCTTGCCTTGCAATTTAAGTTCCCCACATAAAGTTCCTAGAGGCTCTTCCGATCACCCAGTTTTCCCTGGTTCAATCCCCATTTCCCTGTAAAGCCGTTCTTCCTCTAACCCCCAGGACTAAAAGGAGAAATAGTATTTGCTCCTCTCTGAATGTTCTCCGTTCTTTTCCAACTCAGGGCCTGGTTGGCACAACCCTCATTTCTGATGCCCAACCCCACCTCAGGGCTTGCCTCAGGCCAGCATAGACACGCCCAGCCCACTGTCTTTCCTTCTGGACTCTACTCAGTTTCCTCAAGGGCATGTGGTCAGTGGTTCCTGAAATTTCATAGAACTTAATCTGGACTTAAACTTGATTTAGTAGCATCAGGCCTTATGTTATTTGTATTATTTAGCTGATCATTCCCCATTCTGTTCTAAGCTACTGACCTTTGTATGTCCAGCATTATCCAGCACAGGACAGAGGACACATTAATGAACTAATAATGTGAAAGTCATAGACTCCTTTCTAACCGTGAGCTCACAGACACAGCAAATTCAAAGAATAATAAGCAAACTTCAAAAAGAAAGCTATAATCTCAGGTAGTAAACATAAAGATGTAGCTAATATTCATTTTTCCTGATGTTAGTGTTCTGGAGAACTGTTATTAAAGAAGCCAGGATTTATGGCTTTCTGAAAACATGAAATCAGTTTCTACCAGAAGGACTACATTTTCGTCTCTGAGTATGGACTGGATTAAATTAAAGTAGTTGAAGCTGATTGGAGGCGGGGTGGGGGGGATGAATATCAATCTGCAATATGGGCAAGACTTCTCTTTTTCTCTAAAAGTTCACCATGGAGAATAAACAGATTGTGTCCTTAGTACTTAGTTTGTGTCCTCACCTATTTTATTTTGTGTGCCAATCTCCTTTTTTCAATTTTAAGAATTGTTTTTATTTTATTTCCTATCCTTTCCTTCATCATGACTAGCCATGAAGTTTCACTGTTTCATATATGAATGCAGGGAAAAAAAAGCATTTTAAAAGATCATTTCTTTCATTGAATTTCTCTGTTCTTTGGCTAGCATAAATTACAATTTTTCATGGATGAGGATCATTATGTTAGTCTGTGGTGAGTGTTATATGAGATAAAAGAGAAAGGATGAGATCAGCTCCTATACAGCTGCTAGACATATCCCCTTTATTGAAAAACGTATTTAAAATGTCCCTCTTCAATGGATGGGCAATGATTTAAAAGACGCAGCTGCTAGTTAAGTAACAGAAATGACACCTGGGCTCCAACTGGGCTTAGGTGTGAGAAATTTTGAGAATAGGATCAGAACAGAAAGCAATATGGTGGGGGTGGAAATCCCTTTGCCATTAAAGTCAATGTCATCATCAAAGTCTATAGAGATCCCAGTTTTCAAGGTATCACACTTGGGAATTCAAAGCAATTTTGGGAAAAGACATGCACCATTACATTAAACTATCTTTTGAGTTAAAAATATTAACTGAATTATGTTAGATGATTGAGAAGGATTTTTAAATCATGCAAATGAAAGAGGTATTTTTCTCAGGGCAAGGAAATTCACAGGCAGAGGAACATTACTGATCATTAGCATGGGGAAGGCATACTTCTGCCTAATCAAATGTCCATTAATACTGAGAATGTCTGTCCTTTTCATTGATTGCAGTTTAAAAAGAAACACATGAAAAGGTGGTCACACAAGATAGAGATGCCTTCATTAGTCAACATGAATGGCATACCATTCTTTTTAATGTTCTTTCCTTCTCTTCTCTTTATTCTCAGAGCTTCATAAAAAGTGCTGTGTGTAAACTCTATATAAAATGCAATTAGCAAGTTAGGGATACATTAATCACATTCCTGTTAAAAAGTCTCTCTTCTGCAGTATTCTCTTTACAGCATCGTAGATACTCTTCTTGGCCGTGGGGATGGATTAGACCTTCCATTTATTTCTGCTGTTGTGTTGTTTGTGACCCTGGGGGCTGGATCCAAGGACATGGGATTCTCCTCTCTCAGTTTTAGTGACAGGAAGCAGTAATTTGGTAATAAGAGCAGAGGCATAGTAGAGGAAACTATACTTTCCTGGAATGCCAACCTCGGCCTGAATCCTGTTAATCGGGTGCCCTTGGGTAAGATAAGCTATAGGATGCCTCTCTGAAGCTCTGATCCTTTATGTTTCCAGTACGCAGACATTTGGGGAACCCCTCTTCACTGCCAGGCACTGTTCTATGGTTTGGCATCCCAGTGGTAAACCAAACAGAAGAGGTGCCTGCCCTCATACAGCCTGTGTCTTAGAGGGGAACACTCGCAGTACATAAACAAATGCACACATGCTGCAGTGCCAAGTGGTGCCGAGAGGAATAAAGAAAGATGAAGCAGGGGAAATGGAGATTGCGACGCAGATGCTATTGGAGACAGAGTAGACATAGAAGGCCATGCTGTCCACATCTTAATGGACGAGACCCAGGTGAAGGAAATGAGGGTCCTCACTTCATTTTCCTTGCAGTCTATAATGGAGACCATAGTAGCTATGTTGGTGACAGTGCAGGTAAAGCACCAAGTGGGGCATAGCAAGCTCACATCTGTAGCGACTCTTACTTACAGACAATTCTGAAACGGGCACCCTATTATCCTGGATATTCACTTTGCAGTGTGAATTCAAACATGATTTCTATCGCTTAGAAAACAAATATCTTAGTATTAAAGAAGTTGTATTAACTAATTTTTCTTGTTGTTTCAGTCTGTTGTTCACAACAGAAATGAGGTTATTCTGCCTTCATTTTAATACTAGACATTTTCCTCATTATTTAGCACTAGGGAATGGAAAATTTGTTAGATGGAATTAGATTAATCAATAAAAAAATTTGTATTGCCTTCAGCTTTTAAATATTTTTAAAATATAGATTCCATAGTATCTTTTCAATTTGTGTTTTGCCAATTGAAGGACATGAAATGCTGGTCATTACATCTGTAATTCAACAAAGGACAATGCAGGCAAATAAGACATGGCAAGCAGGGTAGAATCTGCAGAGCGAGGTAGAATTCAGAGTTGGCTTCAAGAAGATTTTGAAGGTCAGGAGTGGGAATTTAGTGTAAGACAGGAGAACCTAACCGAAGTATCTAGGGTAGTTAGTGTGAAGACAGTGCTAGCCGGATAGATCAGAGAATGGCCCAGGAGTGCAGGAGGTCAGGAGAAAAGCGAAGGTAAGAACCAGGGACACTGAAGACATGTTCTTAAGTGCAGTGAACAATTTTACAGAAGTCATGACTAGTATTTAACATAATGAATGAATAGCCCACAATTTAAAAAAGTCAGAAACAGGTATTTGAGTGATAATCAGCAGCCTCACACAAAAAGGGAGTCAATTTCCTACCACACTGAACTAAAGCTAAGAGAGAGCAGAGATATTGTAGAGGACAGAGGCACATTATAAGAGGACTTTTCTTTCTTGGTTTATCCCCTTTTGTAATCCCTGCTGGCCACTCCATTATCCACCTAGCATTGTTAAGTGAAATGAACCAATTATTGAGCACTTAATGAACATATCTAATACTTAAATCTACCACGTGTTCAAAACTCTTTAATTGAGCATTACGTGTTTTAATTCTTGGATGCATTTTGTCAGACAGCTGTAATGTTCCCCATTGAACGCAAGAGGAAACTAGGATTCAGAGAGGTTAAGTAACTATTGCAAGACCACACAGGAAAGTGCAGATCCTTAATCTTGACCTAGAGAGCCTGGTTCCAGTGTCCTTGCCACTAACGTACACTGTGCTGCCTCCTGCTTGCTCATTTACTTAAGCCCTGTGTGAATTCTGGGGGTTGCTATTATTATCCTCATTTTACATTAGTGCATCATAAAACGAGGCATGGAGAGATTCAACAACTTCTCCATGATAGCACTGGCTATAAGTAGCATAGGAAAGGTAAGTCTTCTCTGGGTTAAAAGCCTGATGCTTTCTTATTGTTGACAGTATCACAGATGTCCACCTTTGTCTCCCCCTTTGCCCACCCAGCCCTCACCACGCCCCAGGCTTCCTCAGACTACCGTATAGGCTATGCATATATGTTCTTTAGTTAAGCTCTACCAACCCTCCCTCCCCCCCCTCCCCTGCCACCATGCCCCACTGCGATCTGTTATTCTGCTTCATTCAACCATGTCTCTGGACCTATTTTGTTCACCAATTAATTTTCTTCATTAGATTCCACATTTGAGTGAGATCATGTGATATTTCTCTTTCTCTGACTGGCTTATTTTGCTTAACATAACATTCTCCAGGCCCATCCATGCTGTTGCAAAAGGTAAATGTTCCTTTTTTTTTTTTTTTTTTTACAGCTGCATGTATGCCACTGTGTAAATGTACCACAACTTTTATATCCACTTATCTACTATTGGGCGCTTGGGCTGTGTCCAGATCTTGGCTACTGGAAATAATGCTGCTAGGCACATAAGGGTGTATATATTCTTTCTGATTGGTGTTTTGAGGTTCTTAGGATAAATTCCCAGAAGTAGGATCACTAGGTCAAACAGCAGTTCCATTTGTAATTTTTTGAGGAGAATCCATACTCTTTTAAATAGTGGCTGCACTAGTCTGCATTCCCACCAGCAGTGACGAGGGTTCCCTTTTCTCCACATTCTCACCAGCACTTGTTGTTTTTGATATCTTGGTGGTAGCCATTCTAGCAGCTGCGAAGTGATATCTTATTGTAGTTGACAGTGAGCATTTCTTCATGTGTCTCCTGGCCATTTGTCCTCTTTGGAGAAGTGTCTATTCAGGCCCTTTTCCAATTTTTAAATTGGATTGCTAGTCAGTTGTTTAAGTTCCTTACATATTTGGAAAATCCACCCCTAAACAGATATGTTATTGGCAAATATGTTCTCCCATATTGGGTTCCCTATGCATTGTGATGGTGGTTCCTTTTGCTGTGAAGCAGCTTTGTATTTTGATGTAGTCCCATTTGCTGATGTTTTCCTTTGTTTCTCTTGCTGTAGGAGATGTATCCGTCAAAGTGCTGTTATCTGAGATGTCTGAGACTTTACTGCCTATGTTTTTTAGGATTTTTTATGGTTTTGTGACTTATATGTAAGTCTCTGATCCATTTTGAGGTTATTCTTGTGTATGGTGTAAGTTGATGGTCTAGCTTTATTTTTGTTGTTTTTTTTCGCATGTACCTGACCGTTTTCCCAACACCATTTATTGAGACTGTCTTTACTCCAGTGTATGCTTTCTACCTCCTTTGTCAAATACTAACTGACCAAATTTGTGTGGGTCAATTTCCGGTGTCCCTGCTCTGCTCCGTTGTTCTCTTTGTTCTGGTGCCTGCAATAGGCTGCTTTGATTACAGTGGCTTTGTAGTATAGTTTATATCTGGTATTGTGATCCCTCCAACTTTGTTCTTCTTTCTAAAGCTTGCTAAGGCTATTCACTCATTCATTCGTTTGTGTGTGTTTTTGTTTGTTTTTTTCCATGTGATGTTTTGGAATATTTGTTCTAGCTCTGTGAAATATGCCATTGGTATTTCAATAGGGATTGCATTGAATCTGTAGATTGCCTTCAGTAGTATGGACATTTCACTGATGTTAATTCCTCTTACCCATGAGCACAGTATATGTCTCCATTTGTGTATATCTTCCTCTATTTACTTTTCAGTGTTCTATAGTTTTCTGAGTACAGGTATTTTACCGCCTTGGTGAAGTTTATTCCCAGGTTCTTACTTGTTGTTGTTGCAATAGTAAATGGGATTCTTTTGTTTGTTTGTTTCTCTTTCTGAGAATTCATTATTGGTATATAAAAATGCCACCAATGTCTAGATGTTAATTTTGTATCCTGCTACTTTGTTGAATTCATAGTTAAATCCAATAATTTCTTGGTGGGGTCTTTACGGTTTTCAATGTACAATTTCATGCCATCTCCAAATAATGACAGTTTTACTTCCTTCTTTTCAATGTGATGCTTTTTATTTTTTCTCTTTGTTCGATCATTGTGGCTAGTCCAGTACTATGTTGAGTAAGAGTGGTGAAAGCAGACATTTCTGTCTTGTTTCTGACCTTAAAGGAAATGTTTCTAGTTTTACCCCATTGAGTATGATGTTGTCTGTAGGTTTGTCATATATGGCCTTCATTATGTTGAGGTATGATTCCAATTTTCTGCGAGTTTTTATTATTAATGGGTGCTGGATTTTGTTGAATGATTTTTCTGCATCTATTGATATGATCATGTGATTTTTATCTTTAATTTTGTTTATGTGATGTACCATGTTTATTGAATTGTGAATATTGTTGCAGCCTTGCATCCCTGAAATAAATCTAGTTTGGTCATGATGTATGATCTTTTTAGTATGCTGTTGAACCTGATTTGCTAATATTTTTTGAGGATTTCAGCATAAATGTTTATTAGGGACACTGGCCTATAATTCTCTCTCTTTGTACCATCTTTATCTGGTTTTGGAATTAGGATAATGCTAGCCTCAGAGGAAGATCATGGAAGTCTTCCCTTCTCTTGAATTCTTTGGAATATTTTGAGGAAGATAGGTGTTACTTCTTTGAATGTTTGATAAAACTCCCCTGAGAAGCTATCTTGTTCAGGACTTTTGTTTACTGGGATTTTTAAATTACTGTTTCAATTTCATTAGTTGTCATTGATCTACTCAAGTTTTCTGATTCTTCCTGATTGAGTTTTGGAGAATTATACAAGGAATTTATCCCTTACACCGGGTTGTCCAGTTTGTTGGTATATAATTGTTCATAGTATTTTTTTACAATCCTTTGTATTTCTGTGATGTTAGTTGTCACTTCACCCTTTTCATTTCTGATTTTATTTATTTTGCTCCTCTCTCTTTGTTTCTTGATGAATCTAGCCAAAAGCTCATAAATCTTATTTATGTTTTTAGAGAGCCAGCTCTCGGTTTCATTGATCTTTTGTATTATTTTTATTAGTTTCTATGTCATTTACTAACCCTCTGATCTTTATGATTTCCTTCCTTCACTTACTCTAGAATTTTCTTTTTGTTCTCTTTCTAATTATTTTAGTTGTAGGGTTAGATTGTTTATTTGAGCTTTTTCCTGTTTTATTGAGGTAAGCTTGTAGTGTGATGCCCTCTCAGGACTACTTTCACTGTGTCCCATAGATTTTGGGGTGTTGTGTGCTCATTTTCATGAAGTTACTTATTCCTTTCTTGATCTTATTGGTAATCTATTTATTTCTTAACAACATGCTCTTTAGCCCCCATGTTATTGAAACTTTTAAAGTTTTTTTTAATGGTAGTTGATTTCTGGTTTCATGCCATTGTGATCTGAGAAGCTTCTTGATATAATTTAAATTTTCTTGAATGTGTTAAAACTTATTTTTGTCTCAACATGTGGTGTATCTTTGAGCATGTTCCATGTGCACTTGAGAAGAATGCATATTCACCATTTGGGGATGAAATATTCTGTAAATGTCAATTAAATCCATCTGATCTTGTGTTTTTTAAGGTCACTATTTTCTTCTTGATTTTTTGTCTGGAGGAAGTACCCAGATATATCAATGGGGTATTAAAGATGCCTACTGGGACTGTATTGCCATAGATTTCTCCTGTAAAGTCCAGCAACAGTCTATTTTTCATATATGTGTATTGCTACCCCAACTTTGTTTTGTTTTTCATTTCCATTTGAATGAAATATTTTTTCCCCATGCCTTCACTTTCAGTTTCTGTGAATCTTTTTTTTTCTGTTGTGGGTCTCTTGCAGACAGCATAATTATGGGTCATGTTTTATGTTTTCTTATTCACCCAGCTACCCTATGTCTTTTGATTGGAGCATTTTATTCATTTACATTTAAGGTTATTATTGATCTGTATTTATTGATTGCCACTTTTTCTTCAGACCTATGTTCCTGTCTCTCTCGATTTCTTCTTCTTCTTAAACCAATTCCTTTAAAATTTCTTGCAATGCTCTTTTTGTGGTAATGTGCTCCTTTTCTCTCTCTCTTTCTTTTCTTTCTTTCTTTTTTTTTATCTGGGAAACTTTTTATTTCACCTTCAATTTTAAGTGCTAGCCTTGCTGGATTAATACAATTGGATTCAGGTGGTTACTTTTAATTACCTTGAATACTTCATTCCAATCACTTCTGGCCTGAAGTGTTTCTGTTGAGAAATCATTTGACAGTCTAATGGAACTTCCTTGTAGATAACTAACTGTCTCACTCTTACTACCTTTAAGATTCTTTCTTTGATTTTAACATTTATTATTTTAATGTGATGTGTCTTGATGTACGTCTCTGTGGGTTCATCTTGCTTGGGACTCTCTTGTATTCCTTCACCAGGTTAGGAAAGTTTTCTGTCATTTCTTTAAACAGGTTCTCTATTACTTGCTCAATTTCTTCTACTTCTGGTACCCTTATGATGCAAATGTTGTTATGTTTCATGTTGTCCCCTATTTCCCTGAAACTATCTTCTGACTTTTTTATTCTTGTTGCTGTAATTGGGTGTGTTTTTTTCTACCTTGTCTTCCAAATCACTGATTCAACCCTCTGCTTCATTCAATGTACTTTTAATTCCTGCCAGTGTATTTTTGATGTCAGATAACGTATTCTTCATTGCCAATTTATTCCTGTTCATGGTTTCTGTTTCCTTTTCCATGTTGTTATTGTTCCCACTAAGTCCTTGTAATTCTCACTAAGCATCTTCTAACCATTACTTCGAATTCTATTTCTGATAAATTGCTTGCCTCCATTTCATTTAGCTTTTTTTCTGGAGTTTCATTCTTTTCTTTCATTTGGAGATTGTTTCTTTGCTTCCCCATTTTTGCTGTCTCTTGTATTTGTTTCTATGTATTAGATAGAACTTATATGCCTCCCAGTCTTCATGGGGTGGCTTTTTGTTCTAAGTGTTCTGTGGGATCCAATGGTAGAGTCACTTTGATCTCTTTTTTTTTTTTTTTTTTTTTTTACATTCAAGCGATTTTATTCCTTTTTTAAGAACTTGAGCTGTTCTTTCACTGTGTTATTATGAACGTAGACAGGTAGAAACCTGCAAACTCAAACCGTGAGGGAAGTAAAGGTGACAGAGTCTTTGTGAGATACTTGGAGTAGATTGGCCCATCTTCCTCTAGCGTATGTCCACCAGACAAATAGCTCTGATTGCTTTACAGACATCAAATTCTACAGGGAAGTTACTCACTCTGATTGAAGTCCGGTATGATTGAGACCAAAATTACCATGGCCAGATGCCAAGTGACATTTTCCCCAAAACATGAATGGCTTGTCCATTTTCACAATCTCGGACAAGGGTTGCTTCAAATCTATTCACCACCCACTTTGTCCTTGACTATGACAGCAAAAGCCATTGACCAACTTTTCCTTAAATTGTCCCTTCTAGTCTACATTTCTTACCTGGTTATAAGTTTATGGCCAATATTTAATGGCTGACATGTAGACTGATTTAGCAAAGCTCAGATCTGCTTAGCTTGCAGGTTTTTTTTTGTTGTTTTGTTTTTTTTTTGTTTGTTTGTTTTTTTATTATTAGTTAAGGTATTACAAATGTGTCCTCATCCCCCCCATTAACCCCCAACCTCCCCCCCACACACAAACTCATGCTCCCATCCCCCTGTTGTCCATGTCCATTGGTTTGGCTTATATACATGTATACAACTCTTTAGCTGAATTCTATAGGTGTGTCCTTATGTGAGTTATTGATTGTTGTAGGCCCATTTGTGGGTGGGATCTCCCCTCAGGTTGGCTGACTGAGGTTTAACGCTGACCACATTGTGAAAGTTGTTTTATAGGTGCTAGCCTTCTTGTTGCCCTCCAGGCCACACCAGCAGTTGTCACATACACTTCTATTTCTGGCCCACAGTATCCAGGGTTGTTGGGACTGGGGGCTAAGACCCCTCCCCGGCACCCTCATTATTATGGCCTCAAAAGCTACTGAGCACTTATTCTAAAAGCTGTATTCTTTGTATTACACAATGCTAGGAGAAGACTAGATACTCTGTGTATAATGTCTGACAATTTGATAGCAAAGTCATTGTTCCTGGCTCCTCCTATTTGAATATTTCCAAGGGCAAATACTTTAGAAAGGCAAAACATTAGATGAACTAGTTTTCCCCTACTCCTGTGCCTCCTCCACTCTTCATTGGGGCAGTCTACACAGTGCTGGAATTGGATTGAAGGTATGACACACACACATACACACAGTCCACTCCTTTTATTAGATCAAAAGGGCAATCCCATTTAAGAGAAATATTACACAATCTCTCCCAGGTTGTCTGAGGATTAGTCATTTGGATTTTCTTTGCCCTTGCAGATTATTTATACTAGTTCTTTCATTTATTTACTCATACATCACATATTTGTTAAGCACTTACGGTCTTCAAAGGATCTCACTTGTAATCCTATGGGAAAAAGAAAATGAGAAGAATCTTACCCTCAAAGATTAGGCAGATGTAAACTAAGCACACAAACCACACTGCAGTATAAAAAGAAATGTGGTAAATTCTGTGTGGGAGTGCCAAATATGCCAGGGATAGAGATTCAGAAATAAGAGTTTACTTGCAACTGATGGAAAAAGAAGGGAAGTTTTCATCCTGAAGTTGAATTGACAGTTGTGTCTGAAAAGACTACCAGATGAATTCTGTTCTGGGAAGAAGATCAGTCAAGGCAACAGATGAATTGAAGGCCAGAGATAGATGAATCTTCTATTCTAATGGAGTACCAGGGGAGGTTTGGCTTCCCAGAAGTACCTAAACATTGGAAAGTCAGGTGAGTGCCTCATTATGTGTCAGAGATTATCTTGAAACACAAAATAGGCATCATTCAGAATTAAGAGATACTAAGGTTGTTAAGATATATTTATTGAAAGGTAGTTAAAAGAGTATCTATACACACTGAAATCAAAACCTGGGGCATTAGAATTAACACACTCGATTCAAAAGACTCATTGAGGCAATAACCATCACCAACTATATGAATAATAATTAGCAGAATCAAAATCACTCACCCATTAAATTAGAACATTTGTATTACAGTGCTTGAGGCAGAATGTGCTTTTTTATGCTAGATATATGAAAGGCACAATTCATGATAGAGCCATTACCTGGACTCAGAATGTACTGGAGCAAACACATCCTCAGCCAGTCCAGACAGTGAGAACATATTTTGAGAGAATATGCTAATTTTATTACATCTAAAGGTTACATATGATCCCCAGGTTTCTGTCTCATCTGATGCTCTGTCTAATAAAATAAAAAAGTATTTCTATCTGGTTTTTATTATGACTGCTGTTGTTTTATTGAGGTCAGTCTTTCTTGGTATCTTCTGCAGCTCCTAGAACCCTGCTTTTTAAAATGTTAAGCCAAATTTCTTCTGAAATTATGAAAATCTTCATTAGCCTAATTGAATTTCTTATTAGGATACTTTAATAACTCCACAGATAAGTCTGAGGGAGGGGTCAGGTACATCCTTATTTATCTTTCTCTTCCTTCCTTCCTTTTTTCTTTCTTCCTTCCTTCCTTTCTTTCTTTCTTTCTTTCTTTCTTTCTTTCTTTCTTTCTTTCTTTCTTTCTTTCTTTCTTTCACTGAGGCTGCCTACAGGGGCACATGATGGTGATCCCTGGAAATCACAGGAAATTTCAAGGAATAGTAGGGAACTAAAAGGGCAGCAAGAAAACCCAGGACACCAATTGACTAGCAGCAGGCAAGTTCTTCCAAATGCACTTGAGAAATGTAAGGTCATATCAGAAAAAATGAAACCTAAGCTTTGTAGTGGGAATCTGTGTAAGCTGATATAACTGCTAGACCTTGAAATGCTCCCATTCCCCTTTGAGCATGGATTTAATTAGTAGTTTCATTACTTAATAGTTATCTTCATGTCCATATACTTGAGGGTTATTCTTTTTTGTGTTGTTGTTACAGATTTCCTTAAGAAGGACTCAGTAGCCATGCCAGGAGTCCATAAGGATGCCCTAGAGACCCACCTGATATAGGTCTCCTTCTGGAAAGTAAGTATACATGATAAGATATCATGAAAATATTCTGTTAAGCTGATGTGCCATAAACATCAGTGGCAACAAATCAGAAACTTAGTCTTAGCTGGGGATTCAATAATTAATAAGATGTGATCCACATTCTTGGGAAAGACCCCTTATGGATAAGATGGAAATTCAAAGGAACACCTGGGTGATTTTTTAAAGCAGTTTTATCGAGATCAAATTTCTGTTTCATAAGTTCACCCATGTAAGGTGTACAACTCAATGATTTTTTTAGTATACTCACAGAATTGTATAACCACCACATTTAGAACATTTCCATCAACCCAAGAAAAAACCTTTCACCTCTGAACAGGTACAACCATCTCCCCTCCATTCTTCTGGGGAAACTATTCACATACTTTTATCTCTGGAGACTTCTTGACTATTTCTAACTTTTCATACAAATGTAATAAAAAAATATGTGATCTTTTGTGACTAACTTCTTTCACAAAGCAAATCCTAAGATTTACCCAGGTTTTCGAATGTATCAGTATTTCATTTCTTTTTATTGAGGAACTAGAGGCCCAATGCATGAAATCTGTGCAAGAGTAGGCCTTCCTTCCCCCAGCTGCTGGCACCGGCTTCCCTCTGGCACAGGGACCCGGGCTTCCCTCGCAGCCCCAGCTTTCATCCGGAAGGTCGTCTGGAAGGACGTCTGGTCTAATTAGCATATTATACTTTTATTATTATAGATAAATAACATTCTACTGTGTAGATAGACCACATTTTGTTATGCATTTTATGAGTAATTGGGTTAGTGACACCTTTTTGCTATATATTTTAAAAAATTACTAAGGTATACTTGACAAATAAAATTATATGTATGTGTGTGTGTGTGTGTGTGTGTATGTGTTGCAATGTGATAATTTAATGTATATCTTATGAAATGATTACTCAATCAGATAAACACATTCATTTCTTCACATAGTATGTGTGTGTTGAAAATACTCAAGGTGTACTCTCAATAAATTTGAAATATATAACAATATTATTCAAAGTCACCACACTGTACACTATATCTCCAGAATTTAATGATATAACTGAAAGCTTGTACTGTTGACCAACATCTACTCTGTTTTTATTAATTTGACTTTTATGTAAAGATTTCATATATAAGTGAGATAATATAATATTTATCTTTCTCTGTCCAGCTAATTTCATTTAGCATAGTTTTCTCTAGCTTCTCCATGTTATTGCAAATGTCAGGATTCCCTTCTTTCCCATGAATAAAATTCAATTTTAAAAATCACATTTTCTTTATCCATTCATTTGTCAATGGACACTTAGACATCATATACTGGCTACTGTTATCAATGGACATGAGATGGCAGATATCTATCTTGGATACTAATTTTATTTTCTTCAGGTGTATGTGCAAATGCAGAGCTGCTGGATAATATAATGTTCTATTTTTAATTTTGGAGGATATCCATGCTACATACTCACCGACAGGCATGAGGGTTACCTTTCCTTCACATCCTCACCAACACTTGTCTTTTGACTTTTTGATAATAGCCATCCTAACAGGTATGAGGCAACATCTCACTGTGGTTTTGATTTTCATTTTCCTGATGACTAGCAATATTGACCATGTTTTTGTACCTGTTGGTAATTTGAATGTCTTCTTTTAGAAAATGTCTATTCAGGTCCTTTGCCCATTTATTAATTAGGTTATTATTATATTTTATTGTTATTGAGTTATATAAGTTCTTTATATATTTTGGATATTCCTTCTTATCAGATATAGAGTTTGCAAGTATTTTATCCCAAACTCTAGGTTGTATTTTTATTTTTTTATAGTTTCCTTTTCTATGCAAAGCTTTTTAGTTTGACATATACCCACTTGTTCATCTTTGTTTCTGTGCCTGTGTCTTGGTGCCAGATCTCACAAAAATCAATGTCCAGACTATGTCAAGGAGAATTTTCTGTGTGATTTTGCTAGAAGTTTTGTGGTTCCAGGTCTTATATGTAAGTCTTTAATTCATTTTGCATTAATTTTTGTGTGCAGTATAAGATACAGATCCAGTTTTATTCTTTTGAATGTGGACATTCAATTTTACACACTATTTATTAAAGAGACTATTTTCCCACATTGTATGGTTCCCTTGTTAAAGATTAGTTGACCATATATGTGTGAGGTTATATTTGGGCTCTCTATTCTTTTCCATTGGCCTATCTATGTATCTGTTTTTATTCCAGTACTATATTGTTCTGGTTATTACAGCTTTGTAATATAGTTTGAAATAAGGAAGTGTGATACCTCCAGCTATGTTCCTCTCCCTCAAGACTGCTTTGGCTATTTGAGGACTTTTGTGGTTTCACATGAATTTTAGGAAGGCTTTATCAATTTCTATAAAGAAATATACCAATAAAATTTATATTGGGTTGGCACTGAATCTGTAGATCATTTTGGTTGTATGGATATTTTAACAATATTAATGATTCATTTCATGAACATGGGATTTCTTACAATTTATTTGTGTCTTTCTCAATTTTTTTTATCAGTGTCTTACAATTTTTAGTGTATAGGTCATTTGCCACCTCTAATAAATTTATTTCTAAATATTTTATTGTATTTGGTACTATTATAAAACATAATTATTTTCTTAATTTCTCTTTCCAATAAATTATTGTTAGCGTATAGAAATGCAACTAATTTTTATATTAATTTGTATCCTCTAATTTTACTGAATTGATTTATTAGTTCTAACAGCTTTTTCTTTTGTTTTTAAATGAAGTCTTTAGAGTTTTCTAAATAGAAGAAAAGACCATGTTCAAACAAAGACAATTTTACTTCCTCCTTTCCAATTGGAATGCCTTTTACATGTTTTTCTCACTTCATTGCTGTGGATAGGTACTTCAGTTCTATATTAAATAGAGTTGGTGAGAATGGACATCCTTGTCTTATTAGGGACCTTAGACAAAACAATTCAGCTTTCCACCATTGAGTTTGATGTTAGCTATGAGATTGTCATTTATAGCTTTTGTTATGTTGAGGTACAATGCTTCTATACCTAATTGTTTGAGAGTTTTTATTATGAAAAGATGTTGAATTTTGTCAAATGCATCTATTGAGATAAACATGTGATTTTTTCCTTCATTCTGATAATATTGTGCATTACATTTATACATTTGTCTATGTTGAAACATCCTTCTATCCCAAGAATAAATTGAACTTGAGCATGGTCTATGATCCTTTTAATATACTGTTGAATTTGGTTTGCTAGTATTTTATTGAGAATTTTTATATCTATATTCACCGGGGATATTAACCTATAGTTCTCTTGTGGTGAACTTACCTGGCTTTGGCTTCAAGATAATGCTGGCCTCATAATATGAGTTTGGGATTTTCTCTCTGCTTCAGTATGAGAAGTATAAGAAGTATTGGTATTAATTCTTTAAATGTTTGGGAGAATTCACAAGTGAAGTCATCAGATCCAGGGATTTTATTGGGAGGTTTTTGTTTAATGATCCAATCCCCTGACTGGATTTTTATCTGTTCAGGTTCTCTATTTCTTTATGATTCTATCTTGGTAAGTTGTACATTTCTAAAAATGTATCCATTTTGTCTAGCTTATTCCCTTTGTTGACATATACTCGTTCAGAGTAATCTCTTGCGATCTTTTGTACTTCTAAGGTATCCACTAAAATGTTTCCTCTCTCATTTCTTATTTTACTTATTTGAATCTTCTCTCTCTCTCTCTTTTTTCTTAGTCTATCTAAGTTTTGTGGGGTTTTTTGTTTTTAATTTGGCCTACCTTTTCAAAAGGTCAGCCATTAATTTTGCTGATTTTTCTAGTGTTTCTCTGGTTCCTGTTTCATTATTTCTGTTCTGATCTTTTAGCATTTCTTCTAATATTGGCCTTTTCTTTTTTCTTTTTCTCACTTTTTTCACTTCCCTATGGTGTAAATTTAGGTTGGTTTTTGCCATCTTTCTTTTTCTTTAGTATAGACATTAATTACTATAAACTTCTCTCATAAACTATTGATTTGCATCCCATATATTTAACATATATGTTTTCTTTCTTATTTTTGTTTCAAGAGATTTTTACAATTTTTTAAAAAATTTCTTCTTTAGCCCTAACCGGTTTGGCTCAGTGGATACAGCATCGGCCTGCGGACTCAAGGGTTCCGGGTTCGATTCCAGTCAAGGGCATGTACCTTGGTTGCGGGCACATACCCAGTAGGGAATGTACAGTAGTCAGCTGATCGATGTTTCTCTCTCATCGATGTTTCTAACTCTCTATCCCTCTCCCTTCCTCTATATATAT
This sequence comes from Myotis myotis, assembly GCF_014108235.1. Taxonomy (NCBI): domain Eukaryota; kingdom Metazoa; phylum Chordata; class Mammalia; order Chiroptera; family Vespertilionidae; genus Myotis; species Myotis myotis. The sequence goes on from NW_023416327.1 coordinate 4,627,383, forward strand.
ATAAAAAAAATCAATAAAATATATATTTTTTTAAAAATTTATTCTTTAGCCATTGTCTATTAGGGAGCATAATGTTTAATTTTCTCATTTGTAAATTTTTCAGTTTTTCTTCTTATAATTGATTTCTAGCTATTATCATTGTGATTCAAAAAGATCTTGGTATATTTTCAATCTTCTTAAATTTGTTAAGATCTGTTTTGTCCTATAACATATTATCTATTTTAGAAAATATGCCATGTATGTTCGAGAAGAATGTGTACCCTGCTGCTGTTGGGTGGAATGAATGCTTCACGTATGTCTGTTAGGTTCAGTTGTTTAAGTTTAGGGTTTCTTGATTTTCTCTATGGATACTTTATGAATTGTTGGAAAGAGTTTTGTATTGTATTTATAATGTACTAGAGGCCCAGGGCACAGAATTGTGCACAGGGGGATGTGTCCCTCAGTCCAGCCTGCACCCTCTCCAATCTGGGACCCCTTGGGGGATGTCTGACTTCCGGTTTAGGCCCTCTCACAATTTGGGACCCCTAGCTCTTAACCGCTCCCCTGACGACCTGATAATGCCTAACTGCTCCCCTGGCAGTCTGATTGTCCACAACTGCCCTCCCCACCTGCCTGATCGCCCCCAAGTGCCCTCCCCGCTGGCCTGATCACCCCCAACTGCTCTCCCCTGCCAGCCTAATCACCCACAACTGCCCTCCCCTGCCAGCCATCTTGTGGTGGCCATCTTGTGATGACATGAGGGCATCACACAAGGTTGTGAGGACCATCTAGGCTTTTATTAGTATAGATAGTTCTTTTCAATGCTTTTATCCTATACACTTTATACTAGAGTTAAATGTTTAATATATTACTATACACATTATTCTGATTTTGACTATATACATACCTTTGCCAGTGTATTGTATGCTTTCACTAGAGGCCCAGTACATGAAATTTGTACAGGGATGGGGATCACCTCAGCCCAGCCTGCACCCTCTCCAATCTGGGACCCCTTGGGGGATGTCCAACTGCCGGTTTAGACCCTCTCACAATCCTGGACCACTGGCTCCTAATCGCTCACCTGCCTGCCTGCCTGGTCACCCCTAACTGACCCCCCCCTGTTGGCCTGATCACCCCTCACTGCCTCTGCTTGCCAGCCTGATAGCACCTAACTGCCCCCCCACCCCCTCTGGCCTGGTCGCCTCTAATTATCCCCTGCTGCTGGCCAGGTCACCCCCAACTACCCCCTCCCTGCCAGCCTGGTTGACCCTAACTGCCCCCACCACCAGTCTAGTCACCCCTTACTGCCTCCTTCCATCTTAATCGCCCCCAACTGCCCCTGTGCTGGCCTGGTCACCCCCAATTGCATCCCCCACTGGCCTGATCACCCCTAACTGCCACCCCCCACCAGCCTGGTCACTCCATGCAGCCTGCTGTTCAGTCGTTTGGTCGTCCCTCACTAACCACCCTGCCAGTCTGGTCAGAGGGAGCCATCTTGTGAGGGTGTAAAGGTTAATTTGCAAATCACCTCTTTATTATATAGGATAATACTAATTAGTACCTTTTTATTTCAGCTGGAAAGACTCTTTTCAACATTTCTTGTAGGGCAGATCAAATAGGGATGAACTTGCTAAGTTTTTATATGACTGGGAAAGTCTTTATCTCTCTCTATTTTCTGAAGGCCAGCAGTTCCAGGTAAAATATTGTTGGTTGACAGTTTTTTGTTTTTTCCATCACTTTGATTATATCATACCATTCTTTCCTGGCGTGCAAGGCTTCTGCTGAAAAATCTATTGATAGCCTTTAGGGAGTTTCCTCCTACATAAAATGCAGTTTTTTCACTTGCCACTTTCAAAATACTCTATCTCTGATTTTTTTAGATAGTTCTAATATGAAGTGTTTTAGAGGAGATATTTTGAGATTGAATTTATTTGGATCTATGTATTTTATAAAAACATAGATCAAATTCTCTCCCAGGATTTGGCAAGCTATCAGCTGTTATTTCTTTAAAAAAGATTTCTGCCACCTTCCCCCTCTCTTTTTTCTAGTATTCCTACAATGTGTGAATTGTTTCATTCCTTGGTATTCATAATTCAGGTAAATTTTCTTTACTCTTTTTCTTTCTTTTTTCTTCATTCTCCTCTGACTAGATAATTTCAAATTATCTCTTTCATTTTTTTTTCCTTGGGCTTGATCAAATCTGGTGTTGATGCTCTCTATTGATTTTTTTTTTTTATCTTCACACAAAAACATGTTTATTGACCTTAGAGAGAGAAAGTAAAAGAAAGAGAGAAGGAGGGATACAGAGAAAGAGAGATCAATGTGAGACAGAGATATTGATTGGCTGCCTTCTGCACCCACCCAGACTGGGGATCAAACCTGCAACCCAGGTATGTGCCCTGACCAGGAACCAAACCCACAGTCCCCTGGTGTACAGGATGATGCTTCAACCAACTGAGCCTCCAGCCGAGACTCTATATTGAATTTTTAAATTGTATTCATTGTATTCTTCCACTCCAAAATTTCTGTTGACTCTTTTTAATGATGTCTTTCTCTCTGTTACTTTTCTTGTTTTATTAGTTACTAGAGGCCCAGTGCACAAAATTCATGCACTCAAAGGGGTAGTCCCTCAGCCCATATTGTGAAAGGGCACCGGCCAGGCAAAGGGACCCCACTGGTGCATGATCAGGGCCGGGAAGGGATGCGGGAGGTTGGCCAGTCTGGGAGGGTCTGCGGGAGGGCTCCAGGGTGTGTCTGGCCTGTCTCGCTCAGTCCCGAATGGCTGGATCCCAGCAGCAAGCTAACCTACTGGTCAGAGCATCTGCCCCCTGGTGGTCAGTGCATGTCATAGCGAGCAGTTGAGTGGCCTTAGCATATTATGCTTTGATTAGTTGAACACACTACCAGACAACCGGACACTTAGTCTATTAGACTTTTATTATAAAGAATTGTTTTCCTGATTTTGCTGAGTTGGTCTTTCTGTTTGCTTATAGAACTTTCTTAAAACTACTATTTAAAAATTTTATTAGACAAATTGTAGATCACCTTTTCTTTGGTGTTAATTACTGAAAAAATATTGTATTCCTTTGTTAGTGTCATTCTTTTGATAGTTTATGTTCTTTAAAGTCTTGTATTATTATCATACTCTCTTTTCAGATCACATAAATCTTTTGCTTCCTTTTAAAGTCGTACATTATTATCTTTGCACTATAGGCCTGGTGCACAAAATTCATGCACTGAGGGGAGGGCGGTCCTTCAGCCCAGCCTGTGCTCTCTCACAGTCCAGGATCCCTCTGGGGATGCTGTGAGTTGGTCTCCACAAAGGCAGGAGAGGCTCCCACCACTGCCACTGTGCTCCCCAGCCATGAGCCTAGCTTCTGGCTGAGTGGTGCTCCCCCTGTGGGAGCACACTGACCACCAGGGGCAACTCCTTCATTGAGCACATGAAGTGGTCAGTTCACGTCATAACGACAGGTCATTCTGCCATTCTGTCGATTTGCATATTAGCCTTTTATTATATAGGATTTGAGGAATAGCTATCTTCTCTAGACATTACTAACTTGCTTGGAGGAGAAATGCCCAATCTGTAAGTCTTTCCAGGGATTCTGAGGCTTACTCAAACTGTATCTATGGATACTCTTCTGCACACTTCTTCCTTCTTAGAAGGGAATTCTTAAGACTATATTTTCCTTAACTCCTGTAAATTTAGGTTGGGTGCTTTTCCTAGGGTGGTATCAAATGCTCAAGTTGTGTGATTTCTGCCAATACCACAGTCAGGCTGTCTTTTTGCATTTCTCAGTAGCTGTCTACAGAAGCTCACCTCCCTTGGGAACACCTACAAGGAGCTGACAGAGGGTGTTTGGATGAGGTGTAGATAGCATTGAAGGTGCCTGTGAGTTAGTCAGCATACAAGTTCTCCCCAGCAGCTTGTTGCTATACCTTCCTGATGAAGTCAATAGTTAGTAGGATCAGTAGTCTTTTGATAAATTTTGAGCCCTGGTTGCTATACTCCCAGACTCTCCCCATCCCTCAGTTGTGCAGATCACCTCAGTATTCTGTAGGTGAGAAAAAATAATGGGCAACTTCATCAGCATCCCGCACAGCTGGGTAAGCTGGGAGCTTACTTACATACTCACTTTCCCCTCTAGAGAGAATCACTGGCTGAGGAGGTCTCTGTTGGGACGGAGCTATGCTGTCTTAGGGGAGGGGTGCTGCAAGTAAAGTAAAATTGTTTCCCTTACTTTCTTTAATTCATCCAATCTTGGATATTTTTTTCTCCAATGGCATGTTGAAAATTTTGTCTGGATGTTCATACTCTTGTTTGTAAGTGATTATCAAAATTGGCGTACTTTTAGGAAGATTGTATAAAAACACCAATTCTGCCATCTTGCTGATATCATACTTTCTGCCTATTTATGAATTGGGTTATTTGTCTTCTGATTAAGTTGTAGGCATTTTGTGTAATCAAGGTTTAAGTCAAATAAGTTTTGAAAATTTTTCTCCTATTCTTTTGGTTGTCATTTAACTTTCTTAATTGTTTGCAGAACAAAAGCTCTTACTTTTGATGAAGTCCAATTACCTACTTTTTTTGATGTTACCTTTACAAATAATTGCCTGACACGTGGTAACAAAGATTTATTCTTATACTTTACATTTTATTCAAAATATTTACAGTTATATCTCTTATATTTAGGTCCATGATCTATTTTTAGTGTATGTGTGTGTGCGTGTGTGTGTAGAATTATGTAGGGTTCAACTTGATTCTTTTTATCTGTGTGTCCAATTGTGCCAGCATCATTTATTAAATTGTTTTGCTATCCTAGTAAAAAAAAAAACCATAAATGTATTTGTTTCTGAACTCTCACTTCTATTTTATTCATCTATATGCCTATCTTTGTTCCAGTGTCATATTGTGGTATTAAGTGTACAAGTGAGGTACCCCTTTGTTAAAGTTATTCCTAAGTATTTTGCAATTTTCTGTAGTATTTTAAATCAATATTTTCAAATGGCCATGACAAGTGCAAGGGGCCACACTATTTTTATATTGCTCTTATATCCGCAACCTCTGGTATTCTCCTTCTGTGGAAGAGCTTGTAAATAATTGGTGTTAATACTTAAATGATTGACAGAATTCATCAGGGAAGCCAACTTGTCCTCAACCTTATTTTTGTGGAAAGTTTTAAAATTAGTAATTTAATCTCCACTTCTTATAGGTCTATTCAAGATTTTTAATTTCTTCTTCAGTCATTTTCATAATATATCTTTTTAAGAATTTGACCATTTCATCTAAGTATCTAATATCTTTACTTACAAGTATTCATGGCATTTCCTTATGTTTATTTTATTAAATTTTATCGGGGGGGCCTGGTTCTACATGAAAATATAGGTTTCACGTGTGGATTTCTAAGTTACAAAGTCTGTATATAGTACCATGTGCCCACCACCCAAAGTCAAGACTTCTCCTGTCACCTCATATTAGGACACCCTTCTCCCCCAACCCCGTTCCCTCTGGAAACCATCACTCTGATGTTTGTGTTCATGAGTTCCAGTTTTATATCCCACATATGAGTGAAATCGTATGGTTCTTAGCTTTTTCTGTCTGACTTATTTCACTTCACATAATGTTCTCAAGGTCCATCCATGTGGCTGTAAATGATGCTATTCCATCCTTTCTTATGGCTGAGTAGCACTCCATTGTGTATGTGTGCCACATCTTCTTCATCCAGTCCTCTATCACAAGGCACTTTGGCTGTTTCCAAGTCTTGGCCACCATGAATAATGCTGCCATGAACATAGGGTGCATATATCTTTGCATATAAATGATTTTGAGTTTTTCAGGTATATAACAGGAGTGGGATTGGTGGGTCATATGGTAGCTCTATTCCCTTTTTTTTTTTTTTTTTTTTTTTTTTTTTTTTTTACAGAGAGGAAGGGAGAGGGATAGAGAGTTAGAAATATCATTGAGAGAGAAACATCTATCAGCTGCCTCCTGCACACCCCCTACTGGGGATGTGCCCGCAACCAAGGTACATGCCCTTGACCAGAATTGAACCTGGGACCTTTGAGTCTGCAGGCTGCCGCTGAGCCAAACTGATTAGGGCAGTAGCTCTATCCTTAACTTTTTGAGGAATCGCCAGACTGACATTCCCACCAGCAGTGAATGAGGATTCCCTTTTTCCCACAACCTCTCCAACACTTGTTATTGTTTGTCTTGTTGATAATGGCCACTCCAATAGGTGTGAGGTGATATCTCACTGTAGTTTTAATTTGTAGTTCTCTAATTGCCACTGAGGTTGAACATCTTTTCATATAGCTATTGGCTGTTCATATGTCTTCTTGGGAGAGGTGTATTTTCAAGTCCTCTGCCCACTTTTTGATTGGATTGTGTGTTTGTTTGGTGTTAAGTTTAGCAAGTTCTTTATATGTTTTGGAAATTAAACCTTTGTTGGAGCTACTGTTTATATGTATCATCTCCCATCTGCTTGGCTGCCTGTTTTGTTGTCCATTTATTTTGCTGTGCAGAAATTCTTCAGTTTGATATAGTCCCATTCATTTGTTTTTGCCTTTACCTCCCTTGCCTTTGGAGTCAAGTCCATAATATGTCCTTTACCTCCCAGGTACATAAGTTTGGTACCTATATTTTCTCCTATGTAACTTATAGTTGGGGTCTTATGGTTTTTAAGGTAAATGTTTATTCCCTTTTAAATTCTCTATTATTTACTTCTACTCTACTCTTTTAATTTTTAATTTTAAAGTCTACTTTGTTTAATATCAATCTAGCCAGTCCGCTCTCTTTTTTTCAATTATATGCATGGCATATCTTTCCTCAGCCTTTTATCTTCAACCTACTAGTGTCTTCATACCTAACATGCATTTCTTAGACAGCACATACTTGTGTCATATTTATTTATGTACTCTTTCAGTTTATTCCTTTGGTTTAAGTGTTTTATCTACTTATACTTAAGGTAATTAATAATAAGGCAGGATTTCCCTCTGTCATTTTGCTGTGTATTTCTATATGCCTTATATTTCTGATACTTAATTTCTCTGTTGCTATTCTTTTATATTAAATACGTATTTTTAGTGTACCATTTTAATTCCTTTGTTATTTGCTATGTGTGTTTGTCTGTGTTCCTATGTGTGTGGTTTCTTTTTAATTGTCATTCACAGATTACAGTTAACATCCTAACTTAAACATCTAGATCAGATTAATGTTAATTTAAATAGTTTACAGAAATTTAGCTCCAAGATTGCCCTATTCCCACTCCTTGGGATAATATCATGATGTAAATTAATCTTTATCCGTTATTAGCTAATCAGTTATTAGTTTAGGCACTCAGTTCTCTTTTGATTATTGTATGCATAGCATAAAATTATTAATTATAATTATTGATTAATACAGTTTTCTTTCAAATTATATGGAAGAGGAAAATATTACCAACAATACATTTATGCTTTTTTATATGGTCCTGCAAAATGAACCTATTATTTTTTTAAAAATATATATTTTATTGATTTTTTACAGAGAGGAAGGGAGAGAGATAGAGAGTTAGAAACATCGATGAGAGAGAAACATCGATCAGCTGCCTCCTGCACATCTCCTACTGGGGATGTGCCCACAACCCAGGTACATGCCCTTGACCGGAATAGAACCTGGGACCTTTCAGTCCGCAGGCTGACGCTCTATCCACTGAGCCAAACCGGTTTCGGCAAACTTATTATTTTACATACTATCATTTTATTTGACCTGAACGATTTGCTTTAGTTTTTTATAATTTTTTTATATTTTAAAATTATAATATTTTTATGTATTTTGTACACCCCAGTAACCAGACATTACATAACTTAATATGCAATCATCCCAATAAATCCCACACCCATCCAGCACTGTGCCTGATCATTAGAATATTACTGATTATATTCCTTATGCTATACTTTACATCTCCGTGACTACTGGGGCTGACCAGCAGACCCTGAGCGATGGATGAATGGATTACTCCGAAGCAATGTTTTCTTTGAAAGAGAGGGCTAAGGGAACCAGACAACCTCGATCGCCTGCCTCATTAGGCCTTTATTGTAATAGCAGTTTGAGATAAAGTTTATCTTTTAGATACAATCAGTAGGGTGAGTAATATTGGGAGGAAACATGTGTTTGCAGTGTCTTTAAAGCAAGGACACCCAAAGATTAAGCATAAGGATTTCAGTAAACATCTGGGGGTCTGCACGTGCACAGACTTGATTGGGAAGGTCAGGGAATAATTAGGAGCACCGCCTTCCCATAAGTCAGAATTCTGAGAAACAGTGCGGGCGGTCTTCTGCACACTTCCCTTTTCTTGGAATGTCCTCCCTACAAACTTTCCAATCAAGTCTCGTGTGCTTCTCAACACATGACTATTCTGTAACAACCAATTTTCACTTGTTAATCCCTTCACCTTTTTTACTCATCCCCTCCCAAACCTTCCTCCCCTCTGGCAACCAAAAAAATGTTCTCTGAATCTATGCATCTGTTTCTGTTCTGCTTGTTCATTTTGATTGTACATTCAGTTGTTGATAGATTTATTGCCATTTTCTTGTTCATATTTTTTATCTTCTTTTCTTCTTCTTAAAAAATACCCTTTAACATTTCATATAATACTGGTTTGGTGGTGATGAACTCCTTTAGTTTTTTTTTGTCTGGGAAGCTATTTATCTTCAATTCTAAATGATAGCTCTGCAGGGTAGAGTAATCTTGGTTGTAGGTCCTTGCCTGTCATCACTTTAAATATTTTTTGCCACTCCCTTCTGGCCTACAAAGTTTCTGTTGAGAAATCAGCTGACAGTCTTATGGGAGCTTCCTTGTAGGTAACTAACTACTTTTTTCTTGCTGCCTTTAACTAAGTGGCCCCAGACCCAGCACTAGCAGCAGCCAGCTTTGGTTCACAGCTTGATGTCACCTTGGCACCTCCAAGCCCAGCACAAGAAACAGCTATATGTACATCACTTTGTAGTTTATGCCTTGTGGCCCTAACCTACAGAACACATGTGGTGGCTGGCCTTGGTCTGCACCTCCTAAGGGGCCCCAGAGCCAGCACACCCAGTGGAAAGCTTCAGACCATGTCAAAGCATCACCACCCAACTACCTCCATAAGTGACACACTCAATGGCGGACTCCGCAGGTACCAGAGCCCTGATGAAGTGAGCCCTGCTCTGTGTGGTGTATCATTGCACAGATGATCCTTCAAGGTAGTTGGAGGTTGGTGGCTAGTGGTCATACCAACATTCATATCATGGGGTGCCAGAAGGAGAAGAGAGAGAGCAAGAAATAGAAAACTTATTTCAAAAAAATAATGACAAAAAGCTTCTCTATCTTGGTGAAGGAAACAGACATACAAGTTTAGTTTTTCTTATAGAGTGTTCTGCTAGCAAGAATTTCTCTCACTGTTTATATGAAAATGTCTTAATTTGGCTGAATGTTATATTCTTGATTAATAACATTTTTCTTTCAACACATGGAATGATGGGTTGCTTTTTGTTTTCATGCTTTCTGATAAGAAATCAGTAATTACTCACATTGAGGACCCTTTGTATGTGATGAGTTATTTTTCTGGTGTTTGAAAGTTTTTGAAAAACTTGATAATGGCAACTTGCCAGTGTTTTTGTTGCTTTTAATTGATGTATAGATTCAGAAAGGTCCTCACTCCACCATTCAGGAAGTCTTGCCTGAAAGCTCTGTTTTAAATGGATATTCATGAAGTGCTCCCACATACATGACTAGTATGTGTAATAATACAGCCATTACATTTTTCCAATGCAAATTAAGTGAACTATAGTAAACAAGGTACAGTGAGCATGGAATGATATGTTCCTCAACACTACAGATTTTTCCATGTTATATTTTGAATCCTTTAATATGAGCCATTTTTATGAAGGTAATACTTGTTTTAATATATATTGTATATATTTGATAATGAAGGCATTTAAAGTATACAAACCTTATTTTAAATTATTAACTATTAATAAATAAAATTATCTCACATACCTTTTATAAAGAAAATGATTCCAACTTGGTAAAAATTATTAAAGTCATGTTTTATAATAGTTAAATACTTCATGTTTTTCTCCTAATAGAAAACTTTATTTACATTCAAAGTATTTAATAGCACTTATTATTAATAAATATGGTCGAGTTTTCATATTTATTATAAAAGACTTGGGACACTCTAAAATGTTCTATTTCTTCATATTGTATCTTTCAAGAGAAGAGATGTAATACAAGGTATAAAAATACTTAATACTCTTTGCTAATAATTATTTTCCTCACTTTTTCAGTAAAAAACAACTTTAATCACATAAAGACTTGATAAATCAGTTTGGGTTTATGTTAAATGTTTTGGGCAACAACATATCTGAATATAGCCATATAGTTTTGGGGAGGCATACCTACTAGTATTGTTAGTATCCTATATAATAAAAGGGTAATATGCAAATTGACCCTAATGGCAGAATGACCAGAACGACTGCTCAACCAGTCACTATAAGGCACACTGACCACCTCTTGGTCCTTTTCCCTGGCTGGCAGGCTCTGATTGCCTGAACAGGGAACCAGGGATGGGTGGCTGGGGACACAGGCAGTGCCAGGCCAAGGCCCTCACCCTGCTGGTCACTCCACACACAGAGGGTAACCCATGGCCAGGGCGGGTCTGGCAAGTGGGCAGGAACGGCCAACTTCTCAGTCCCTTCCCTCGGCCAGCAGGCTCAGATCACCTGATGGTGAACAGGGAACTGGGGGTGGGTGGAGTGGGGGGCAGGGCTGGCTGCATGCAGCTGGGGAATATGGCCCTGATCTCAGGCCAGGCCTAGGGACCATACCCACACCCAAATTTTATGCACTTGGTCTCTGGTCTCTAGTATGCTGATAAAGAGATGAGAGTGTGAAGACATTGGCTGAACTTGAGGACTGTTGTATCTGATTTTCTGTTTTAATCACTAGAGCAAAAACTCTACTCCAGAGAGAAATGCCAGGAAAAAACAAAGCAAAACAAACAAAACAAAACCAAAAATCAACTGTGTGATTTAGAATCATTGGCTCACTTTTTTGTTAAAATAAATAAATAAGAATTTTTTTTTCCTTAAAAAAACAACTTATCCAAATTTTCTTTTACTTTTATTATTGAAGTACAGATGACATACCATATTATATGAGTTTTGTGTATATAACATAGTGATTCAGGATTTATATACCTTACAAATTGATCACTGTGATAAATCTAATAGCCACCTGTCACTGTACAAAGTAATTTTGATACTATTGATTATATTTCTTATGCTGTACATTTCATCTCCCTGACTTATTTTATAACAGAAAGTTTGTACCTCTTATTATCTTTTACATCCTTCCTCCTGAAAACCATCAGCTTGTTTTTTATATCTGAAACTTTTTCTTTTTTGTTTTGTGTTTTAGTTTCCACATATAGGTGAAATCATATAGTCTCTATGCTAATACAATCTATTATACCCCCATATTTATTTAAGAATGATTTTGCACATCTTACCATATTTTATTGTTATTACCATTAACACTACCACTTATTAACATGAAGTTGGCTGGTTGACAAGTGGCCTAGAAACCACAGTTGGAATTCATTTTTTCTTTTTAATATATAGACTCCTCTAAATATTAAGGGGGGTTCTTTAAGTTATGGTGAGAACTAAAGTTTGGGGTATTTTTTTTTTTTAAGTACAGTGTGAGAGAGGTTGAACAGAACCATGGGGGAACCTAACTGGCCATTTTTATGTCATTCCAGCTTCATAGATCATCAGTGGTACTACTAGGTTAAAGGTCCATAAAAACACAAGGACAAATTCATTTTGTTTTATGTTCATTCATTTTTTTTTTTTACTTTAATAGGTGTTCCATGGAATCCATAAAGTAATTTTATAATATTATCTAATATATCAACATTAAATTTCATCATAATTTTCTATCATGGAGGAATCCAAGTTTTAGTAAATTTAAGAAGTTAATACATCTAATCTAATAAAAGAGAAACATGTAAATTGACCATACCTTTGCTACACCCCAAGCCATGCCCACCAGCCAATCAGAGTGAGTATATGCAAATTAACCCAACCAAGATGGCGGCCCGCAGCCACAGAGCTGGAGCAAGCAGGAGGCTTGGTTGCCCCAGCGATGGAGGAAGCCAAGCTTCCCGCCTGCCATGGCTGGCTCTGGCCTCCACTGAAGACAACAAAGTTTCAATTATAGAAGATAAATAAACCCCAGATACCTGCTTCCAGCCAGTCTCCACTGGGAGCTTGGGTGGCTGGGGGTCATGGTCAGCCTAAAAACAGACCTCAGCCACTCACCCAGACTAGCCAGGGACCCCAGCGGGAACCCCCCGACCCTGAAGGGGCTGTGGCCAGCCTGTAAACAGCCATCAGCCACTCACCCAAGCTGGCCAGACACCCCAGCAGGGACCCCCACCCTGAAGGGGCTGTGGCCAAACTGCAAACAGACATCAGCCACTCATCCAGGCTGGCAAGGAACCCCAGCAGGACCTCCCTCCCTGAAGGGGGTGTGGCCAGCTTAAAAACAGCCCTCAGCCCCTCACCCAGGATGGCCAGACACCCCAGTGGGACCCCCACCCTAATCCAGGACACCCTTCAGGGCAAACCAGCTGGCCCCCACCCATGTACCAGGCCTCTATCCTATATAAGGGTAATATTCAAATTGACCCTAACAACAGAACGACTGGGAATGACTGGTCACTGTGACACACACTGACCACCAAGGGGCAGATGCTCAATGCAGGAGCTGCCCCCTGGTGGTCAGTGTGCTCTCACAGGGGGAGCTCTGCTCAGTCACAAGCCAGGCTCACAGCTGCCAGTACAGCGGTGGTGGTGGGAGCCTCTCCCACTTCCTCCCCAGCACTAAGGATGTCCGACTGCAGCTTAGGCCTGCTCCCCACTGGCAAGTGGGCATCCCCCGAGGGCTCTTGGGCTGCCAGAGGGATGTCTGACTGTCAGCGTAGGCCCTATCCCCTGGGGAGCGGGCCTAAGCCAGCAGGTGGTCATCCCCCGAGGGGTCCCAGACTGCGAAAGGGCACAGGTCGGGCTGAGGGAACCCCACACAAGTGCACAAATTTTTGTGCACCGGGCCTCTAGTAGAGAAATAAGATCCTTTCAAAATTTGACTACTTGAATCAATGTGTATAAAATTCACTAAGTCTGTTTTATGTATATAGTGTGCTATGTGGAATAGCCAGTTATATTTCTAAAAGTTATTTCACATGTAATTACATGACATCATGAGATGGAATGTTGGGCTATTTTATTGATTAAAGGAGAGAAGGGAGACTAATATTCAAAGATACTTAAACTGCACAACATAAAAATGTTAAGTATGAACAGGGAAAACAGCATTATTTAGTCTCCTAGCTCTCTGTGAAGTGTTCTTTCTTATTACACTAGAGGCCCAATGCACAAAATTTGTGCAAGAGTAGACCTTCCTTCCCCTGGCTGCCAGCACCAGATTCCCTCTTGTTCCTGGGACCTGGGCTGGCTTCCCTCCAGCCCTGGCTTCCTCTGGAAGGATGTCTGGCCTAATTAGCATATTACCCTTGTATTATTATAGATGTGACTCTACTGGCTTGTTCTCCATTAATTAAAAAGACCTTTGTTGGGGAAATGACTCAGTGTGGCCATGTTTTGATTCATAGTGCTACATTATTGATATAAAAATAGAAGTCAAAATTTTTGCTGCCTGGTTGCTAAGAATCTAGAGGACATGAATGAAGTAATTAATCCACTATGATCACTGGTATGATATAATTACTAGTAAATGAATACCCTACAGTGGTTGGCAAACTGCGGTTTGCCAGCCACATGCGGCTCTTTGGTACCTTGAGTGTGGCGCTTCCACAAAATACCACGTGCAGGTGCTCACGTACTGTGGGATTGAAACTTCGTGGCCCATGCACAGAAGTCGGTATTTTGTGGAAGCGCCACACTCAAGGGGCCAAAGAGCCACATGTGGCTCTCGAGCCACAGTTTGCCGACCACTGCCCTAACATGACTGAAAGTATAGGTTCCAGGTAGAGATATGTGATCAAAAAAGTAGCCCAGAATGAAAGTACGCAAGTATACTGGAGGACAAGGAATTTGGTAAGACACTGGAGATGAGGTGAACTTAGCCTTACACATCTACAGATTGAGAAACTTGTGAAGTATCTAGGGGATGACATCCAACAGACACTGCATACCTCTGAATAGGCAACACTTTGTCTAGGGATCTAGAAGAAGGATCCTTAAGCACAATAAAAATCATGGCAGTTAATATAATTAACTTTGGTGAGTCTATTATAGAAAAGAAGGTTAAAGTTAGAATTTCACGAAGCACCAGACTGAAGAAAGGAGAAGACATTAGTGGACAGAAGATTGTGTAAGAAGTTTCAAAGAACAGACAATATAAAATATAGCAGAACATTCAATAAGTTAAGGATTTATACAAATCCTTTGCTTTGGGGAATAGAGGCATTGCTGGTTATTCTTGGCAGAGCTATTTTGGTACATTCTAGAGTAGAAGCAGTACACTCAGGAAATAAGATACTGAGAAACTGGAGAATGTGTTATAGTTTGCTATACTATCTCCCTCCAATCTTTTTTCCATCTTCTTTTTTTTTTTCTACTTTTGCTTCCTCCTGTCTTTCTTTCCTTTATTTCTTCCATTTTATTCTACCTTTTGTGCAAAGAGAGAAAGATGTGGTTCACTTTAGAAGGTTTTAATGGAATGTTTAACCTTTTAAAATCATAAATCCCTCTTCAAATGTTATTCAGCTCCTACCAAGAAAATTGCACATAGTCACAAGATTTAGTAAATAGTTCAAATTAGTTCACAGTCCCTTTGAAATCCATTCATTAAGTCCAAAACTTTCAGTGGATTCCCAGTTAAGAATCCTAGCCAATGTTAGAATACAAGTAGTATGGGTATGGATGTTAAATGGATGTATGTGAGCATGTGGGGAATATGTGTAGGGTATACAAGTACCAAAACTTGTATGTGTTAAATAAAAAGATCCATTTGAAAAAAATATATATATTATTCTCCTCAGAAGGTAATTTCTATGGACTAATTCATATAAGGGAAATAAATTTAGTTATTTCTCTATGTTTATTTGTAATAAAATATAAATGAGTTTTAACTGACTACATTGGAAACATTCATTCATTTAATAAGCATTTATTGAACATTTCCTAAAGCCAGGTGTTAATGTAGATGCTGGGAATACAAATAAGAATCAAAGATTGCTGTTGACCTCAAGATGCCTCCTTGGAGAGATGAGAAGCAAACAAATGGTGATGATGCCATGTGAGGTGATCTATAGCAAATCTATATACATGATGTTTTCTCATACAAATGAGGAGCTGCTTCATAAGATTAAAAAGTTAGTTCTGTGATTTTTTCCTGGTTACAATACTATTTTTAATACTAAAACATTTATAATAATAAAATTATTTGAGTCAAAGTTTGAATAATGTCTGCTGTCTTCACTGATGACCCAAAAAGAGAGTGTGAAGGGTTGAGCTCTAGATCCAATCAGACCTGAATTTATGTCTGGGCAGTGGCATTGCCAACTGAACGACTTTGATAAAGGTATTTGAACTATAAAAGCTTCAGGTCCTTTGTTTGAAAAATCAGATTATTAATAAAACATTGGTTTGCTATTCACATTTAGTAAGCTAAACACATTTACAGTACCCATCAGGATCTGATTTAAAATAATCAAAGGAATTTTGTAAGTTGTTATTGATAAACTAGTTGTGATGTGAAATAATTAAGATTAAATATCTCTTAATAATAGAAAACAAAGCGGAATGTAGGTTAAAGTAAGAAAAAAAACACTAAGAATATCAATGAAAAATTAGATAAATCTAAATAAGTACAAAAAATGTGTTTTTTTAAACCATCATATAGGAATTTTACTTTTAGCCAGGGTGGAGTATGGAGACCATGTTTACCTTCCTCCTGAAACAACTGAAATATATGTAGCAATGATTTTCAGGGACTGAACATCAGGCAACACAAGACTGATTTTAGAGAGCATGGACTGAGTTTAGATGACATAAGCCCTATAATTGACCCAATTACTGCCTGGAGATAATTTCCAGGCTTCAATACAAGAAAAGGAACCCAATCAGAGCCTTGCAGACTACTTGAATTAATGAGGCAAAGCTGGAAGTACAGTAAGTCTGAGGCAGAGTACAAGGCAGAGTACAAGAAAAGGGAGTCTCCCAAAGAGAAAACCCTAAAAGTCCTCAGAAGGTTCCAGCAAAATCTTCAGCTGATTACTAATCAACCCATCTATGTGAGGAAACTATCTGAAGCCTGAAAATAAACCACTCCAAGGGAGCAAACAATCTTTGGAGCTCACAGGGCTGCGAATGTATGCGTTATCATTAGGAAGAACAGAAAATCTTGTAATTCAAAGGATCTTAGGCGGAATACTCAGAAAGGTATTGCCTTGGTACTGAAACCAGGTTAACACTAACCTAAAGATTTCTCTATTTCTGTCAATCAAATGTTAAAGATAAGCCTCCAAGATCAATGCATTTTCAAAAACTTACTGCAACCTAGGGCAATGATCAAGTACAGCTATGGGTGTACTAAAATTTCTAACATTCAACAATGTAAATTTACCGATGTTGGTCATTCAATATGAAATTACCAGGCATGCAAAGAACTGAGAGAATCTGACTCTGAAAGAGGTAGTAAAAAGTCAATAGAAATAGACCCAGAAATGATACAGGTGATAAAATATGTAAACAGAGTAAGAGTTATTATAAATTGTATTTTATATGTTCAATAAGTTAAACAAAAAAATTGTGCAGAAGTTAGGGACATGGACACTATAAAGAAAATTGTGTAAAAGTTAGGGAAATAAAAAATATAAATAAAAATTGGAATCAAGTATCCAGAGATAAAAATTATACAGTAGTTGGAGGGTTTATATCATGAGGAAGATTGAGCAAGCACATTTCACTCTGCCTCCCCCACTGATACAAATAATAGACATAAACAGAATGAATGAACAACTATTTTAAGAATGTGGTAGGAGAAATTTTGCCCCATAACCTGTATTCTCTGAAATTAGACCTGTTACTATGTTTGTGCCCAAGAATGAGTCCAAGAATGCATAAACAACTGCAGGGAGGTTCTTTGACAACTTATGCCCAAGTCGTGCATAAATGTGAAACCAAGCCTAAGCACAATTAAAGACTTAAAGAATTAAAAACAGACTATCACCCAGGTTTCAGAAATGCCACTTGGTGGCAAGTACACAATCATATTCATACTGGAGGCCTGGTGCACGGGATTTGTGCACTGGTGGGGGGCGTGCCCTGGGGGATTGGCCCCCTGTGGGAGTGCCGCTCATTCCAGACCTGCATTCTGAGTGGCTGCTCCTTGGTCTGGCATCTTCCATGAAGCCAGAGCACTCACCTCTCCAGGGACCCAGTCAGGGCCGAGCTTAGGGACAATAGCACTGAAAGGCAGCAGAGTAGGCCTCAGTCCCGCTGTGGCCACTTACCTGCCTCCCAGCCTCCGGGGTCAGTTCTGAAAGCCTGGCGGTGGTGCTGCATGACCTGCAGGCATCTGGAGGAGGTGGCAGGGAGCAAGGAGGAGGAGCCTGGGGCGAGGAGGCAAGGATCGCAGCCCAGGTTCCTGCCCATCGGCCTGGGGTTCGCAGTGGGAGCAGCTGCTCATCCAGATCAGTCCAGCAGCACTCCCACTGTGGTAGCGCACTGACCACTAGGGGGCAGCTCCTGCATTGAGCAGCACCTGTCCCCTGGTGGTCGGTGCACGTCATAGCAACTGGACGACCGGTCATTCTGGTTGTTCCACCATTCAGTCGCTGGGCTTTTATTATATAGGATAACACTGAAAACATTATGAAAACTAAACTGATATTGGGACCACATCCCCAAAAATGTTGGTTGGAACATGCAGCCTTAACTTTCACAGGTTGATTTCTTGCTAAAATAAAAATGTCAAATTGACCATAAGATTAAAACATTACCGAGTCTCATAGATAATATTTGAAATACCAGATACAATCTAACATTACTCAGCATATAAAGTACCAGGAAAATATCAACATGTATAAGAAAAGGCCAATGCTGAAATGACGTTATGTTGGAATTACATGAAAAAACCACAACTTTAAAACAGCTAATGTAACAATGGCATAGCAAGCTAAGTGTGAATACTTGTTATAAATGGAAAAATAGAAAGCTTCAATAAAAAGCAGAAAATATTTTAAAAAAGCAAAATCAAATTTTAGAACTAAGCCGGAACCAGTTTGGCTCAGTGGATAGAGTGTTGGCCTGCGGACTGAAAGGTCCCAGGTTCGATTCCAGTCAAGGGCATGTACCTGGGTTGCGGGCACATCCCCAGTAGGAGATGTGCAGGAGGCAGCTGATCGATGTTTCTCTCTCATCGATGTTTCTAACTCTCTATCTCTCTCCCTTCCTCTCTGTAAAAAATCAATAAAATATATAAAAAAAAAAATTTAGAACTAAAAAATTAAAAAATGCAGGCTCAGTAGCATAATAAAGATGACAAAGAAAAAGTTTTTTTGCAGGATGATAGAAAATAAAAATCATCCAATATAAACAAAGAAAAATAATTGGGGAAAAAAAGAGCAGGTCCAATTATCTCTCACATTTATGGCATCAGAGATATAGTAGAGGAGAGAGAGATACTGAAAAAAACAACAACAAAACAAAAACTGAAGATAAGTGATGTAAAGCAGCTCAAATTTGGTGGTAGACATAAATTTACAGATTCCAGCAAACCCAAAAATTGACATTAAATAATCCATGCCCAGCCACATCTATCATAATAAAAATCTGAAATCTAACAATAAGAATAAGGAAATTTGACATAAACTATAGAGAAGAAAATTAGCTGTATTATCTGTTGGGGGAACAATTGGAACAATTTGAGTAATTGTGGATTTCTCTTCAGAAACCAGGGAAATGAGAAGACAGTGGCATTTTTAAATGCAGGACAAAAAAGCCTCTCAACCCAAAATCTTATCACCAGTGAAAATATGCTTCAGAAATAACAGCAGCATTACCCATATATGTAAAAGGCTAATATGCAAAGTGTCCCCTTGGAATTTGACCAGGAGACCAGGAGTTTGATTGCTCACTATGACGTGTGCTGTCCACCAGGGAGCAGCGTGGAATGAAGGAAAGCCCCAGCTGGCAGTCAGCAGCCGGGGAAGAGAGGCCTCAGCCAGCAGCTGGAAGGCCCTGATCAGGCCTGATCACTGGCCAAGCCTAGGGACCCTACCTGGCCACAAATTTGGTGCACCGAGCCTCTAGTAACTATATATTCACATATGAAAGAAATTCTTAGATTTCAAAAGATCTGTCTAAAACAATTACTAAATGAACTTTTTTATCCAAAGGAGAGAGAGAGAGAGAACTCATGGACATGGACAACAGTGTGGTAATTGCAGGGGGCAATGGAGTGTCTGGAGGTGGAAGAGGGCATAGAGGGCATGATGGAAAAAATAAAATAAAGAAGGAAAATGATACTAGAAGGAAATTTTGTATATCAGAAATAAAGGAAGAGCAAGAGAAATTAATACTGTTTGGATGATATAATACAGCACTTTCCTATTCATTTTTTAAAATGTGAATATTGATAGAAATTTTGGTATAGTTGCTATAATATAAAATTATAACATGGAGGGCTGAGGGCAAAAGGACCTGTGTGATGGTAAAATTTCTACAATCACCAAGTACTCATAAAATATCAATTCAAGGTAGAATATGAAGAGGTTATGTATGTATATTACCATACCTACTAGAGGCCCGGTGCATGAAATTCATGCATGGGGGCGCGGGAGAGGTGTGTCCCTTAGCCCAGCCTGCACCCACTCCAATCTGGGACCCCTCAAGATCAGGCCTAAATGGGCAGTTAGACATCCCTCTCACAATCCAGGACTGCTGGCTCCCAACCGCTCGCCTGCCTGCCTGCCTGATTGCTCCAAACTGCTTTTGCCTGCCAGCCTGATCACCCCCTAACCACTCCCCTCTTGGCCCAATTGCCCCTAACTTCCCTCCCCTACCTGCCTGGTGACCCCTAACTGCCCTCCCCTGCAAGCTTGGTCTCCCCCAACTGCCCTCCCCTGCAGGCCTGGTCCCCCCCAACTGCCCTCCCCTGCAGGCCTGGTCCCTACCAACTGCCCTCCCCTGCCGGCCATCTTGTGGTGGCCATCTCGTTTCCACATGGGGGTGGCCATCTTTGACCACATGGTTAAGCCATCTTGTGTGTTGGAGTGATGGTCAATTTGCATATTACCTCTTTATTATATAGGATAACAGAATAATATAGTAAAAAACAAAAATGAAATGCTGAAAATATTCACATAATACAAAACAGACAGAAAAGGGGAATTGTTAAATAAAAATTAAATAAAATAAAAAAACAAAAAGATGTTAGATTTAAATCTAAACATAATAATAACTTAATAAGTATCAATGTTTAAAAACTCTAAGTCAGAAAGTATCACAATGGGAGAATTAAAAATGGCAGCAGAGTAAGTGAATGCTGCATGGACATGCTCTAGTAACAAACTAGAATTACAATAAAATGCAGAAAAACCTCCTGAATAATAAATGCAAAACTTGCAGGAGAGAACCATCATACATGAGGATAAAAAGTGGAGACCACACTGAGACTGGTAGGCGGGGCAGAGAATGGAAACGGCTGGCCGGGCACCCACAGACAGCAACTGAAGTCCCAGAGAGATATCTCAGCTGTGGGGGGGTGCCACTGAGAAGTCTGGGATCTATTCCACAAACTGGGCCCCCCAGTAGAGATGACCAAAACTGAGAAGCGTACCCATATAACATCTGGCTGTGAAAAGAAGCTGGGTGCTGTCTGCCAGGGAGTAACAGCTAAAAATTCAGGCACCCTCTTAAAGGGCCAATGCACAAAAGTTCCTGTGGAGCCACCAACCTTGTGCTTCAGCAGAGGGAGGGTGAAGTGGACTAGAGCAGTGAAAGCACAACCCAGGACTTGGTACTCAGGGGCTAGAGCTCAGAAGGCAGACACCCTAAGTTTCCTGGGCTGAGTCATTCCCTCAAGCAGCGGAGGACATCTTTCCCACATAGACATCTGTCTTGCCTGGGGAGAAGACAGTTGACACACCGTATTGGAAAACACTTTGCCCTGAGGCCACTTAAGAGATTAAAAATAACAATTAGCCTCCAGGCAGAAGCAACTGCCCCACCCTGTTTATTAAACTCTTACCACACCTGAGGATGATTGCCTGGAGGGCAATTAAAGTAGGAATCCTATCAGTCTGTAGGTAGAGGTGGTCTCTGGAGACTCTGAGTCTTTGCCTGATCCAATTAGTCAGAAATAGCCTTTAACACTGATCTGCACTAGAGATTGAGAGGTGTAGAGGATCTACTTAATATGTAGTCACAAACCCAAACTGACAGCCAAAATGAGGAGACAAAGAAACAACCCCTAAATGAAAGAACTAGAGAATTCTCCAAAAGAAGAGATAAATGAAGCAGAGATAAGAAATTTATCTGAAACAGAGTTCAGAGTAACAATGGTATAGATGCTCAACAGCATGAAAAAATATATAGTAACTATATAGAACAGTCTGAGATAAAGAATGACATAACACAAATAAAGAACACATTGGAAAGAATACACAGCAGATTAGGGAAAGCTGAGGATCAAATCAGTGAATTAGAAGACAGAGTTGAAAATATAAATCAGAGAACCAAAAAGAAAAAAAAAAATTAAAAAACAGGAGGACAGCTAAGGAAGCTGTGGGACAACATGAAATGTAACAATATTAGAATAGCAGATGTGCCAGAAGAGGCAGAAAGGGACACAGGGATAGAGAATGTGTTTGGAGAAATAGTGGCAGGAAATATCCCTAACCTGGTAAAGGAAGAAGTCACACAAGTTCAGGAGGCACAGAGAACCCCAAAAAAGAAGAACCCAAATAGATCCACTCCCAGACACATCATAATTAAAATGCCAAAAATTAAAGACAAAGAGAGACTCTTAAAGGCAACAAGAAAAAAGAAATTGTTACCAAAAAAGGAGTTCCCATAAGGCTGACACCTGATTTCTCATCAGGTACTCTACAGGCCAGAAGGGAATGGCATGAAGTACTCAAGGTAATGGAAACCAAGGAACTGAAACCAGGATTACTATATCCAGCAAGGCTATCATTCAAAATAGATGGTCAAATAAAGAGCTTCCCAGACACACACAAAAAAAAGCTAAAGGAGTTCATCACCACAAAGCCAGCATTACAAGAAATGCTTCAATGATTGCTGTAATGAAAAAAAAGAAACACAGAGAGAAACCTAACCATACAGAATTAAAATGGCATAAATAAGTACCTATCAATAATAACCCTAAATGTAAATGGGTTAAATGCTCCAATCAAAAGGCATAGGGTAACTGAATGTATATAAAATCATGACCCAACTATATGCTGTCTACAAGAGACATACCTCAAAACAAAGACACACAGAGTATGAGAGTGAAGGGATGAAAAATTTTTTCCATGCAAATGGAAAAGAAAAAGCTGGAGTTGCCCTAGCGGTTTGGCTCAGTGGATAGAGCGTTTGCCTGTGGACTCAAGGGTCCCAGGTTCGATTCCGGTCAAGGGCATGTACCTTGGTTGTGGGCACATACCCAGTAGGGAGTGTGCAGGAGGCAGCTGATCAATGTTTCTCTCTCATCGATGTTTCTAACTCTCTATCCCTCTCCCTTCCTCTCTGTAAAAAATCAAATATATATATATATATATATATATATATATATATATATATGGAGTAGCAATACTCATAGCCAACAAAATGGACTTTAAAATAAAGGCCATCATAAAAGACAACAAAGGTCACTACATAATTCTAAAGGGATCGATCCAAGAAGAGGATATAACCCTGGTAAACATATATGCACCCAATATATGTGCACCTGAATATATTAAAAACAACAACAACAACAACAAAACTTCTACAGGACTTTAACGGAGAGATCGAGAATAATACAGTGATATTAGGGGGTTTTAACATCCCTCTGACTTCATTGGATAGATCTTTGAGACAAAAACTTAACAAGGAAACAGAGACTAGAAAGGACCCACTGGATCAGATGGATTTAATTGACATAGAACATTTCACTCCAAAGCTGCAGAATATACATTCTTCTCAAGTGCACATGGATCATTCACAAAGATAGACCACATGTTAGGACACAAAAGAAGTCTCTACAAGTTCAAAAATAGTGAAATCATATCAAGCATCTTCTCAGATCACAGTGGAATGAAATTAGAAATCAACAACAATAAAAGCACCCCAAAACATTCAAACACATAGAGTCTAAAAAGCATGTTATAAAACAATGAATGGGTTACCAATGAGATTAAGAAAGAAATCAAAAACTTCCTGGAAACAAATGAAAATGAACACACAACAACCCCAAATCTCTGGGACACAGCAAAAGCAGTCCTGAGAGGGATGTTCATAGCACTACAGGCATACCTCAAAACAAAACAAAACAAAAACAAACAACAACAACAACAACAAAAAAAACCAGGAAAAATCAGCAACAAACTATTTAACCCTACAACTTAAATAACTATAAAAAGAATAACAAGAAAAGATCAGAGTAAGTAGAAAGAAGGAAATAATAAAGACTAGAGCAGAAACAAATAACAGATAGACTAAAAAAAAAAAAAAATCAATGAAACCAAGAGCTGGTTCTTTGAAAAGATAAACAAGGTTGATAAACTATTAGCCAGACTCATCAAGAAACAAAGAGAGAGCACACAAATAAATAAGATCAGAAACAAAAGTGGATAAGTAACCATGGACACCACAGGCATACAAAGGATTGTAAGACAATACTATAAACAACTATAGCCAACAAGGTGGACAATGTGAGTGAAATAGACAAATTCCTAGAAATATGTAATATCCCAAAACTGAATCAGGAGGAATCAAAAAACCTGAATAGACCAATAACAACTGATGAAATAGAAGCGGTAATAAAAAAATAAAAATAAAACAACAACAACAAAAACTCCCAAAAAACAAAAGCCCAGGTCCAGATGGCTCCACAGGGGAGTTTTACCAAATATTCAAAGAAGAACTAACACCTATACTACTCAAACTATTTCAGAAAATCCAAGAAGAAGGATCACTTCCAAACTCTTTTTAAGAGGCCAGAATTAGCCTAATTCCAAAACCAGACAAAGACACTACAAAGAAAGAGAATTACAGGCAAATATCCCTGATGAACATAGATGCTAAAATCTTCAACACAATATTAGCAAATCACATTCAGCAGTATATTAAAAAGATAATACACCATGACCAAGTGGTATTTATTTTAGGTATGCAAGGCTTGTACAATATCCTCAAATCAATAAATGTGATAACATCACATGAACAAATTGAAAGACAAAAATCACGTGATCATATCAATAAATGCAGAGAGAGCATTTGACAAAATATGACATCTGTTTTTGATTTAAAAAAAAACTCTCAGCAAAATGGGAATAGAGGGAGCATATCTTAACATGATAAAGGCCATATATGACAAACCTAAAGCCAACATCATACTCAATGGGCAAAAATTAAAACCATTTTCCCTAACAACAGGAACAAGACAGGGATATCCACTTTCGCCACTCCTGTTCAACATAGTACTGGAAGTGCTAGCCATAGCGATCAGACAAGAAGAAGAAATAAAAGGCATCCAAATTGGAAAAGAAGAAGTAAAACTGTCATTATTCACAGATGACATGACACTGTACATAAAAAACCCTAAAGACTCCGTAAAAAATCTACTAGACTTAATAAGTGAATTCAGCAATGTAGCAGGATATAAAATTAATACTCAGAAATCTATGGCTTTTTTATACACCAATAATGAACTCACAGAAAGAGACACTAAAAAAACAATCCCATTTACCATTGCAAAAAAAAAAAAATTAAGATACCTAGGAATAAACTTAATTTAGAAGGTAAAAGCTCTGTACTCAGAAAACTACAGGAAATTGAAAAAAAGAGATAGAGGAAGACAGTAACAAATGGAAGAATATATCCTGGTCAAGGATTGGTAGAATCAAAATCATTAAAATGCCCATACTACCCAAAGCAATCTATAGATTCAACGCAATCCCTATTAAGACAACAACAGAACATTTCACAGACCTAGAACAAACTTTTTAAAAATTCATATGGAATAAGAAAAAGACCCCAAATAGCTGCAGCAATCCTGGGAAAGAAATACAAAGTTGTAAGGATCACAATATCAGATATCAAACTATATTACCAAGCCACAGTTCGCAAAACTGCCTGGTACTGGCACAAGAACAGACAAATAGACCAAAGGGACAGAAAAGAGAACCCAGAAATCAACCCAAGCCATTATGTTCAATTAACATTTTACAAAGGAGGCAAGAGCATACACTGGAGTCAAGACAGTCTCTTCAATAAATGGTGTTGGGAAAATTGGACAGATACATGCAAAAAAATGAAACTAGAACAGCAACTCACACCATACACAAGAATAAACTCAAAATGGATAAAGGACCTAAACATAAGAAGGGAAACGATAAAAATCCTAGAAGAATCCATAGGCAGCAAAATGTCAGAAATATGTCATAGCAATATCTTTACCAATACAACTCCTAGGACAATGGAAACTAAGGAGAAACTAAACAAATGGGACTGCATCAAAATAAAAAGCTTCTGCATAGCAAAAGAAATCATCAACAAAACAAAAAGAAAACCCACTGCATGGGAGAACATATTTGCCAATGCTATCTCCAATAAGGGTTTAATCTCCAAAATTTATAGGGAACCTATACAACTTAACAAAAGGAAGATAAACAATCCAATTAAAAAAATGGGCAAAGGACCTAAATAGACACTTTTTGAAAGAGGATATACAGAAGGCCAAGAGACATATGAAAACATGCTCAAAGTCACTAATCATCCGAAAGATGCAAATCAAAACAACAATGAGGTACCATCTCACGCCTGTCAGAATGGCTATCATCAACAAATCAACAAACGACAACTGCTGGTGAGGATGCAAAATAAAAGGAACCCTAGTGCACTGCTGGTGGGAATGCAGACTGGTGCAGCCACTGTGGAAGACAGTATGGAGTTTCCTCAAAAAATTAAAAATGGAACTCCCATTTGAACCAGTAATCCCACTTCTAGGAATATATTCCAAGAAACCAGAAATACCAGTCACAAAGGATATATGCACCCCTATGTTTATAGCAGCACAATTTACCATAGCTAAGATTTGGAAACAGCCTAAGTGCCCATCAGCAGATGAGTGGATTAAAAGACTGTGGTACATCTACACAATGGAATACTACGCTGCTGTAAAAAAGAAGGAACTCTTTCCATGTGCAAAAGCCTGGATGGACCTGGAGAGCATCATCCTAGGTGAAATAAGCCAGTCACAGGAAGATAAGTAGTACATGATCTCACTCATATGTAGAATGCAATGAACAACATAAAATGATGAACCAAAATAGAGCCAGAGGGAAAAATATTTTGTAATGTAATAGAATTAATCCTGTTATTTACAGAGTTTTGATATTTCCTACAACTTTTATGATACTATACTATGTTAGTACAGTTTTGGTAATATTATGTTATTTAAAATCTTTTTTTCTTGGAATATTAATGTTTATTGCATATATTATTATTATATTTAAAATTGTTTTCTTGAAATATTAAAAATAAAGTATCACAATGGGTTTAAGAGGTTGAAATTATATGCTGTTCATAGGAAATTACTGTAAAATGTGACATAAATAGAGAAAAATACAGCGATTAAAATGTACAACATACAAACACATAAAAAAAGCTGAAATGGCTAAATCAATATGACAAAATCAACTTAAGAGCAAAAAATTTATTTTATAATTATAAAAGGTTATGTCAGCAAAAGACATAGCAAACACAAATATGTATATTCCAAATGTCAGAGCTTCAGAATACCAATCAGAAGTAAAATCTAACAGTTAAAGAGAAAAATTATAATTGGAAAAACCAACTAACCTCTCTAAATAATAGACTGAATTACTAGGAAAAAAATCAATGAGAAAGAAGAACTAAAATTCACCATCAACTAATTTGCCCTATTTGACATTTATAGAATTATCCACTAAACAACATAATACCCATCCTTTTGAAATGAAGTTAGAACATTCACCAACGTAGTGTATATCATGAGACAATAAACAAACATTAAGAAATTAAAAAAATAAATAAGGCATAAAGTATATCAGCAAAATGGGATAGGAAGCTCTCTACTTTTCTCTCCCCCTCCCTGCCGCCCTCAGACATACTGATTAAGCAATAATACACAGACCATCTTCATTTGTGTGAAATCCAGACACCAGCTAAGAAGCTCCTACACTCTAGGAAAATGCCAAAACAGGCACAATAAAACAATGGGGGGGAAAAGGACATATGTAATACTTTCAACAAAAAAGATTTTTTTAAAAAGCTGATAGGACAGTTTGAGACTCCCGTTTTATCAGAATCCATCATCTTGGCACAGTGCCACACTATCAGGAGAAAACTGGCAGCTTTCCTGTGGAAAGAAAGCCACGCGTGGGCTGTATTTTCAGTGTGAATGTGCTGCCTTTTTCAGGGAACTGCCCGAGGGAATTTTTTTGTCCCTGTCTGAATCTGAAAGGACCCTAGGTTGAGAGCCACTGACAACAAAGATGGCAATTTGGACTAGCATGCATGCACACACCCATAGCTCTTCCACACATTTCAACACAGAGAGAGTTAGCGAAAAATCCCAAATTCTGCATCTCCCTGGCTAAGGAACCCATTGAACCATACATTCATGCTCCAACTTTTACAAAGAGCTGCCCTGGGAACTGGCTTCCATCTCACCTGTCTCAGAGTGTTGATGGGCTGACATATCCTATCTAATAAAGGGAGAATATGCTAATTGATCCTCACGTTGTCACAAAGATGGTGGCACCCACAGCCAATAAGGAGGAAATATGCTAATTGATTGCCCCCCCTCAAAGATGGTGGCGCCCACAGCCAATAAGGAGGGAATATGCTAATTAACTGCCACACCCTCAAAGATGGCTGCCCCGACAGCCACAAGGTGGTGGCACCCAGTCCCCTCAGGCCTGCCAGGGTGGCAGGCATAAGACAAGGCCTTGCCGTGCACCTGCTTCCAGAGTCCCCCAGTCCCCTCAGTCCCCCAGCCACCCAGGGCAGGCCCTAGGTGCAGGCAAGCCTTAGATGGCGGCTGCCCAGCCACCCAGGGCTGCCTGAGGCTTTCGCTGCCAGCAGTGGCAGTAGCAGAGGTGTGATGGGGCAGCACCTTCCCCTGATTGCCGGGTCGCCTCCTGCCCCTGAGGGCTCCTGGACTGTGAGAGGGGGCAGGCCGGGCTGAGGGACCACCCCCTCTGGTGCATGAATTTTCATGCACTGGGCCTCTAGTACTAGTATAAGATGCCCAGGATTGCTGAGAATAGAAGTAAAGGGTTAGACTGGTACACAATCACCTGTGACAGCCCCCTTCCCCTCCACAGTGCAGCACAATGGGGAAGACTCCCCGTTCCTTGGTTTATCCTTGTGGCGAGAAAGACAAGACTTAAATGTACATCCAACATTCATACTTTTGGGGGAGCTGCTTACAAGAGGGGTTGGATAATATTGAGAATAATGATGATGGTTTGGACTGTCATATAAATACTCACTATACTCCCTACTCTCAGCTCAACACAGATGAGCAGGAAAAATACTTCAAATATTATCTTCTTTCTAGAGAGGTAAAGAAGAGGAACACACATCATACATTCCAAGGAAGCGGCTCCTATTTCACCTATGACAGAGTGCCTATGAGACTCTGCATGCTCTATGTCTGAGGGCTGCCAAGGTCAAAGATGAAGACTTGGACTAATATGTTCTTATCTTCTGGAGCCTTCCTCCCATCTCAACCCAATACAATCAAGAAGATTTTCAGTCCAGGGCTCTTTTCTAGAAAGAAAAAAGAAAAGCCAGAAACATAAATCCAACATTCAGAATTTTTGAATGGCTGCTTGGGGACTTATTTCTCTCTCACTTGTCTCAGAACACAGATCAGATGGGACACAGCATATTCTAGATGCCTGGGCAGTTGGACATCCCCTGAGGGGTCCTGGATTGGAGAGCATGCAGGCCGGGCTGAGGAACTCCTTGTGCACGAATTTTGTGCACAGGGCCTCTAGTCCTATATAATAAAAGCCTAATATGCAAATTGACCAAACGATGGAAAAACCATCACTATGATGCGCATTGACCACCAGGGGACAGATGTTCAACACAGGAGCTGCCCCCAGCTTGCAGGCCCCAAGCTGCTGGTAGCCCCACAGAGGGAGATGGCTGGTGGTTGTTGCGTGGGAAGGGGTGGGGCCAGCAAGAGGGCAGTGCCAGGCTGGCCAAGGCGGGTGCCCCCCTCTGACTGCCCCACCTGTCGCCCCACAGATTGGCCCTGATCGCCAGCCAGGTGTAGTGACCCTACCCGTGCACTGGGCCTCTAGTCAGTAAATAAGAAACCAATCAAAGCATCCTATATAATAAAAGCCTAATATTCTAAGTGCCCGATCATCTGGTAGGCTGTTCAACCAATCAAAGTGTAATATGCTAATGATATGCTAAGGTCATTCAACCGCTCCCTATGATGTGCACTGACCACCAGAGGGCAGAGGCTCCAACTGGTAGGTTAGCTTGCTGCTGGGGTTCAGCCAATCAGGACTGAGCAAGAGAGGCCGGACATGCCCTGGAGTCCTCCTGTGATCCCTCCCCAGCTGACCAACTTCCCATGTCCCACTGCACTCTCTTGCAATATGACTCCTTGGGGGATGTCAGAGAGCAGGTTTCAGCCCAATCCTGCAGGCCAGGCTGAGGGACTCCACTGGTGCATGAATACATGCACCGGGCCTCTAGTGTAACTATAAAAAATCAATGAAATTAAAAAGGATGAAAGAACTACATGATAGAAATAAAAGAGCAAATCACAATAGTAAGTCCTTCCATATCAATAATTACTTTAAATTTAAATAAATTAAACTCTCCAATCAAAAAACATACAATAGCTGAATGGATTTTAAAAATGAGTACCGTCGTCGAGAAGAGGACCAGTAATTTAAGGACACCCTTAGACTAACACTGAATGGGGTAAAAATGATATTCCATATAAATGGCAACCAACAGTGCAGAATGGCTATAATAATATCAGACAAAATTGACTTAGAGCAAAAAACTAACACAAAAAACAAAGAATGTTAATTATATAAGAAAAAGGTCAACTGACTAGAAAGTCATATCAATTTTAAGTATATATGCATCCAACCTCAGAGTCCCTAGAAATATGAAATAAACATTGTAAGAATTGAAGTGAGACAGAAGTACAATAATAACAAGACTTTAATATTTTATTTTCAATAACAGATAGAACACACAGACAGAAAATAAATAAGGAAACAGAGAAATTAAAGAACACTATAGACCAAATAATACTAATGAGTATAGACAGAACACTCAACCACAGCAAAATTCACATTTTTCTCAAGTGCACACAGAACATTTTGATGGATGGATTATTTGCAGATTAAAAAAAAAAAAGAGTCTTAACAAATTTTAGAAGATGGAAATTCTACCAGGCAACTCTTCCAACTGCAATAGTATGGAACTAGAAATCAATAGCAGAACAAAAATTTTAAAATTCACAAATGTGTATAAATGAATTCGGTCTTAACCAATTGATCAAAGAAAAAAAAATGGAAAATTGGAAAATATCTTGAGAGAAATAAAAAGGAAAACACAACATACCAAACTTATAGAATACTGCTCAAGGGGGAACTTTATAGCAATAATGACTACATTTTTTAAAAATCACAAATAAACAGTCTTATTTTATATTTTAAGAAACTATAAAAAGAAATACAAACTAAGACCAAAGGACACAACAAGGATCAGACCAAAAATACATAAAATAGAGATCAGAAAAACAATTTTAAAAAATAAACAGAATTGTTTTTTTGATATTTCTAAAAAATTAACAAAAATTTAGCTAGACTAGGAAAAAAGAGAGAAGAATCAAATAAATAAAATAATAAGTAAAATAGTAGGCATTAAAAGGTGTTTTGATCCAAGATGGTAGTGGAATAGCTGGATGTTATCTCACCTCCTCCCAGGACCAAACTGGAATTACAACTCAATTCTAAAGCAATCAACCTGAATAACCAACTAAAGACTAGCTGAACAGAAATCTTATAACCCAAGATTTATAGAAGAAGCCACATGGAGACCACGATGTGAAAAGGGCTGGCCCTGCTCCCATGGTGACTGAGAATCCAGAGAAATACTAGTATCTCAGCTGCAAATGTTTCCCTTGAGGTGTGAGTGGTCTCAAACTCATGCCAAGCTCCACAGCCCAGAGCACCAGAGCTGGGAAGAAGCACCCACATAATATCTGGCAGTGAAAATCAATGGGGATTCTGTTCACCAGAAAGAGACAGGAGTCTGCTAGAGATCCAGGCACACTCCTAAAGGGCCAACACACACAATCTATTTTGGAGCCATTCACCCTGGGTTCCCTTGGAGGGAGGGCAGTACACACTGAACAGGAGTCAGCTGCCTCAGCCTAAGGTATAGAGGGCCCCATAGACTCAGGGGGTGTGAGTTACTTGCTGGGACTGATCAGCAAACCCTGAGCAATGGATGAATGGATTACTCAGACACACATTTCTGTGAAAGAGAGGACTAAGGGACTGCTTGGCTATAGCAACCAAACAGCCCTGTTTGCCTGCCTCCTTAGGCTTTTATTGTAACAACAGCTTAAACCAGTGCTTCTCAACCTTCCTAATGCCGCGACCCTTTAATACAGTTCCTCATGTTGTGGTGACCCCCAACCATAAAATGATTTTCGTTACTACTTCATAACTTTAATTTTGCTACTGTTATGAATCATAATGTAAATATCTGATATGCAGGTTGTATTTTCATTGTTACAAATTGAACATAATTAAAGCATAGTGATTAATCACAAAAACAATATGTAATTATATATGTGTTTTCCGATGGTATTAGGCGACCCCTGTGAAGGGTCGTTTGACCCCCAAAGGGTTCACGACCCACAGGTTAAGAACCACTGGCTTAAACTAAAATTAACCTCTAGGTACAATCAGCAGGGTAAGTATTCTTGAGAAAGTACATGCTTCTACAAGGTTGGGTCTAAAGACTAAACATAGAGTTTCCAGCAAAACACCCGGGGGCTCAGACTTATTTGGAAAATCAAGGCAGAGGCTGCTGCTTTTGGCAATGTCCCCCTAGAGGCCCTCAACCTTTTGGAAAATCCTCCTTACAGACTTTCCAACCAAGTCCTGTGCTTCCCCACATCTCCCCACTTTTTGTTTTGTTGGCTGCAGAAAACAGAGGGAGGTAGTGAACTTTCTACTTTGGAATGTTGGGGTCCACAAAGCAGTTCACTACTTGAGTTCTGATTTTGTAGACTATAAGAAAAACAAAGAGAATTACAATGACAGCAATGGTTAGTCTGATCATGTACCAATTGATTCTAGGAAACCACGTGGTGGGGTCTATCTACTCCAAACGCTTCTTTACCACATCGCAAGCAGTAGTCTGTTTTTCATGTTCATTGACAGCAAGTAAGGACTCTTTAGTTTGCTTTTGCAACATGTTTACTTCTTCAGTAAGGTTATCATGAAAGACTTCCCATAGATGATTATTAACATTAATCCACTGATGATGACTACTGTTCCATTTTAAAGGGGTGACACCTGTGTGATTATGCTCCCAATTACAATTAAGCCTGTATGCTATAGTGCCTTGTCTTTCCCCCAGATATTCAATGGCTGCCTCTATTGCCTGTAGTCTAGCTAATATTTTTTTAATCTATGTGCTGTTATA
This sequence comes from Myotis myotis, assembly GCF_014108235.1. NCBI lineage: Eukaryota > Metazoa > Chordata > Mammalia > Chiroptera > Vespertilionidae > Myotis > Myotis myotis. The sequence goes on from NW_023416327.1 coordinate 4,660,374, forward strand.
AAGTGAATTCCCTAGTTACATTATAGGCCATATTGTCTAGAAATGTGGTAGTTTGCACAGACTCAGAAAGGGCTGATGCTGGCGGTAGTAAGAATAACAACAGCTGAGATGATGGCTGCAATGAGCATTCCCAAAAATCTTTTGAGCCATAATTGGCTCAATGCTCTTTCTAAGACTTTGATAGCTGATGAGCCTTGCCATTTCTAGGTGAGATTAACAGGTTTTAGGATTTCTGCTGGTCTCCTCAGCACCATAATAGTGCTGATGTTCAATGAAGTAATATTCTGGGTGGTAATACAGGATGCAAAATAAGCTCCCTTTCCAGCCTGTACTAGAAAAGATGAACTATGGTTTATTAGTAGATTGGGGCCCATAACAAAGACATGGGGGTGAAAGGTGTAAGTCAGGCTATTGTCAGGAAGATTATTAGTAAAGGTTATACTATAGTGGCCAGAGGAGTTCTGGTAATTACTGTGCCACAATTTCAAAGGGCTGAAAACATGGCCTAATCTCCATAAAGTTTCCTGAACTGGCAAGCCTAGTACTTGAGGTCATGGGGAACTCATCCTTCCCTCAGTCCAAACCTCAGGCATGCCTGCATAACCAATGTAACTAGTCTTAGACACACGGTGTATCAGAATGTCTGTGGTTGTCTTGCAAATGACCATGTGGGCTCCAATATATAACCTGTTGACCCCTAGGACCATCAAATGGGCATGATTTCCTTGACAAAATTCCCAATGGAATGCCTCAGCAGATGTGTCCCACTGCTTATTTTGCTTACACGGAGGTATGGGAGGCACCATAGCATTAGTTAGATTGCCACAGGCCAGATTGCCTGCTGAGAGAAATATATAATTTACCAAATTGCTTTAAAAATGCTTCTTTATATCTGCAAAACAAAAAGTTTAAGAATTAGCAGTACTTTCAACAAAAGTTACAAAAACTATATATTTATTTTTTATTTATTCAGTTCTATAATAAATTATTGTTTCTTCTGATTTTTCTTTCTAGTATTTCTATAAATTCAGATTCTTTATAGAGTAATGCAAATGACATGGAATCTTGTCCTGTGTGTAAAACACAACATTACAGAATAACAATTAGAGCTATAAATGAAAGCATATATAGTTATTATTATTTGACAAAGCTTCCCATGTACCTTAAGTGGAAAATTTTCCTTCATGAGAGAGAAAGTAAACACTTAGACATTCTAGAGCCTATTGGAATGATCTAAAGCCAATTCTAGGTCAAGAAAACCTTTCTTAAAATTCAAACCCTGGGAAAGCAGTCAAATACATAAGACTAAAAGATTATGTATTATTATTATTACTAAACAGTATTAAGTAATTTATTCATTTAAAGTAATCACGTTCCTGATTATATAACATATTGCTTCTTAGGAAAATACAGGAAAACCTTTTTTCCCCTTTACTTTTAAAAATAGGCTTATTTTTCCAATGGAAAACATACCCATATTCTTAAGAAGAATAACAGAGATAATATGACCTTGACAACTCTCAGGAGGCTGGAGAAAGGTGGGTGCTTGTTCCCAGGACTGCAGTAACTCCTGGGCCTCTAACAGCTTTAGTGTAAAAGTACTATTATTTTTTTATAAGGATTGTGCCCCTCCTACCCCTACCCCGCTGCTGCTGCTTCTGCAGACTATTTAAGGGTACTTCTGCAGCTCCAGCCTTCTAGGATATATACTTGGGGAATTTAAATAATTATTTTTCATATTTTTCTTTTTTTGAGTAGACTAATAATATATAATTTTGTATATAAGAAAGGATCTTAAAAACAGAAACAAACAAACAAACAAAAAAAAACCCTACAATAAATGAGTGAGTACTCACAAAAGGACTGGGACATCCGCCTTACAATTTTATGTTATACTAACCCAGTATAGCAAATGGGTTCTGAGTGGCATGAAGTACAAACAGAGGAGACCGAGGATTCCCTATATTCATAAAATGGTGAAGTGCAAATTAAATCCCCAAAAGATAAGAAAGGAAGTAAAGAACATCAATCAATAACCAAGTTACATGATAGACAGACAAGAACTTCTACTAACTAAGAGTTTCTAGTGGCTGAATGTCTTGAAAGGGAGAGCAGGAAAGGTCCTCAAGATTAAGAATTCTTGGCAGCTGCTGGAAAGTTCCTGCAATCCCTGCTACATGTTCTGCCTGCTACAAGTAGCTGGGGCCCCTAGCAAAGTAAAATATTCGCCTTCTTTAATCAAATCAAACCAAATAACAAACACACAAAACTCTATGTATAATATAATATTTATAGGCGTGCACAACTTACAGACAAGACTTAATAAACTAGAGTCCTTTCCATGGATCTTTCAGAAGATGTCTTATAGTGCCCTGGACTTGCAGCCAGAATGCGGCCCAGAGGGATCCCAGGTGGGGTGGCCAGTGAACACCCACAAACAGCCTGTTGTTCACAGATCTCATCATATTCTGCTCTCCATAATAAATGTTGACTGGCATCTAGAGTTGTTTTGGCCAAAATTTGCCTGTCCCAAGGAGTCATGTGATAGTTTTCAGACAAGGCAGTAAGAAGTCCTTTTGTAAATGGACTGTTAGCCCCATTTTCTCTAACACTTTTCCTTATTTCTTTAAAGGTATTAAAAGAGAGTGGCTCATTAATTCTATTACCTTGTTGATCTTGCATAACTGGGTAAGCCAAAAAGCTCTCCTTCTAGCATTGCCTGCCTGACACAGGATTCCATAATTGAGGATCTAGTTGGTGGACTCTCCCACACTGGAGACAAAGGATCAGGACATATTTCCTCCAGCGGTGGGGCTTTAGGTATTACAGGCTCTACAGGCTCTGCCTCAGGTGGAGGGGGTGGTGGCAAATTCTCCTGTCACTCTGTAGGCTTTTGATCCTCTATATGAAGTGTATATTGCAGGCATAGTGCAGCTTGAACAAGAACCCACTTCCTATATAATAAAAGCCTAATATGCTAAGTGTCCAACTGTTCATTCAACCATTTGACCAGTCGCTATGATGCGCACTGACCACAAGGGGGCAGACACTCTTATTGGTAGGTTAACTTGCTGCTAGGGCCCAGCAGATCGGGACTGGTCAAGACAGGCTGGACACGCCCTGGATCCCGCCCATGATCTCTCCCCGGCCTCTAAAATATTTCTTCTAATGCCAAAACTGGTTTGGCTCAGTGGATAGCGTGTCGGCCTGTGGGCTGGAAGGTCCCAGGTTCGATTCCGGTCAAGGGCATGTACCTGGGTTGTGGGCACATCCCCGGTGGGGGATGTGCAGGAGGCGGCTGATCGATGTTTCTCTCTCATCGATGTTTCTGACTCTCTATCTCTCTCCCTTCCTCTCTGTAAAAAAATCAATAAAATATATTTAAAAAAAAATATTTCTTCTAATTAATTTCCTTTCAATGTGCACAAATCTGTGCACCACACCTCTAGTAGTTAATGACGATAAGGGCACTTGTTTTCCCTGGGCCTGATTTCTGTTTAAATTCCTGCCCACTTGTTCCCATAGATTTAAGGTCTAGCATTCCAGAATCAAGGATTATAAATTATAAAAGTTTGTAATAAACTTTTTTGTTGATCTTCTGTACCAGAAGCATTACCTGCTTTTAATAACAGTTTAAGCTCTGTGATATATTGCTGCTATTCTCTGGACAACAGTTGTCCCATTATGAAACCTTAGCTGAGAAACAATTCCCTTGAACTTGGAAATCTCAAGCAGGCTCCAATGACTTACTGTGCAGTTACTTTCATTTTCTTCCTCTTCATTTTCAAGGGTTCTATCATGTTTCATTGCATTCCTGGATCCTCACACAGGGCACCACTTTCCAGGACTGACCAGCAAACCCTGAGCGATGAATGAATGGATTACTTTGACACACATTTCTGTGAAAGAGAGGGCTAAGGGACTGCTTGGCTATAGCAACCAAAAAGCTCCATTTACTTGCCTCCTTAGGCTTTTATTGTAACAACAGCTTGAACTAAAATTAACCTCTAGATACAATCAGCAGGGTAAGTATCCTTGAGAAAGCAAATGCTTCTACAAGGTTGAGTCTAAAGACTAAACATAGAGATTCCAGTAAAACACCCGCGGGCTCAGACTTGTTTGGAAAAATCAAGGCAGGGGTTGTCACCTTCAGCAAAGGTCCCCACAGAGGCCCCCAAACTTTTGGAAAATCCTTACAGACTTTCCAACCAAGTCCTATGTATCCCCACAGTGACTGGGTTGTGTGGTTCTGGGATAGGGGCCATTCCCCCAAACTTCCTGTAAGTCTGACTGACACCGCCCGTTTGTGGGAGATCCACTAGCTCCACGCTCTGGATTCCCAAGGGCCTCTCCCTACCGACCTCTGGCAGCCAGCCCTGCAGAGCTATGGCTTAATAAAGGGTGGGCAAACTTTTTGACTCGAGGGCCACAATGGGTTCTTAAACTTGACCGGAGGGCAGGAACAAAAGCATGGATGGAGTGTTTGTGTGAACTAATATATATTCAAAGTAAACATCATTACATAAAAGGGTACGGTCTTCTTTTTTTTTTTAGTTTTATTCATTTCAAATGGGCCGGATCCGGCCTGTGGGCCGTAGATTGCCCATGGCTGGCTTAACTAGAGGTCTTGGCAGAATTCAGGAGAGACTGAGTTGTGTGCCTGTATGATGGTGGCCGTTTTCCGCTCACACAGCAGATCAGTACAGAACCCTTCCTGCACACAACCAAATCTTGGCATATTTGGGCCTGAATAAACTCTTCTGGCCTTATCCTGAAACTCCCTGAAATCTTACCCCACCACAAAAGTATGTGGGCACCTGGTGGGTGGCAACTAAACATGGTGTACCCTAAGACTTTTTTTGAGTGGACTCAGAAAAGCACTGGCACTGAGTTTGAACCTGTATTAACATACTGAACACTGCTTGCTCCTACCTGGTGAGTCACTGAGAACCTACCTCTTGCAACTATAGTAACACCATAGGCTTTTTCAGTGACAGAGCCTAACAGGCAGCTGATAGGCAGAGATGAACAAAGGGAACTTTCAGGGTTCCTGAGGTATTTACTGACCTGCCCCGCAGCGTGGTGTTGGTAAAAGCCACCTTTTGTCCTCAGCTTGGTTCTCTCCATGCACACCCAGAAAGCACAGAGCTACAATCAGTGGATCACTTTGTAGCTCCAAACAGGTTTCCCAGAGACAGTTACAGACAACATCTGACATTGACTTGCACCAGGGTCCACCCCAAGAGATTCCAGAATCAGCAAACTCAGTGAAGAGATTCAGACAACTTCAGAGCATGATCAAATCAGTTTCACAAATGGCACATACAAAGAAAGGTCTTGATAGGCATAAGACCCCGCTAATGCAAATTTGCTTTGTATGGTCAGCACCTGCACAGCAGCTAAAAACCTGTGGTCAGGTAAATTCTCAACAGTCAGCCTGCCTGAGGGTTGACCCCACACACAAATGGACCAATAGCAATCAAGGCTTAATTATAAAAGGAGGGCCCACATAACTCACACAAAAGATATTTCTGGAGCACTCAGCCCAGGAGATCAAGGAGACTGCAGAACAGAGTCTCACAATACACTTACTACATAAGAACATGCTATCAAGACTGGGAGACATAGCAGATCTACCTAAAGCACAAAAACAAACACAATTGGCAGACAAAATAAGAAGTAATAACTATATGCTCCAAATGATAGAACGGAAAAGTCTCCAGAAAAAAGAGCTAAATGAAATGAAGTCAAGAAATTTACCAGACGTAGAGTTCAAAAGAATGGTTTTCAGGATGCTCAAGGAACTTAGTGAGAACTTCAACAGCATGAAAAAGGACATAGAAACCATAAAAGAACAAGTCAGATATGAAGAATACAAAAACGGAAAGGAATACACTAGAAATAATAAACAGTAGGTAATATGAAGCAGAGGATTGAATCAGTTATTTGGAATATAAGGTAGAAAACAAACAAACAAAGAACTCAGAGCATCAATAAATAAAGAATTTTAAAAAATGAGGATAGTTTAAAAAAATTGGTCAACATGAACTGTAACAACATATGCATCATAGGGTTACCAGAAAAAGAAAAGAGAGATAAATAAATTGAGAACCTATGTGAAGAAATAATGACTGAAAAATGTCCTAAGCTGATGAAGGAAAAAGAGAAGCAATTCCAGGAAGCACAGAGAGTCGTAAACAAGACAAACCCAAAAGGTTCACAACAAGACACATCATAATGAAAATGACAATGGTTAAAGACAGAATCTTAAAAGAAGAAAAATATAGACAGTTACCTGCAAGGGAGCTTCAATAAGACTGTCAGCTGATTTCTGAACAGAAATATTGCAGGCCACAAGAGACTGGCATAAAATGTTGAAAATGATGAAAAGCAATTACTTACATCTAAGACTAGTTTACGGGGCAAGGCCATCATTTAATATTAAAGGAGAAATAAAGAGAATTCCAGAGAAGAAAAGTCAAAGGAGTTCATTACCAGTAAACCAATATTACAAGAAGTTTTAAAGGGTCTTCTTTAAGATGAAGAAAGGGGAAAAAAGAGGAACCTAGCTATAAAGAATAAAATGGCAATAAATATGTACCTATCAATAATCAATTTATATGCAAACTAGAGGCCCGGTGCATGAATTCGTGTGCAGGTGGGGTCCCTCTGGGTGGCCTGGAGGGATTGGGCCAAAACCCACAGTTCAACACCTCCTGCAGCTCCTACCTGCCGCTCCTGCTCATCCCAGCCCCACTGTGCCTGCCACAGGCTCATACCCAATCAGTCCTGATCAGGAGAGGCAAACACTGCTGCAGCAGCACTCGCCAGCCATGAGCAATGCATCTGGCACCCTCTCAAAGGATGTGGCCTGTGGAATTGGACTGAAACCCACTCTCCAATATCCCCCAAGGGGTCCCAGATAGCGAGAGGGCACAGGCCAAGCTGAGGGACCCCAGTGGTGCACGATCAGTCTAGGGAGGGACCACAGGAGGGTTCCTGGGTGTTTCCAGCCCAACTTGCTCAGTCCCGATCAACCAGACCCCAGAAGCAAGCTCAAATACCAGTCAGAGCATCTGCCCCCTGGTGGTCAGTGCATGTCATAGTGAGCGGTTGAGCAGCCCTAGCATATCATTAGCGTATTATGCTTTGATTGGTTGTTTGGTTGTTCTGTCATTCAGTCTATTTGCATATTACCCTTTTATTATATAGGATGATTTAAATCAGGAGTCCTCAAACTACGGCCTGCGGGCCACATGCAAATAAAATATTGTATTTGTTCCCATTTTTTTTTTTTTACTTCAAAATAAGGTATGTGCAGTGTGCATAGGAATTTGTTCATAGCTTTTTTTTAAACTATAGTCCGGCCCTCCAACAGTCTGAGGGAGAGTGAACTGGCCCCCTGTTTAAAAAGTTTGAGGACCCCTGACTTAAATGTTCCAATTAAAAGACATAGGATAAATAAATAGATAAAAAGAGACCTATATATATTCTGTACACAAGAGACCCATTTAAGAACCAAAGACACACACAGACTAAACCTAAAGGGATGAAAAAAGAATATTCCATGCAAAGGGAAATAAAGATAAAAAGTTGGGTAGCAATATTTAAGTCAGACAATATAAGCTTTAAAACAAAAGCTATAAAAAGAGACAAAGAAAGGACACTGCTTAATGACAAATTGATCAATCCTACAAGAGGATATCACCCTTGTAAACATTTATGCATCCAACATAGGAGCACCTAATTATATAAAGCAACTCTTGATGGACATCAATGGAGGAATTAAGAATAATACAATGATAGTAGGGGATTTAAACACCCATTTCACATCAATGGATAGATCTTCCTGACAGAAGATCAACAAGGAAAGAGTGGCCTTATATGACACACTAGGTCAGAATCATTCAATTGAAATCTTCAGAGCTTTTCACATCAAGGCAGCAGAATATGCATTATTTTCACATGCACATGGAGCATTTTCTAGGACAGACCACATATTAAAACACAAAACAAGTCTCAATAAATTTAAGAAGACTGAAATCATATCAAGCATCTTCTCTGAACATAATGTTATAAAACTAGAAATCGATTAAAAAAAACAACACTGAAGAACACAGAAACACATGGAGGCTAAATAACATGATACTAAACAATGAATGGGTTAACAATGATATAGGGATAAATCAAAAGATACCTTGAAACATATGAAAATAATAACATGAAAACCTCAAATCTATGGGACACAGTGAAAGCAACCCTAAGAGGGAAACTCACAGTATTACAGAACTATCACAAGAAATAAGAAAAGTCTCAATCTAACCTTACACTTAAAGGAACTAGAAAAAAACAAAAATACACACAGCTCAAAGTATGTAGAAAAATGGAGATAATAAAGATCAGAGCATAAATAAATGAAATAGGGTCTAATAAATTAATTCAAAGAAACACTGAAACCCAGAGCTGGTTCTTTGGAAAGATAAAAAGATTGATAAAACTTTAACCAGACTCATCAAGAAAAATAAAAAAAACAGAGGACACAAATTTAAAAGAAAGTCAGGAATGAAAAAGGAGAAATAACACTACAGAAATACAAAGGATTATACAAAAATATTACAAACTATTTGCAAACAAGTTGGACAATCTGGATGAAAGAGATAAATTCTTAGAAACATAAAATTTCCTAAAACATAATCAAGAAAAAAAATCTGAATTGATTGATTAAAATTAGTGAAATTGAATCAGTAATTAAACAACTTTCAATAGACAAAGGCACTGGACCAGATCGCTTCACAGGTGAATTTTACCAAGCATCCAATGAGGCACTATCACCTTTTTTCTTTTTCCTCAAAAGATTTGAATAGACAAGACAAGAAAAGAAGACTCCCAAGCTTATTTTACATGGGCAGCATTATCCTGTTTCCAAAATTAGATGAGTCCAAAAAAATTAAGAACATTACAGGCCAATATCCCTGATGAATATAGATGCAAAAATTTTCAACCAAAAGTTAGCAAACCGAATTTAGTAATACATTAAAAAGGTCATACATAATGATCAAGTGGGATTGATTCCTGCAATTTAAGGTTGGTACGATACTTGAAAATCAACTAATATGATACACTACACCATTGATGGCGACCCTATGACACACGTGTCAGAGGTGACACGCAAACTCATTTTTTGGTTGATTTTTCGGTGTTAAATGGCATTTAAATATATAAAATAAATACCAAAAATATAAGTCTTTGTTTTACTACGGTTGCAAATATCAAAAAATTTCTATATGTGACACACGGCATCAGAATTAAGTTAGGGTTTTTCAAAATGCTGACACGCCGAGCTCAAAAGGTTCTCCATCACTGCACTACAGAAACAAAATGAAGAGTAAAAATCATATGATCATATCAATAGATGCAGAAAAATCTTCTGACAAAATCCAGTATGCATTCATGATAAAAAGTCTCATAAAGCATGAGTAGAAGGAAAAGTTCTCAACATAATAAAGATCATATGTGACAAACACACACTGAACATCATACGCAATGGTGAAAAGTAAAAGTATTTCCTTTAAGATGAAGAACAAGAAAAAAGGTCCACTTTCAACACTCTTATTCAACATGGTACTGGAAGTCCTAGTTACAGCAGACAGACAAGTGGAATCCAAATTGGAAAGGAAGAAGTAAAAATATCATTATCTGCTGATGACACGATACAGTATATAGAAAACCTTAAAGATTAAACTAAAATTATCAGAATAATAAATGAATTCAGTAAAGTAGCAGGATACAAAATAAATATTCAGAAGCTGCTTGCATTTTTATATGCCAATAATGAACTATCAGAAATGGAAATTTAGAAAACAACCCCATTTACAGTTGCATCAAAAAACAAGCCCAGTAATAAATTTAACCATGAAGGTAAAATATCTGAAGTCAGAAAATGATGAGACACTGAAGCAAGAAATTGAATATACAAGTTAATGGAAGCATATGCCATGGTCATGAATAGAAAGAATTAATATTGCTAAAATGCCTATGCTACTCAAAACAATCTATCAACTCAATGCAATTCCTATAAAAATACCAATGGCATAGTTCACAACACTAGGATAAATAATGTAATAATTATCATGAAACCACAAAAGACCCCCTAATAGCAGCAGCAATTTTGAGAAAGAAGGACAAAGTTGAAGTAATCACATTACCTAGTATCAAAATATACTACAAGGCCATAGTAAACAAAACAGCTTACTGCTGAATAAAAGCAGACATATAGGTCAATGGAAGAGAATAAAGGCCACAGAAGCACACCCATGCCTTTATGTTCAATTACTATTTGATAAAGAAGGCAAGAACATACAATGGCATAAAGACAGTCTATTCAGCAATAATCCCACTTCCGGGTATTTATGCAAAAGAAATCAAGGAAAGATCTCAAAGAGACATTTACATGTTTATTATAGCATTATTCACAAAAACCAAGATGTGGAAACAACCTCATGGATAAATGGAAAAAGAAAATATGGCATAAGTGTAAAGTAATGTAAGCATAGGGTAAGATAGTTGTCTAGTTTCATTATTTTTTTCATGTGACTGTCAAATTTTTTAACATTATTTATTGAAGAGACTGTCTTTTCCCCCATAGTGTATTCTTGCTTCCTTTGTAATAAATGTTAAACAATTTAAGTGAATTTATTGGGGTTACATTGGTCAATAAAATTATATAGGTTTCCAGTATACAATTCTACAATATCTTCACATTGTATTATGCTCACACATCGAAAGTCTATTCTCCTTCCATCTCCATTTATCCCTGATTGTTTACCCTCTTCCACCTGTTCTCACCACACCCCCTGCCCTCTGATAATCACCATTCTGTTGTTTGTGTCTGAGTTTTTTTTTGCCTAACCCCTTTGTGTATTTCACCCAGTCTCCTACTCACCCTTTCCTCTGCCAGCTGTCAGTCTGTTTCTAATTTGTTCATTGTGTTCATTAGATTCCACATGTAAGTGAAATCCTATGGTATTTGTCTTTCTTTGACTGGCTTGTTTCACTTAGCGTAATAGCCTCCTGGTCCATCCATGCTGTTGCAAAGGTAACATTTACTTTTTTTATGTCTGAGTAGTAGTCCCTTGTGTAATTGTACCACAGCTTTTTTTTATTGATGGGCACTTGGACTTCTCCCAATTCTTGACAATAAATTAATCGATCATATATGTATGGGTCTATTTTTGGGTCCCCTATTCTATTTCATGCATCTATATGGTTTAAAATCAGCAAATATAATGCCTCCAGATCTTTTTTTTTTCTTTCTCAAGATTGCCTTGGCTATTAGGGATATTTTGTGGCTCCATAGAAAAATTTGGAATAATTTTTTATTTCTGTAAAAATAATGCCATTAGAATTTTACTAAGAATTACATTGAATCTGTATGTGTCACTAGGTAGTCTAAACATTTTGATAATATTAATTTTTCTAATTTGCTAGCATGGAATATTTTCTTATTTATTTGTGTTTTCTTCAATTTCTTTCATTAATACCATAGTGGTTTCATTGTTTAGGTGATTTACCTCCTTGGTTAAATTTATTTCTAAGTTTTATTCTTATTTCTAGGTGTCTTATCCTAATTATAAATTGGATTATTTTCTTAATTTTTCTTTCTGATGTTTGGTGTTAATGTGTTTTCAGTAGTGAGTATGAATTTATCCATATCATCTAGGTTGTACAATTTGTTGGTGCATCATTTTTCATAGTTTCCTCTTAAATTCCTTTGTATTTCTGTGATATCAGTTCATGTAACTGGGCTATTAAAGCCACCTACTACTGAATTGCTGCCTATTTCTTATTTTGGGTTTTTTTAAATATTTGAATTATATATTTAGGGTTTCCTTTGTTGGGTGCATAAATATTTACAAATGTTGCATGTTCTTGTTGAATTGGCACCTTTATCATTATGTAATGCCTTTGATTGTCCTGTTGTACAGGCTTTGCTTAAGGTCTATTTGTCTCTTATAAGCATAGTTAGCCCAGATTTCTTTTGGCTTCCATTTGCAGGAAACATAGCTTCATTCCCTTCATTTTGTGTCTGTGCATATCTTTACATTTGAAGTGATTATCTTACCAGTATAGGCAGCACATAGATGGGTCTTGTTTATTTTTCAATTCATTTAGCCATTCTATGCCATTTGATTGGAGAATTTAGTCTATTTATATTTAAAGTAATTATTGGGCCTGGCTGCAGTGACTCAGTGGTTGAGCATTGATCTATGAACCAGGAGGTCACAGTTCGATTCCCAATCAAGGCACACGCCCAGGTTGTGGGCTTGATCCCCAGTAAGGGGCGTGCAGGAGGAAGCTGATAGATATTTCTCTCTCATCATTGATGTTTCTATCCCTTTCTCCCACTCCCTTCCTCTGTGAAAGCAATAAAAATATATTTTTTAAAAATAAAGTATTTATTGATAGGTAAGGACTTAGTAATGTTATCTTTTAGTTTTCTGGCTATTTTATAGTTCCTTTGTTGTTCCCTGTTTTACTTTGTGAATTAATAATTTTCTGTACAACATGCTTCTGTTTATTTTTTGTGTATCTGAAGTTTTTGGATGAAATGATTTGTAAATATCTGTTAAACTCATCTTGCTGAATTTGTTGCTTAAGACCAATGTCTCCTTATTGATTTTTCTGTCTGGATGATCAATGCATTGATATTAAAGTTCCCCTACTACTACTGTATTTCTATCAATTTCTCCATTTATGTCTGTTAATACTTGCTTAATATTTTTAGATGCCCCTACGTGAGAAGGTAAATATTTGTGACAATTATGTTCTCTTCTTGGATTAACCCCTTTGTTGTAATGTGACTGGAGGCTTGATGCATGAAATTCATGCAACAGTAGGCCTTCCTTCCCCCTGCTGCTGGCACAAGCTTCCCTCTGGCATCTGGGACCCGGGCTTCCCTCACAGCTCCAGCTACATCTGGAAGGTTGTCCAGAATGATGTCTGGTCTAATTAGCATATTATGCTTTTATTATTATAGACTAGAGGCCTGGTGCACAAACATTTGTGCACTCGGGGGGAGAGGGGTCCCTCAGCCCGGCCTGCGCACATTTGAAGTCCAGGACCCCTTGGGGGATGTCCACCTGTCAACTTAGGCCCACTCCCCAGGGGGATCAGACCTAAGCTTGTAGTCAGGCATCCTTCTGGCAGCCAGGGAGCCCTCAGGGGATGTCCAAGTAAAGGCTTAGGCCCCCAAGGGAGCTGTGATGAGGAATCTGGGGTGACAGAGGAGCCACGCTGTCCTGCCCCGCTGCCCCAGGTCAGGTTGCACATGGGAAGCCCGGGCGAGCTGGCCAATCACTGCTGCCCCGCCTGGCTGTCCCGGGTCGGGTCGCACATGGGATGCCCACTGTCCCGGGTCACAGATAGCAGGCCCGGATGCCAGCAGGGCAGGCAGGATGGTGCTGTCCTGCCCTGCCTGTGGTATGCAAATTAGCCACCATCTTTGTTGGCAGTTAATTTGCATATCGTGCTGATTAGCCAATGGGAGGTGTAGCGAAGGTATGGTCAATTACTATGTTTGTCTATTATTAGATAGGATTCTAGAACTTTCTTTGCTTCTCCTTTATATCTATTTTTGTTTAGACATTCTAATTTTTATTTGTTTGAAGCATGTTTGTATTTTCTTTTTAAAGTATTGTTATGGTGGCTACTTTAAAATCCTAGTCAGATAATTCTAACATTCTTGTCATCTCTCTGTGTTTGCTGTCTTTTTTTCATTCAGTTTGAGACATTTCTGTTTCTTGGAATGAGTTCCTTTCCATTGATAACTGATAACTTTGTAGATCATAAAATTGTACATCTTATTTAAATTTTCTATTTTAGAAGACTTTGCATGGCCTGCTTTGCTTGAAGAGATCTGTGGCACAGGGCTTGGCGCTACCCTGTCACATCCACGTAGGAGTGGATGTTTAGGTTTGTTATTGCCTGGCAGAGATGAAAACCCCAGCTCCCTACTTGGTCTCTACCATCACCCTGCCAGGGGGCCGGGAACTGGGTTCCAGATGGTGAGAGTGGACAGCAGGGCTCTCCACTCATCCTGGCTGGCAGGTGTAGAGCCTGTAGTCTCTATTTCATGGTTGTGTTTGGCAGTAGCAGATTGGCCAATTTCTGTAAATTTTCTTGTCATGTAAAATGTTCTTTTATTTGACTAGAAAAAAAGAGGCTTTTCTTGGGGTTAATTTTGCCAACTTCTCTGGCATCTATTCTGGGATATCTGAGACAAAAAGAAAATCCAGGAAACTCTCCATTTTGTTATTCCTTGAGTCCCAAGTTTCTTAGCTCTTTTGCTTGCTTCTCTCTGTGTTTAAGAGTTCTTCTATTCTTGTTTTACATTTAACATCCAGGATTTTTATTTGAAATTAGTTGGGATATAGGATAACTTTTTCTACTACACCCTCCCCCCCAATCTGAAAAATGGTACAAAATAATTCAATATAGAAGGATATTCTTTTCAACAAATGGCATTGGAAAAAAATGTATATCCATATTTCAGAAACTGAATCTAGTGCTAAAACTCATATGGTGAGCAAAAATTTAAATCTAAATGTAAAATGTAAAACGATACATATTTTTAGAAGAAAACTTAAAAGAAAATCTTTGGACCTGTTGTTTGGCAGAGAGAACTTAAACATGATATTAGATGTATTATATAGAAAATTTAAACTTAATACATTGGACTTTATTAACATAAAAATATTTTCTTCCCTGTTAAAGATACTATGAAAAGAAAGTAAAGATTACCATTAGAATTGGGCATAATATTTACAAATATCATATATAACATAGGAGTTCTTTATAAAATATAAGTATATTCTAGAAACCTAAACCACACTCCTGACCAATTAAACTAGAATCTGTGGCCTTAGAACATAAGCACATATTTTTTTTTTTCAAATTTTCTGATGATTCCATTCTGTAGACATGTTTGGGAACCACTGGTATAGCATAAAATGCATGTACTACAATTTAATACAAATTATTGTACAGCCAATTATAGGCACTATAATAAAGTACAAAAAAAGAGAGAAAAGAAACAAACATTTTTTTTAATTTAAATTCTTTATTGTTTAAAGTACTATGAATGTGTCCTTTCCCCCCACTTATCTCACCCCAGCCATTCCCACCACCCAGCACATGCCCTCACGCCCCTTACAGTATGTGTCCATTAATTATGCTTATATGTATGCATACAAGTCCTTTGGTTGAACCCCCCTTCTCCTGTCTCCCTCTGAGGTTTGATGTTTCTATGTCTCTGGATCTATTTTTGTTCATCAGTTTATGTTGTTGATTATATTCCACAAATGAGTGAGATCATTGACATTTATTTTTCTCTGACTGCCTTATATTGATTAGCATAATGCTCTCCAGGTCCATCCAGGCTGTTGCAAATGGTAAGAGGTCCTTGTTTTTTATAACAGCACTAGAGGCCTGGTGCATAAAATTTGTGCAGGGTGGGGGGTGTCCCTCAGCTTAGCCTGGACCCTCTCCAATCTGGTACTCCTCTCACAACCCAGGACTTCTGGTTCCTAACCACTCACCTGCTTGCCTGCCTGATTGTCCCTAACCACTACCCTGCCAGCCAGATTGATGCCTAACTGCTCCCCTGACAGCCCAATTGCCCCTAACTGTCCTCCCCTGCATGCCTGGTCACCCCCCAACTTCCCTCCCCTGCAGGCCTGATTGCCCCCAACTGCCCTCCCTTTCAGGCCTGGTCCCTCCCAACTGCCTTCCCTGCTGGCCTGATTGCCCACAACTGCCCTCCCCTGCTGGCCATCTTGTGTCCACATGGGGGCGGCCATCTTGTGTGTTGGAGTGATGGTCAATTTGCTTATTACTCTTTTATTAGGTAGGGTAGTATTCCATTGTGTAGATGTACCACGGGTTTTTAATCCACTCATCTGCTGATGGGCACTTAGGCTGTTTCCAAATTTTAGCTATGGTGAATTGTGCTACTATGAACAAAGGGGTGCATATATCCTTTCTGATTGGTGTTTCTGGTTTCTTGGGATATATTCCTAGAAGTGGGATCACTGGGTCAAACGGGAGTTCCATTTTTAGTTTTTTGAGGAAACTCCATTCTGTCTCCCACAGTGGCTGCACCAGTCTGCATTCCCACCAGCAGTGCATGAGTGTTCCCTTTTCTCCACATCCTCTCCAGCACTTGTCATTTGTTGATTTGTTGATGATAGCCAGTCTGACAGGTGTGAGATGGTACCTCATTGTTGTTTTGATTTGCATCTCTCAGATGATTAGTGACTTTGATCATGTTTTCATATGTCTCTTGGACTTCTGTATGTCCTTCAAAAAGTGTCTATTTAGGTCCTTTGTCCATTTCTTGATTGGACTGTTTATCTTCTTTTTGTTCACTTGTATGAGTTCCCTATAAATTTTGGAGATTAAACTCTTATCGGAGATAACATTGGCAAATATGTTTTCCCATGCAGTGGGCTTTCTTGTTTTGTTGATGATTTCTTTTGCTGTGCAGATGCTTTTTATTTTGATGCAGTCACATTTGTTTATTTTCTCCTTTGTTTTCATTGTCCTAGGAGTTGTATTAGTAAAGATATTGCTATAACACATTTCTGACATTTTGCTGCCTATGGATTCTTTTAAGATTTTTATGGTTTCTCCTCTTACATTTAAGTCCTTTATCCATTTTGAGTTTATTTTTGTGTATGGTGTTAGTTGCTGGTCTAGTTTCATTATTTTTTGCATGTATCTGTCTAATTTTCCCAACACCATTTATTGAAGAGGCTGTCTTGACTCCATTGTATGCTCTTGCCTCCTTTGTCAAATATTAATTGAGCATAATGGCTTCGGTCAATTTCTGGCTTCTCTGTTCTGTTCCATTGGTCTATCTGTCTGTTCTTGTGCCAGTACCAGGAAGTTTTGAGAACCGTGGCTTTGTAATATAGCCTGATATTTGGTAGTATGATCCCTCCAACCTGTTCTTCTTTCTCAGGATTGCTGCGGCTATTCAGGGTCTTTTTTTATTCTAGATGAATTTTTGGAGAATTTGTTCTAGGTCTGTGAAATGTGCCATTGGTATTTTAATGGGTATTGCAATGAATCTATAGATTGCTTTGGGTAGTATGGACATTTTAATGATGTTGATTAAAGCCTACTATCAGTCCATGAACAAGGTATATTCTTCCATTTGTTTATGTATTCCTCTATCTCTTTTATCAAACTCCTATAGTTTTCTGAGTACAGGTCTTTTACCTCCTTAGTTAAGTTTATTCCTAGGTATCTTATTTTGTTGTTGTTGTTGCAATTGTATATGCTATTGTGTTTTAGCTGCTCTTCCTGTGAGTTCATTGTTGGTGTATAAAATAGCCAGATTTCTGGGTGCTAATTTTGTATCCTGCTACATTGCCAAATTAATTTATTAAGTCCAGTAGTTTTTTGATGGAATCTTTAGGGTTTTTCATGTACAATATCATGTTATCTGCAAAAAATGACAGTATTACTTCTTTTCCTATTTGGATCCCTTTTATTTCTTCTTCTTGTCTGATTGCTATGGCTAGCACTTTCAGTACTATATCAAACAGGAGTGGTTAAAGTGGGCATCTCTGTCTTGTTCCTGTTATTAGGGGAAATGGTTTTAGTTTTTGCCCATTGAGTATGATGTTGGCTGAGGGTTTGTCATATAAGGCTGTTATTATGTTGAGGTATGCTCCTTCTATTCCCACTTTTCTGAGAACTTATATCAGGAAAGGGTGTTGGATTTTGTCAAATGCTTTTTCTGAATCAAATGATATGGTTATGTGATTTTTGTCTCTCAATTTATTTATGTGATGTATCATGTTTATTGATTTTTGCATATTGTACTAGCCTTGCACCCCCGAATAAAT
Organism: Myotis myotis; assembly: GCF_014108235.1. Lineage (NCBI taxonomy): Eukaryota > Metazoa > Chordata > Mammalia > Chiroptera > Vespertilionidae > Myotis > Myotis myotis. The sequence continues at coordinate 4,678,286 of NW_023416327.1, forward strand.
CCCACTTGATCATGGTATATGATCTCTCTAATGTAAGGCTGGATATAATTTGCTACATTTTTGTTGAGGATTTTCGCATCTATGTTCATCAAGGATTTTGGCCTGTAATTATCTTTCTTTGTAGTGTCTTTATCTGCTTTTGGGATTAGGGTAATACTGGCTTCATAGAGAGAGCTTGGAAGTGCACCTTCCTCTTCAATTTTTTGGAATAGCCTGAGGGTGGTAGGTTCTAGTTCTCTTTGAATGTTTGGTGAAACTCCCTTGTGAAGCCATCCAGTCCAGGGCTTCTGTTTGCTGAAAGTTTTTTGATTACTGTTTCAATTTCATCAATAGTTATTAGCCTATTTAGGTATTATTTCTTCCTGATTAAGTTTTGGAAGCTTTTATTTTTTTGAAATATGTCCATTTCATCTAGGCCAGTGATGGCAAACCTTTTGAACTCAGCGTGTCAGCATTTTGAAAAACCCTAACTTGCCAAAACCGGTTTGGCTCGGTGGATAGAGCGTCGGCCTGCGGACTGAAGGGTCCCAGGTTCGATTCCGGTCAAGGGCATGTACCTTGGTTGCGGGCACATCCCCAGTGGGAGGTGTGCAGGAGGCAGCTGGTCGATGTTTCTCTCTCATCGATGTTTCTAACTCTCTATCCCTCTCCCTTCCTCTTTGTAAAAAATCAATAAAAATATATTATAAAAAAAAAAAAAAGAAAGAAAAACCCTAACTTAACTCTGGTGCCATGTCACATATAGACATTTTTTGATATTTGCAACAATAGTAAAACAAAGACTTATATTTTTGATATTTATTTTATATATTTAAATGCCATTTAACAAAGAAAAATCAACCAAAAAAATGAGTTTGCGTGTCACCTATGACACGTGTGTCATAGGTTCGCCATCCCTGATCTAGGTTGCCCAGTTTGTTGGAGTAGATTTGTTCATAGTATTTTTTTATAGTCCTTTGTATTTCTGTGTGGTCTGTTGTTATTTCACCTCTTTCTGATTTTGTTTATTTGCACTCTCTCTCTTTGTTTCTTGGTGACCCTGGCTAGAGGTTCATCAATCTTGTTTATCCTTTCAAAGAAACAGCTCTTGGTTTCTTTTCTTTCTTTATTTATTTGTCTCTATGTTGTTTATTTCTGCTCTGATCTTTATTATTTCCTTCCTTCTACTTTGGGATTTTCTTATTGCTCTCTCTCTAATTCTTTAAGTTGCAGGGATAGATAATTTATTACCATTTTTTTCTTGTAGAACTAGGAACTTCCCTCTCAGGACTGTTTTCAGTGTGACTGATAGATTATGTATTGTTGTGTTTTCATTGTCACTTGTTTAGAGGGTGCTTTTTATTTTTTATTTAATCTCTTTGGTAACCCAATCATTGTTCAATAGCATGCTATTAGGCCTCCACGTGCTTGATTTTTTAATATGCTTTTATTGCAATTGATTTCTAGTTTGATTCCATTGTGATCTGAGAAGATGCTTGATATGATTTCTGTCCTCTTGAATTTGAAGAGGGTTTGTCTGTGTCCTAATATATGGTTTATCTTTGAAAATGTCCAGTGTGCACTTGAGTAGGATGTATATTCTGTAGCTTTGGTGTGAAATGTTCTGAAGATGTCAATTAGTTCCATCTGATCTAGTGAGTCTTTTAGGATTGCTGTTTCTTTTCTGATTTTTTTAAGAGGATTTATCCAGTGATGTCAGTGGGGCATTAAAGTCCCCTACTATGATTGTATTGCTGTCTATATCTCCCTTGAATTCCTCTAGGAAGTTTTTTTTATGTATCTGGGTGCTCCTGTATTGGGTGCATATATGTTTACCAGAGTTACATCCTCTTATTGAATTGCTCCCTTTAGTATTATAAAGTGGCCCTCCTTATCTCTTGTTATGGCTTTTACTTTGAGGTTCATTTTGTCAGATATAAGTATTGCTACCCAAGTTTTGTTTTTGTTTTTTTTCTCATTTTCATTTTTTGGGAAAAATTTTTTGTATCCTGTCAGTATCACTCTGTGTGAGTCCTTTGTTCTTAGGTGGGTCTCTTGTACACAGTAAATATATGGGTCATTTTTTTTTTATCCATTGAGCTACCCTATCTTTTTATTGGAGCATTTAATCCATTCATTTTAAGGTTATTATTGATAGGTACTAGTTTGTAGTCATTTTTATTCTTTATGCTTGTGTTCCTTCTTTCCCTTTTATTTCTACTTTTTATAGCAGTCCCTTTAGCATTTCTTTCATTGCTGGCTTGGTGGTAATAAACTCCCTTAGCCTTTTTTTTTTTTTTTTTTTTCTGTAAAGCTCCTGATTTCACCTTCAATTTTGAATGATACCTTTTTGGGTATAGTATTCTTGTAATCAGTCCCTTGCTTTGCATCACTTTGTATATTTCATTCCATTCCCTTCTGGCCTGATATGTTTCTGATGAGAAATCAGTTGATAGTTTAATGGGAGATCCCTTGTCAGCCTTTAAGATTTTTACTTTGTTGTTGATGTTTGCCAATTTAATTATGATGTGTTTTTTTGTCCATCTTCTGGGGTTCATCTTGTTTGGGACTCTGTGTGCTTCATGGACTTGTGTGGTTTTTTTCTTATCAACATCAGGGAAGTTTTCTATCATTATTTCTTCAAAGAGGTTTTCTATCCCTTGCTCAATTTCCTCTCCTTTTGTCACCCCTATTGTGTGGTTGTTGTTTTGTTTTGTGTTGTCCCAAATCTCCCTTAGGCTCTCCTTCTGTTTTTTAAGTTTTCTTTCCAGTTGTGGCTGTGGTTCGGTGGTTTTTCTCCTTGTCTTCTAATTTGCTGATGTGGTGCTCAGCTTCTTCTAGTCTACTATTGAAACTTTACATTGTGTTCTTTATTGTAGCTATGTCATTCTTCATTTCCTCTTGATTCCTCTTCATTCCCTCTTGATTCTTACACATGTTGAATTTATCTTGCATTCTTTTCAGCATCCTTATAATCATTGCTCTGAATTCTTTCTCTGACAAATAGCTTGCTTCCATTTCCTTTTCAGGTGATTACTCCTTTTTGTTAAAATCGGGCTGTTTCTTTGTCTCCCCATTTTTGTTGTTCCTTTGTGATTGTATGTATTAGATCAAGTTGCTATGCCACCCAGATTTTTTGAGTTTTTCGTATATAGTAGATGTTTTATGGGACCCAGTGGTGCAACCTATCAGTTCTTTTGGGCTGGGTAATCTAGGGATGCCCCCTACTTGGGATATTTGAGTTCTTTTGGTGTAGTTGGGTCTTAAGTGTTATTGTCCTGTTCGTGGATGGAGTCTCTTCTCAGGGTGTCTGGTTATGTTACTCACACTCTACCATGTTGACTGAACAGCACAAAATACAACTCTTCAAGACACAACACATATGGAACAATACATGAATGTTCTCACAACACCCATAACCCTAATAAAAGTGACCACCAGAGAAAAGAGAATTAGGAGAGAAAAAAGAGAGCCAAAATGATATTGAGTAAAGAAAAAAAAGGTAAGTGAGAAAAAAAGAAGAAGAAGGAAGAGAAAAAAATATATATTTGGAGAAAAAACAACACATAACAAACAGATAATCCAAAAAATGCAAACAACAAACACCCAGAAAAAAGGCATGGGGATATAATCTGTAGAGGAAGAGCTTATATACAGAAAGTAAAGTTAAGGAATTTAATGAATAGGGGGAGGACCTTGGTTTAGTATAGAGGAGGTAGAAAGAGGAAGAGTGGATAAGAAGAAAAAAAGTTAAAAATTAAAAAATAATAAAAAATTAAAAATAAGATAAAATAATAATAATAGAATAAAGAAAAAAATAATGCAGTAAAAAAAGACACAACACAAAGGGAAGAAAACATGCATGTACTGAAGACACCAATAACCCCAATAAATGTGACCATCAGAGAAAAGAGAATTAGAGAAGAGAAATAAGAGCAAAAATGATATTGAGAAAAATAAATAAAAAGGTAAGATAAAAAAGAAAAAGAAGAAAAAAATATATAAGACAAAAACACCAAAAAGCAGACAAACCAAAAAATGCAATCAACAAACACCTAGAAAAAGAGGGGGACAGAATCTGTAGAGGCAGAGCTTATATACAGAGAGTAAGGTTAAGGAATCGATTAAATAGGGGAAGGACCATGGTTCGGTATAGAGGAGGTAAAAAGAGAATGAGTAGATATGAAGAAAAGAAAAACAAATAAAAAGATAATAGAAAAAACTGTTATATTTATCTATTCATTTATTCATTTGTTTTTGGAAAAGGAGAATAGAGAGCAGATAGGCTTGAGTGTAGTGATTGAAAATTATTACACAATTTGGAGAAGAAGAGAAGAAGAGAGGAATAACTAAAGCATAAAAAAATTGACTAGTGAAGAAAGAGAAAAGAGAAGGTTGCATGGACTTGGTGCAGGGGAGAGAAATTAAGGTATATGAGTAAGCCAACTGAGATTACAATATTAAAACATGCCAATAAAGCAGATAATTTTTCTCAAGGGGTAAAAAGAAAATAAGGAGAAAAACTAAAGCAGGGACAGGAGAAGAGAAAACATGAAAAAGGGAGAAGTGAGGAAGAAGAGGGTGGAAAAAAGAAAAAATAAATTAAAATAAAATACCGATTAAAAATAGATTTATGAAAAAATAATAGAAAAAAAATAAAAGAAAACAATTTTTAAAAAATAAAAGATAAAAAATTAAAAAGTGAAGTGTTGTTAACTTCAGTCGAGTTTTAATGCCCCATGGGGGCTGGTTTAAGCCTCCACTCTTGTGTTCTGTCTGCCACGTCTCAGTTTCCTGTTATGTAGTCAGCACCGCGTTGAAGTACCAAGCGACCCACCATCCCTCTGTTTGTGTCTCTCCACAGCCGTGGCTGAACCCAGGCGGCGCCACTCTGCCACTCTGCCTGTCTGCCTGCTGTTCATCTCAATCTCCGCAGTGTCTGTTTCTGACGGGGCTTTAGGTGGATGTGGTGCTCTATTGCTTTCCGGGGCTGAAAGGCCTCTCTTGGAACTAGTCCCTGAGGGCTCTTTGGGGCTGTTCAGAGTCTTTGTTTCCTTTGTAAAGCTCAAGGTGTAGGCTGGGTGTGGCTGTATTAGCTGCCTTGAGGCTACTGGGAGGGGCTGGCTCTGCAGGAGAAAAATGGCTGCTTAGGTTTGGAGGGTCACAAATGTCCCAGGGCCGGATTCCTGGTCACCTCTCCCTGTCCTCCTCTCCTCCACAGCCTCTCCCAGCCTCTCCCAGCCTCCACAAATCTACACCTCTACCTGCACCGCAGCCTTGAACGAGTGTTTGTAACTGAAAGGTCCTATGAATGTTCTCCAGGCATCCTCTGCCCTTCCCGGCTGCGGATTGTCTCATCAGCTGTGTCTAGTGTGGAGGTTACTTGATTTAGTTGCTCCTTTTATCTGCTTTGGGACAAGGAGCAGGACACATCTGCCTATCCAGGTGCCATTTTTCCCAAACTCTCTCCAGAGTTTCAATTTTGCACGATGAAAAAGCTCCAGAGATCTTTAGCCCTTGCAGGTTCAATTCCAGGTCAGGACGTTTGCCCAGGATGTGTACTTGACCCGTGGTACGGGTCGTGTGGGAGGCTGTTTCGCTCTCATGTTGTTTCTTTCTCGCTCCCTCTTCCTCTCCCTTCCTCTCTCTCTTAAAGGAGGTAAGTGGGCCCGATGAAAGCACGTTGGTAGGGAGTGAAGACTGCTGTAGGGAGGCGGAGTGGGGCGGAAGGTTGGGCCAGGAGGGTGCCACATGCCTGGTGGGGCTGGGAGGGAGTCATAAACAGGTTTCTTGATGCAAAATAGATAAGGGACCAACAGATGTTTGGCAATTCATGTGGCAACTAGCAGCACTGTTTATATAATTTTGGTGATGAAGCTTTATATTGGAGGACAATTTTTAATGAATGGCAATCTCATTCTTGATAAATGATATCCTAACTTTCATTGCAGTCTGCGGTCCTTGACTATCAGATTCCTTATTTGATTGTTTGAGGACTGCTTTGGTAGTTTTTCTGACACTCTTCAAAATTAACATGGTAGAATTCACAAGATAATCTTTTAAAATTTAATTTGAATTTATTTCCTACTTTTTACTCTCAGACATAACACACATCTATATACTCCCACCTAGACACACTCAGGATTTACTTTTTATATATTGGACAACTTTTATTATTTTTTAAAATATATTTGTATTGATTTCACAGAGGAAGAAAGAGGGAGGAAGAGATAGAAACATCAATGATGAGAGAGAATTATTGATTGGCTGCCTCTGGCATGCCCCTGCAACCTGCGATCTGGGCATGTGACCTGACTGAGAATGAACTGTGACCTCCTGGTTCATAGGGTGATGCTCAATCACTGAGCCACACTGGCCGGGCTCAGACAACTTTTAGTGGCAATTCCTGTGGCAACTAGCAGCACTGTTTGTATAATTTTGATAATGATCAGTATTCCTTAGTGTTGCTTCTCAGAAGTCTTGGAGTTTTCAGCCAAACCAACATGCTGTTGGATGTGAATGCCTCCTTGATAACCACTTTATTTTTGAAATAGAGTAGTCAAAGGGATAACTGTAGAAATCATTGTCATGAACGGAAGCATGAGGTCATCCACAAATTAAATCCGCTGTTTCTCTCTGGCCTTTCTACGAAACACAATAAATATTCCCATGCATTTCAGTTTTGTTTTCTTCTGCCAGCTTCTGTTAAATACATTTTTACTTCTTTTCACTCAGAAAAGATGAGCTGCTTCTTCCTTATATTTCTGCTCTCCTGGGCAAACATTTTGGCTCTCCCCCTCTTAGAGCACACAAACACACCAACACACACATATTCTCACCCCAACCCCCTCCGTCTACAGTCCTTCTATAATACCAACCCTGCAGCATCGGCCTGTTCACAACTCCAGCTCAGTGCTCATTTAATGAATGTCTTCAGCCCATCTCCTGGTTGCAATTGTGATGATTCATATTATGTGTCTTAATTTAAATTAATTTCTATCTCATGTATCTGTCCTTGTAATCACTACAGTCTAAAACTAAAAATGCTATAGATCATTCATAAGATATAAAACATAAAAAAATCATAAATCTATATTTAAAGTGCAAATCATTTTGTAATTTTAATATATATTGAACTCAATCGAAGATATTTCATTATGTGTATTATATTTATCAAAAACTGCATAAATATACTTTGATGTCTATGCAGCCAAAACCTATGATTTCTAGATTACCTTTTACATACTGTATATATGTACATAAATTTATAAAGTAATTAAAAAATAAACCCAAAGATGTATTTTTAAAATATGCATAGTAATTATGGTGATAATTAAGTCAATTAATGTGATGTCATTGTTGAAATATTTGGGTGGAAATTGTATCTATTTTTAATAATTATATTTTATGGGATGGAGGAATTAGATGCTAACCCTGCCATTAAATAAAAGAAAAAAGATCAAAGCAAATTTAATAGGGAGAAACATCTCATTTTATAAAATGAATAACATAGTTATCTAAGTTGTTTCATTAGGGAATTGTCCAGGAAAACCATAACTGAAAAAGCACAGTGTTGGACCAGTTATGTTCCTGCCACTGAGGGCCCCACGCTACTCCTGCTTCAGCTTTCTCAGTACTTCCGGCCCCTCAGACCCTGCACGTGGCCATGCTTGCCTCCGACACTCCCAGCCTCGAGCCTCTGGCGCTGTCATGGAGTGTCAGCAAACATGACGACTGTTGGGATGCGTCAAGAACCAAATAGAGGCTGGAACTGAATAAGGCACCTGGACACAGAAAACTATACATCATCTCTGTTGCTTCCTTTCGGAAAGTTGGCGCATACAGTGTATTTTTAGCATGAAGGGAACGGGATGATTCTGCTTAATGCTCGACAGCTGCTCATTAGGCAGATCAGAAAGAGAAAAGCAAAATGAAATATCAGTTAAAATTGCCGAGTAGGTGCCCGGGGTATTAGATTTCAAGTCTTGCTTGCGAACCTTGAAAGACCTTGATGACTGCCTTTCCTGTTGCAGTTGCTGGATTTCCCAGGCTCAGTGTTGGGACAAGAATACTGTCTCAACATCTTTGTGGCCGCAGTTGGAATCCACAAAGCCTGGCGATCCTGGAAACCACAAAGTCCCTTCAAAATCACTGACCAGACAGGTGCCTCTGAGTCCATGCTCATGAAGCAGGGAGGGGCGTGCGGCTAGTGCTAGTAGGAAGTGAGAGTTTGATTTGGTGGCAGTTAAAATTCTTTTACATCAAATTGACCTCATGTGGTCCCCTTGTCATTAGGTAATTCTATTTCACTTCACCCAAATTCAATGTATGTGGACAAGAGATTGGGAATTGCATGCAAATACATGTTTTGGTAAAATCAAGTAAAGGGAGCCAGCTGCAAAGCTCCTACCTCCCGGTGGCCTACAGAGCAATATCTTTTCATCCAGGCATGGGTGTCTCATTCGAGTGGCCCCGGGGTCCTGAAGGTAATGAGGCTTTCATATCTTAAATAACTAATGTTAACAAACATGAATACATTTAGATGTCAGTATTTTAACATATTTTTGGTCCATCACATGGGTGAGTTTCTTTTTCAGGCCCTTGAATTATGAAATCATCTCTATATATACGAAAGCCTAAGTGACCGAACCACCAAACAACCAGTCAACCGGTCACTATGACATGCACTGACCACCAGGGGGCATACACTAAACTCAGCAGCTGCCCCCTGGTGGTCAGTGTTCTCCTACAGTGGGAGCGCTGCTCAGCTGACCGATGGACGCCAGACGCCGGGCTCCCAGCTGGCAAGCGTAGCTGCAGCGGCATGAGCCTCTCCTGCCTCTGTAGCATCACTACCAGCTGTGGCGGTGGCAGGTGCAGCGGGAACAGTGAGGTGCCCACCCCAGGCTCAGGCTCCCCCCTGGCCGCCTGCCACTTCTCACACTATTACATCCCTCGGGGGATGTCGAACTGCTGGTTTTGGCCTGATCTCAATATCCCCCGAGAGGGTCGGATTTTGAGAGGGTGCAGGCCAGGCTGAGGGACCCACCGGTGCACGCATCCATGCACTGGGCCTCCAGTAAGATAGTAATGAGTTGAGAACTGCTTCTTTCAAAGAAATTACATCACATTCCAGAAAAGCAGTTCTTGAGGCTTGTATTTCTTCTACGGTGATTACTGCGGTAACTATTCCATTTTAGTCAAAGTTTCCTTTTAGTAAAATGTAATACTGATAATATTGATTTGGTTGCTGGCAGAAATGGGTAATTTTTTTAAGTTTGTTAATATGTAATTTTGGAATAGCTTTGGCTTCTTTCATGTTTCAGTGCTTATCATATTACTCCGAATGCATGATATTTAAAGAATTCCTGGTGGTGAAAGCATAATGTGGCTACAGCCCCATCCATCCACGTGAGCCCTGAGCAGGACTGGGTCACTGCTGATCACCTGGGGAGCGGCGGAGCCCCAGCAGCCGCGATGCTGATTATGTGGTCTGCCGAGAGCAGGCAGCAAAGACAGAGCCAGCGTTAATTGTGGGTTTCCAAAATAAGTTGCCTATGGTCAACATTTAGGATTCCAACCAGCCTCTGCTGCCAATGTTTGAGATGCCATGGGCCCGTGCCAACACTCAGCTGGCCTGTGCCAGAGTTCTGTAGTACCATTCGTGGTCTAGGCACATTTCTGTGGGAAGATGTGACTCACTGCATACATTTTCATTACAATGGGTGGTAGAGTAATAGATCTACTTCTTATTATAACAACTATTTTTATGAAGCCTCTCCAATAAAAATTGATAGCATGAAATGCCCAGACATAACCAGATTTCAACTCTAAATTTTCCCCAAGAATGCAGTTCAATTTCCCAAATCATGTTAGGTTAGAGGAAGAAAAGGAAATAAGTGCATGGTAGGGTCCCAGGAGGGTGGCTCACGTGGTTGGAACAGCATTCCCTATGCCAAAAAAGTTGTGGGTTTGATTCCTAGTTAGGACACATATCTGGGGTACAGGTTCGATACCGGTTGGAGCACCCATGGGAGGCAACTAATCGATATTTCTCTCTCATATCCATGTTTTTCTCTCTCCATTCTCTCTCTGAAATCAATAAACATATTCTTGGGTGAGGATTTTTTTAGAAGCGCATGTGGTGGCCAGTTGACACATAATTAATTAATGATAATGTGTTAGATAAATTGTCACAGCCTGAGATGGTCATAGGTCACCTTTATTTTATCTTGACCTTGAATTCAATCTAGTTTCTGGTCCTCAAACCCACCAAAGGGCAATGCGTTTATATATTTGTATATGTGTGTTGTGTGTGTGTGTGTGTGGGGGGGGGGGGTAAAATATTATTTACCAAGAACATTTAAGAAAATATTATCTACATTTTTGGCGATACAGTTTTTCACCAGGAGACAGTCAATACTTTGGAAATATTCAAGTTTTCACTGAAATGTTGTGTTTCGTCTAATCTTAGTAAAATAATTTTAGCTACAAAAGTCGAGCATTATCATTTTTCCTATGAACAAATCACAAAGTATTCAATCCAACTTCTTAGTGAAGATCTGCTTACAGCTAACTACCACAGAGGGCGAAGGGACCATCGGTAAATTGAGGTAATTCTTCTCTGCTAGATTCCACTGATTTTTTCCCTTTGCCCTACAGTCCCCACTGCCAGGGCCCACTTCAGAGAAGTAAGCTTCTCTCAGAGGCAGCGCACACTGCGTTCCCCCTGAGTGAGCCCTGCAATATGTGTGAACCAAGGGGCTTTTCTCTCCATAGATGTGACCAGGAGACAACACCTTACAAAGGTGGGGTCCGTTCCTTGATTGGTCAGATGTCAATCGATACTGCCAGGCAAAAATTTGGTGGGTTGGATTTAGCAACTCTCATTAATGAACAGCTAATAAGATTCAGTTTGAAAAAGCCTATTTCTCTCTCTCTCTCTCTCTCTCTCTCTCTCTCTCTCTCTCTCTCTCTCTCTCTCTCATTTGGGGAGGGAGCACGTGGTCATTTCAGCAGCCCTATTGTGAGGCCCAGTGGCGAGGTCCTGGAACCTCTGGTCCGCAGCTAGTGGGGACCTGAGTCTGCCGACAACCACAGTCACAAGCCTGGAAGCACATTCCCCAGCCCTACTGTCACTGCTGCCCCAAGTGAGAACTCGATCGAAACTTCGTGAAAGAACCTGGGCCAGAACCACTCCAATAATTATCGAAGCTCCTAGATTGACCTACAGAAACTATGTGAGCCGATGCATGTTTGTTGTTGTGAGATGCTAAGCTAAGATTTGGGGAATTAGTTACGTAGCAATAGGTAACTGATACAGTCAGTCTCCATCACAAACTGTAGCAGGAGCGTGACTGTTGCGCCTACAGTCATTCCTCATTAGCTTCTCTTGAAGGCATCCCCACGCCTTCCCTGGCTTTAATTAGAATTCCTTAAAACTCTGTCCTTGGCTTTCTTCCCTTACCTATAGTCTTAGGTGATCTCATTTGCCTGTAATTGCCTCAAATACCGATCAAGCGCTTACATTTATGTATTCCAGCTTCTTGACCGAGGTTGTTGGGACCTTGGCACCTTTGTCAGATCGGACAGGGTCCGTCCTCGCTGTGAGGGACACCGTCCTGTGCTCCAGAGTGTGTTTAGCAGCATCCTTGGTCTGCGCACTCCCTATGCCAGGAACACCTTCCTTCAGTGCTGGAAGCCAGAAAGGTCTCCAGGTGTTGTCCAATATTCCTTCAGGGCTGGCGGAAGCAGTGATGCCACTGGGGATCACTCCCATAAACATTTTTTCAGAATTCAGCTCTACATATTCACCCGCCGATCCATGCATAGTATAATCCCATAAGAATCTCAAACTTTACATGTTAAAACTTAAATTCATCTCAAATCTCCCTCCAGCTCTTGCTGGAAACCTAGCTACCTTGGGCGTTCCCCTTTTGTTAAGTGAAACGCAACTACCAGGAGCTCAGTGCCTTCATGGCAACATATTCGCCACTGTCAGCGAGGTCTTACTGATGCTGTCGCTTGTCTGTCTTTCCCCCTCATCTCAGAGAGCTGTGTCCTTTAATCATTGCCCTATGATTACTATGCTGTGGTTGTGTTCAGGACCCTTTTGTGCCGGTCTCTTTCCTATGTCATTCCCTTTGCACATACTCTTCCAGTCTGTAATATAATCTGCATTTGTTTTTACCTTTCTAATTCTAAATCATGGCTCAGATTTTAGTTAAAATGTCACCTCTTCAAGGAAGCCCTCCTTGATTGTCTCAGACTAAGGTTATTTCCCTAATTATAATCTCAGGCAGTATCTGCTTCTGCTTAATGAAATTATAATTAATTTTGGAAACTTTAGTGTTTCTCCTATCACCAATAATTTTAGCTTCATTATTGAGTGTACTATGTCTGTGTTCCCTTGCCACTGAATAACTTATACCTTGGTCAGAGTCTGCCAAAAAGCACTCAGAAAATATTTGCTGATTTTTAAAATAAATGGCAAAATGAACAAAACAAGAGTTCCTAGGAATTTTACTATTCATGCTACCAAAATCTGCAGATGACTCAATAGGACTGTATGAGTATCTTTTATTATTTATTTTTGTTAATTATCACACGAGGATATTTTGTCCATTGATTTATTTTTAAAGAGAATTAAAGGGAGGATGGGAGGGTAAGAGGGAGAGAAAACCATCAGTGTGAGAGAAACACATGGATTGGTTGCCTCCTTCCTGCATGTGCCCCAACAGGGGCCAGGGATCAAACCTTCAACCCAGGTCCATACCCTTAGTGGGGCATCAAAACCCTGACCCTTTGGTGCACAGGCTGACGCTCTAACAACTAAGTCACACAGGCCAGGGAATGAGTATCTTTTATAATAATTCTTTTGTACAAACATTTTCCATTTTTATATTCTGGGAAATATATGCTAAAACTTTAGGTGTGAGCTTCATTATTTCTGTAAGAGACAAAATATCACTGAACAATCTATCTATCTATATAAAAGCCTAAGCAACCTTCCAACCATCCGACCAGTAGCTATGATGCTCAATGACCACCAGGGGGCAGGGGCTCGACCAGTAGCTATGATGCTCAATGACCACCAGGGGGCAGAGGCTTTGACCGGTAGCTATGATGAACACTGACCACCAGGGGGCATATGCTTAATGCAGGAGCTGCTGAGCTGTGGTGACTTGGCAGCTGCGCTCCTCAGGTGACACACCCTGAACTAGAGAGGAGGGAGCCCGATTACAGGGTGCGTCACCTGAGAACTGCCCTCTCACCATCCGGGACCCCTCAGAGGATGTCGGTTTCAGTCCAATCCCTGCAGGCCAGGCCAAGAGACCTCACCTGCCGGAGGGACCCACCTCACTCCACAGAGGCCCATTGAGCCCCGACACCACCCCAGATGTGGATGGCCATGGCGGGAATCCAGAAGGTTAGTTCCAGGTCTTGTCCAGCCCGTCTCGTGCAGTCCCACTTCCCCGGCCACCTTCTAATTAATTTTCTTTCAATGTGCAAGAATCTGTGCACCGGGCCACTAGTTAATTATAAAACTGGTATTAGAGTTAATGAACCAACCAGTAAACTATGTATAACATAGTGATATATAAATGGAGGAAAATTTATTTTGAAATGTGTAAAAATACTCCAATTTTCGAAGTGTAAATGAATATGCTTTACCTCTAGAAATTATAATAAAAAGAACAGATATATTTGAGCACACTAAAACTGTTCTGTGGCTGAAAGTTGTACCGTAATAAAAATGGAAGAAAACTGACAAGTATATGATAAAGTATTATTATGATAAAGAATTCATACAAATTAATAAGTAAAGTCAAATAATATATTAGAAATAATGGGAAAAGAAAGTATGTAAAAGTAGAAATGAATAATAAATACTATTTGAATTAAATAAAGTAGAACCTGTTTCATAATACCAAAACATTGGAACAACCTATATAACCAATAGAGGACTCTTTCAGAAACTATACCTCCTTAAAATAATTTTCTATTCTGAAAATAAAATTGAGAATATGAATCTATATGTGTTAACAAGGAGCTATGTGTATGTGTACAAACTCCTACACATAATTTTTTCCTATATTAAGTGAAAAAAGGAAGGTTACAGAATGTGGATATTATGGTACTATTTTCATAAAACTGCATGTGGTGTGTACATACCAATAAAAATGGTTAGATAGAAGCATGTTAGTGTGGTGGATATGTGTCGATGATGGAATTCTATTATTTCTTAAGCTACATGTACTGGTATACATTGTTTATGATGTATCTTAATTATCTTTATAGTCAGAAAAAGCTTTGTTAATTTGGGTAAATAATCAAAAAAGTAAACTTTAAAGATCCTAGATATTTTCCAGGGAAATAAAATATACTTTAGAAATTTTAGCCCAAGGATCTGTGTCCTAGAAATAAATTTTTTAAATGTATCTTTGTTAATATATAGTATCTAAAGCTTTCTTCCACAGAAAGCCTAATACTCACTTTTGATAATATAATTTTTATTCTTCATGCAACTATCAACATTAGAATTATAATTTTAAACCTTCCCCAAATTAACCCATCACAGTGGTAAGAAAAATCGGGATCTGCCTTACTCTCCCAAATGGAAATTGAAGCCATCTGCTAATTCTGTAGCATACTTCACCTATGTATTTTGCAAACATTTGTTGTAACTTGAGTAAAACAAGAAAAGAAGCAAACACGCCTCAGACCTTTCATCTTCGGCTGAGAACCATGCAATGGGGACCATGCCATCAACAGAAAAATGCCTTTTGCAGCGGGGGCTCCTCAGAAAATAAATCGTCTTGTTTGTCCCCGAATTTTGTTTCGGTTTCATAATGGTTAGCAAATGAGCTGGGCTCTTGCGGTGGGTCAGAGGAAAACGGTTAAAGCCGCATTTTATCTTCTTTTTGCCACAAATTTTCTGCTCAACCCTAAGGGCCACATTTAGAAATGTGATAAACCAGATGTGCTCATGACATTAAATGCATACCTGAGCTGCCTCCCCAAACAGCCCGCATCGTTTCCCAGGCACAGCGTTCTGCTTTCCGACTGCTGCTGCCATGGTCCCAGCAGGCGAAGCTTCCCCGCTTCTGAGCAGCCTGGCAGCTCCAGCTCTGAGGATGTTAGTAACGAGGCCTTTGCAAATAACCACACGTTGCATTATGTCAGCTCCAAATGAAACCACAACCCAAAACAAAACATTCATACATTGATAGAAATGATTGAGCCCCAAATGAGATACAAGAATTTCATCCCCCCACTTGTACATCCTGTCTCCCCGTCTATAAACATATGTTTGCACGTGCTGTGCATTGATAGATTAACATATAAAATTACAGCACTGCATTTGCAACAGTGTAGTTAAGGTTGTCTTCATGTTTCTGTATCTGAGGCTTTATGTCTGAACCATAAACATCTCTGGGCTGAAACTTGGTGCGAAGCTTTGTCCTGAACACGAGGCAACTTTGACAGAAATTCTGAGAGCCTTTGAAACATTGTTTTTAGTTAACCTACAAAAACATTTTTTAGATAACCTGTAAAAATATTTAGTTTAAAATTCCTAAAAATGATTCAAAGCAGAAAAGGAACAGAAAGTTTATATTTTCTACATTATGGAGAATGGAACATGTGGTTAATCTAATTATACTTTAAATTTGTTAGATCATTTGACTAAGTAAAAGTATATTAATGACTTCAAATTAAACAAGTTTTAAAAAACATACGAAGTGACATAAGCAACCTGCTTAGCTCTTGAGCAGATATGTATGATATGTGACATAACTGACTTACAGTTGTTTCCAAAATGATGTTACAGATAATTACGAATGCTGTGAAAGCCTGTATTAATATCTAAATGTTTTAAAATATTATTTTAGAAAAAGTTAGATGACTTTAGTGAAGTGTTAACAAAATTTGAATGAGTTCAACATTCTGCTTTAAAATAAATTTTTCAAAATATTTATAAATTTGGAACAAAAATAAACTTTAAAGGTCAAATTTATCTACTGGTTAGATTATTTTCTGGACATTATTGAAATTCTCAATATTTTCCTTATGGATCTGGACACATTATTGTAACCAAGTTGCTTATTTGTTTGCATAAATCATGCTTTCATTTATTAGAACAACATGTTTTAAAAATGAAATCTCTCTGAAACAACAATGGGTTAAATAGCAGGCAAATGTGTTTCCAAATCACAAAGTTTGATTCATAACTTACAAACATCTTTAAGTCATTTTGCAATACTCTCCAACTTTCTCAGAATAACTCCCTCTTACTTTTTGAAAATTTGGGAGTGAGAAAAATGTGTATTTTGTGGGACGAGAGGCACATGTTTATTCACAATTAGCTGTGAAGCATATGGAATACATTTTTCTCATGGTTTACAACTTTAAAGTTCATATTGGAAAATATCTGGGGGGCTTGCACACTGGACTTGAAAAATCGGTCATGATATTTCGTAATCCTAACGTGTTCAGTTTCAGCTATGGAAATATTCCTGCAGTAAATCAGAGCACGGAGGAGGAGATAAGCAAGGAATCTTCCCAAGGAGGAAGGACTAGCTCTGACTTATTATTCCCTTGTTGCTAGGTGATGTGCTCATCCCCAAAGGTTCTGTTTTCTTGTTTTCCGGCTTGTGCTGCTCCCTTCCCCAGGGGGCTGTGAGGTTACATGGGCGCCCCTGCCCTGGAGCCACCGGAGGTATGATTGCGTTAACTGTGACCTTCACACTCACCATAAGCAGGTGGACTTGCTTTTACTCCACTGCCCCGTAGCAAATGCTTTATGTCATCATTCCCCGTGGACTGAATCAGAATAAGCCACACACCATTCTAGAGGGACAGCTAGGAATGGGTGTGAAGCTGGGAAACCAGCAACAGCAGCACCTGTCCGGAAGTGGGCATTATTCAACATTCCGGACCTAATCCGTACATCTTTCCTATAAATTTACATTTCACAATCCTACTGTGTTTCTTAGAACATAAACATTTTCTTTTTCTTCCTCCAACGTAGCGTATTATAGATGCAAATGACTCCAAACTCGGCCTAGTGCATTCTGAAGTCTTAGCAGGAGAAGTAGGCGGTTTCTAGAATGTTTATTCCTCGACTCGTAGTTAGTAAGCATTCCGGGGAAGGGAGGATTCTTCAACATAAGCAATATCCTCTAAACAATGGGAAATAGAAATGCCTATTCGTGTTTCTGCTCGTCCTTCCATGCCTTCTGACATAAGCAACTTTCCGGAAGCTGCCGGCTGAGTCCGCTGCTCAGGATGATGGTTTACGTTGCCGGCCTCTCACGGAGGAAGGACAAAGAGTGATAAAGCACCGTGCGGGGCTGGCAGCATGGGGACATGGCTGAAGGCAGGAGTGCGTGAATATGTACTGTTTTTGGGGGGAAACAGGGGTCACTTTACCTGTTAGTGGCCTGGAAATATTTCTGAGGCACAGCACTCCTGGAGAAGTCATCTCTGACTGCGTGTCCTCTGTCTCCATCAGCGCGCTGCGTGCACAGACAGCCAGGGTAGCCACCGTGCAGACCGCCAGCAGAGAGGGAGCCATAGCCATGTATTGTGCTGTAGTCACGCTAGCTGGTGTGGGACAAAGTCAGAACTTATATCCATTGACTATTGGTGTTGAATATTTTATTAATTTCAAAAAATAATTGAAGATCTATGTGAGTAACATCTCTGGGGGTGGTCCAATTGTTACCATGAAATAGGTGTGCCTTACTGAATGCATGTAAGGTGGCAGTATTCCTACCAAGAAGAACACTGGCAAACAACTCATTGTGCTTAAAAAGTATTCAGGTCTGCAGGCCGTGCTCCCCAAATTGTTGTTGGAAACACTGAGGTGATTGGATGGTGACACAGCTGCTGGTCAGCATCTTAATATGTCGTCTCTTCAGTGGAAATCTCTTCCCCGGCATCAGTGCTGCTTGTTCCATCACATCGTCGTTGAACTGGCAATGACCTGCCAGCGGGCCACTGCCCTTTCCTGTTCTAACTCCTGTTTTTTTCACCTGTTGACATAAGACCCGAATTGTGGAAGTATTGTTCATATTTAATACATTAGACATTTTACAGGCACTGCATATGTGTAGACATGCATGTATTACTTAGTATGCTACATACCTACTTACATTATTGCTCACGATGACAGTACAATGACACTGTCAGTGTGTCTTGATGCCAAAGTTACGCACATGTTACCCGGCTCCTGACAGCGCAGCCACACTGCTGTCTTGGTCTCGTCTCCATCCTCCCCACAGGAGTCCTCTGTTATGAGCAAGTGGGTCTCTCATTACCTCCATCATCTTGAATTTACAGGCGGCATTTGTGAAAACGAACGTAGGAGTCTACATTTTCCCAGCCCACCTGACATGAAAGTGGCCATACCTAAAAGCTGCAGACACCCCAGTACTGAGCGAGGATCTTCCTTCTCCCACTACGCGTCACTCAGTCTTAAGGACATTTTTCCAGCCAAAGAACTTCAATACTGCGCACTCAGATGGTCTCATCTTCTTATTGAACACTGACAGAACTCACCTGGATGCTTTCAAGGAACCCTCCTTAGATTCAGTCCGGAATGGAGTTCACACTTCAAAGCAAGCTGGGGAAGGGACCACCTCCCCCTGAAGCAACCCCCCCAGTGTGTTTTCAGACGGGGGTCTTCCCTGAGGGGCCTCTTCCCCAGATCCAGCAAGCGGCCGACCGCGCCCACGCGGACCCTCCTCTGGGGCAGAAGAGCTCCAGACCCCGGCAGGGAAGGGAGTGTTTTCAAAGGAACCTCATAACCAATCTGGATGTGCTTAAACTATCCCTCGGGACTTCCAAAAAGTCTGGGTGTGTTTTCTCAAATAACTATTTAAAGCATATCAGAGTTTTCTAATTGCACTGCGGACTTTTCAAAGCATATCAGGACAAAAAAGTAGAGTATGGGCCCCAATATGCTAATTAATAGATGGCTAGACACCTGAAATAAATCCGCAGCACTCCATTAATCAGACCGTAATTGAATTGGCACCGTGCTTTTGTGCAAACTACATGATAATTGAAAACCCAAACCTGGCAGCAGTGAGGGTAAGGTGCTCCACAGTGGAGCATAGCAGGGCAGCCTGTTGCCTGTGCCAGTGGGCAGCAGGCCCTCCTGCCACGAGGTTTGCACAGGGCGAGAGCGGGCCGCGCTGGCGCCCAGTGTAACGTTGTCTCCTGCTCAGATGATCCTGAGGTGTGTGAAAACTATCCGGTGGTCCCAAGCATAGCCCCGTGGAAATGCAGGTAATGGCTCATATGCTTTTCTCTGTTACCTAAAGACATCTGCCAATTAATGTGATTATAAAATAATAGCAAGGAACAGATGTTTCATTTGCTAATTTTATATCTGACTCTTTGAAAGTGCAATACCTGGGGATCTAACTGGCAAAAACTACTTTGCTTTCGAAAAAAGAAAGAGTGCATGCATTTTCCTCACCCAGCTGATGTGCTGTAATTCTGGAGATTGGTTGCCTACAGTAAGAACTCAGTGAGAGCGAGGCTGATTGCTTCTAAATGAAGAGAAGAAGAATAGCATTTTAAGCCTTTTGACTACAAACAGAACATTAAGCATATCTTTATACCCAAAATAGGCTGCTGCAATAAAAGAGGTTTGCTTGTCATGCTGTGATGAGAATGGGTAGGAAAAGATGTGGATAAAATGGCGCTTGGCATGATTTTCCCATCTAGAACTTTAAAACACATCATCTTGGAAAACCATAAAAACTTCCTACATTTCCCAACCCTTCACACCCAGGTGAAGCAAGCATAAGCGATGTGAAGGCCTGCTGAAAGAGAGCTTACACAGCCTGGGCGTCCATGTGGAGAGAAGGAGTTTAAGAAATTAGAAAAAAAGTAATCAAATATTATATTTAAATATTTTCCTTCTAATTTACTCAGGCTCTTCCTCCCCGCAGGTGTGTTCAGTGTGAAATGTACCTGAGAGGTGTGAGTCTTCACCCAGACTCTTACCTGAGTCAGGTTCTCCTTACGGGTGTCCCCAAGCTGTGTCTGTCCCAAAAGCTCCACTCTGGGCAGCAGCTCCTTTTTCTAATCACCTAGGAAATTAGAGTCTTTATTAATAAAAAAACACAACCTTGGATTGAGGCACGGGAGATGCCCCTATGCCTGTGATCTGAGGCCGTGATTTCATAGCCTTCAACTTTGCTCCCCACTCTTATCTAAAGAGGAAGCTATGTGATTAGGGTTTCAGGACCTTTTTATGATACCCACACCCCCTTTCACAAAAGTAAAACCCCTGGCTTTCCTTTACAGTGTATGCAGCACGATTTAAAGAAATCCCAAATCAAAGTTATACAGAAAATGGCTTTATTTTCCAGCCTCAACCGCTCCTCTGCTGCAGAGAAATGGCAGAACTGATATACAGGCCCCGGGGCGGGTGCTCCCGCTGCCCACCAGCGCCCAGGCCCGAGCGCCCAGGGCCAGGCCGGGCGCCCCGGGAAGGGATGTGGCTGCGCCAGACTGGCTCGCCGTCCTTCCCAGCTCCGCTTGCAAACTGAACTCAGTCAGTGTATCTAAAACCTTGTGTTTCGTGTAATATGACAGAACATGAGCTGGTGTCCACCAGCGATCCTCAACCCCCAGCCTGTGCCTGCCTGAGAGCCTGGCTCGCTCCTCGGCGAAGCAACAGCACACACATCGGATGGTGCCTTCCTTGTCTGGGGTCCCCTCAAGCCATGTGCTTGGGCTTGCTTTCTCTTCCTTCAAGGTGTTACCCAGTGACCTTTTATTATCTGTGTGCATGTGTGTGTGCATGTGCATGTGTATGTGTGTGTGTGTGTGTGCATGTGCACACGTATGCGTGTGAGTATATGCATGTGCGTGTGTATGTGTGTGTGCGTGTGCACACGTATGCGTGTGAGTATATGCATGTGCGTGTGTATGTGTGCGTGTGTGTGTGCATGTGTGTGCGTGTGCACACGTATGCGTGTGAGTATATGCATGTGCGTGTGTGTGTGTGCGTGTGCACACGTATGCGTGTGAGTATATGCATGTGCGTGTGTATGTGTGCGTGTGTGTGCATGTGTGTGCGTGTGCACACGTATGCGTGTGAGTGTGTGCGCGCTAGCCTGGTGTGTGGCCAGCATGGTGCAGGTGCGCCCCCGCAGCAGGCTTTGCCCACAGCATCTGATCGGCTCCCTTTGCGTTGGGCGCCGGCCGGTCCAGGCCTGCAGACCCTGCAGCGTGGTCTGGGTCATGTCCCGGCACCAGTGCTGCCAGGGCTGGACTCCCCGCTCGCCCTTGACTTTTATGGCGCTGGTTTGGGGTTTGGGATGAACAGGCTTGAATCAATTTTAAAACATTGATTCCTTCTAACTTCTTTTCATTTTTATAGTTTGCATCCAATATTTACTGTTTTTCCTCCAAAATATACCTCCTATTTCTCACCTCTCATTCTGGGCCCGTCCCAGCTTCTGTCACTTCTTGCCTCCACCTCTGCAGTGGCCCCCGAGGTATCTGCTTCCGCTCAGGCAACCAGCGGATCCATGTGCCAACGTTAGTGATTCTTGGAAACACAGTCCCATGTCCCTCCCCGGCCTATTTAAAATGTATCAGTTTCCCATTGTGTTTAGAATGAAATTCACACCCCGCTGTGATGTAAAGATACTGAATCAAGGTTTGTCCCCATGCACCTCTCTCTTCTCTCCGCTCCTCTGCACACACCGCTTCTCAGCCTCACACTGTCCGGGGCGGCTGACTTTGCCTTCGCCATCCCCATGGCCCGGCACACTCCCTGGGCTTTGTGCACAGCGATGTCTTGCATCCCTCGGGCTTTAACCCAGGGTCATTTCCTCAGAGGGCCCTTTCCTACCTTCATAAGCCGCTCCATCCCATCCAAACCCCTCCGCACCCCTTGCTATTGCATAGCACAATCTCAGCGTGTCTGGTTCAGCTGTTGACATGTTATGGTTTGTCTCCCACTGCAAGAATGTAACCTCTGCGAGGACAGGGACTTTTGTCATTTTTCCAGCCACATTCCCAGTGCCCAGGACAAGTCTCAATAGATACTTGTGAAATGAATTAAAAAACGTTTATACTAACAGCATATGCTTGTGGGCTGTGCAACTGTGGAGGACACACCAGCCCACTGGTAGATTCAAACTAAGAGTCCGAGTGTCGTCCAAGTGTTTTCGGAAAGAGTAATCAATAACCTCTTCAAATTACCTTTTATTTTCCACCCTAAAACAAAACAAAACAAAACTTAAATTTTTAATGTAAGCCTATATCAATCAAATTTGACTCCATGGGAACAAATATAGGAAAATCAATTTATTTTAAAGCAAGAATAATTTAAAAAATCCAAAAATCCGGTCCTTTGTGGAGTAGTGCGGCAGCCCCTGAGCCAGATGTTTTATTTTTTTAGGCTTCCAGGCTAGGTAGTCTGTTGCAACCACTCAGCTCTGCTGATGAAGGAAAAGAGCAGATGCAGATGAATAGATGGGCGAGACAGTAGCCTTAGACTTTATGTATTTAGACTGAAATGTGAATCTCCCACAGTTTCCAAGTGTTATGAAATATTCTTATTTTGATTTTTTAACTGTTTAAAATGTAAAGACATTCTTAGCTTATGGGCCAGATTAAAAACTGACAGTGGGCCCAATTTGGCCTGTGGGCTGGAGTTTACCAGCCTTATTTTAGGAGTGTTGAACTCTCCCTTACTCCCTCTTTTTTGTCTTATGAAGAACTGAGAGTTGCCTTAACTTAGAGTTTCCAGGAGGTTCTCCTTGGTACATAGAGTCTGGGTCTTCTGAAGGCATTGGCATTGCTAACTTGGTTGCTGAGAATCCTCTTTTTTTAAATATATTTTATTGATTTTTCACAGAGAGGAAGGGAGAGGGATAGAGAGTTAGAAACATCAATGAGAGAGAAACATCCATCAGCTGCCTCCTGCACACCCCCCACTAGGGATGTGCCCGCAACCAAGGCACATGCCCTTGACCGGAATCGAACCTGGGACCCTCTAGTCCGCAGGCTGATGCTCTATCCACTGAGCCAAACCAGTTAGGGCGAGAATCCTCTTTGAGTGTCAAAGTCATTAATCCTTTTACAAACTATAATGACTTTATTTCTTGATACCCCCAGAAAATTCTCGCTTGTATAGGAATGGAGAAAGTACCCCTTTATGGCCTGTCTTTCTCAACAGTTGGCATCTGCTTTTGTTAGATGATTTCCATAAATCAATACGAACCTGCACATTCTTACATCATTCTACTCTGTTAGTCTATTCTATGCTCCTCCGTACATTCCATTTTTCCTTTCCTCCCAGATGCAGACTGGGGGTTGGAAAATGGAGACAAAGAAATAGAATACCATGCCCTTGAGCTCTAAAAGAGAAGCTCCTCTCTCTTTATGATTGCTTAAAATTAATCACAGATCTTCTTCTTCTCCTTCTCCTCCTTCTTCTTCTTCTCCTTCTCCTTCTCCTCCTTCTCCTTCTCCTTCTCCTTCTCCTTCTCCTTCTCCTACTTCTCCTTCTCCTTCTCCTCCTTCTCCTTCTCCTTCTCCTTCTCCTTCTCCTTCTCCTTCTCCTTCTCCTTCTCCTTCTCCTTCTCCTTCTCCTTCTCCTTCTCCTTCTCCTTCTCCTCCTCCTCCTTCTCCTCCTCCTCCTCCTCCTCCTCCTCCTCCTCCTCCTCCCCCTCCCCCTCCTCCCCCCCCCCCTCCCCCCCCCCCCCCCTCCCCCTCCCCCTCCCCCTCCCCCTCCCCCTCCTCCTCCTCCTCCTCCTCCTCCTCCTCCTCCTCCTCCTCCTCCTCCTTCTCCTTCTCCTTCTCCTTCTCCTTTCCTGTGGCTTAGTTTATCCAGCTGGGATTTGTATGCAGAAATTTAAAATACGCAGAATAAGCATCTATATTTCTTTTTTACTTCTGCAATAATATGTAACATACTAGGGTTTCTTCTTTAAAAAATGTTATCAGTTATCCCTGGCTGGGTGGCTCAGCTGCAGTGTTGTCCTGTGCACGGAAGGATGGGGGTTGGATTCCTGGTCAGTGCACATACCTATGTTGTGGGTTGATTCCAAGTCCTGGCACATGCAGGAGGCAACTGGTCAATGTTTCACTCTTACATCCACATTCTCTCTCTCTCTCTCTCTCTCTCTCTCTCTCTCTCTATATATATATATATATATATATATATATATATATATATATATATATTTTCGCTCTCTCTCTCCCTTCCTCTCTAAAAAATAAATTAATTAAAAAATCTGTCATCTACTTAAAACAACAGTAAATCACAGCTTTCTTTATGAGAGAGAGGAGGTTTATCCCTAGTCTTTCCTTTCTTCCCCAGGATAAAGGCACCACCCGTGTTCTAGATTCCATCCCCATCACTGTGTTGACTCTTTTTTATTGACTGAACTAGAGGCCCAGTGCACAAAATTCGTGCACTCGGGGGGGGGGACCCCTCAGCCCAGCCTGTACCCTCTCACAATCCAGGACCTCTCGGGTAGGGTCCCTAGGCCTGGCCTGAGATCAGGGCCTATCGGAGCTTTCCTCCCCCTGGCTGCAGGCAGCTGGCCCCAACCCCCCGCTGCCACTGCTTGCCATCTGTGCAGCACTGTCCCCCCTCCCCTGCCACTGGTAGGCGTGGGGTGTGATGGCTTGACTGGCCTGGGCCTCCCTCTCTCCTTGCTGGGGGGCAGGGCCAGCCCTGCGAGAGGCCGTCTGCCTACCTGATTGCCCCTAACCACTCTACCTTCCTGCCTGATCACCCATAACCACTTGCTTGGAGGCGGGGCCAGCCTGGCCAGGGGCCGTGGTGGTTCTGGTCTCTGGTTGTTCCGGTCATTATGCTTACGGTGTCTGGCCTTTTATATATAGGATATGGCAATTCTGTGTTGCGTACAGCCTTTCCCTGTCCTGTATCTTTTGCTCCATGCTCTCTCAAGCTCCTAAGTCCTTAAAAAACTCCTCTTCATCCTGACTTCCTTCAAACATTGTCCTATTTATTTCCTTCCCCTAATTTTCAATCTCGTCATTAGGTAAAACAATGTTATGTGTCATTTTGTCACTAGTTCTTCCAGTTGCTATCATTGCACAACAAACCTCCTAAAAACCTTCTGTCTTAAAACAACAGCAACTATTTGTTCCTGAACGTGCAGTCTGGCCGGCCTCGCTAGGGACATCTCCTGCCTGGGCCATGGCGGAGCCCGGGTGACTCGCGTGGGGACTGCAGGGTCTTTTTCTAAGGGCTTCCACGTGGCTGGAAGCTGAGGATGGCATTCCATGGGTTTCTTGGTGCCAAAGAACAGGCATCCATGGAGAGAAAGTGAAAGCCCTGAGAATAGCCACGAGAGCACCAGGGATCCACGCCACGTGACAGGCGGTGGCCTGTGGTTTCTTACGGCAACAGGATTTTAACACGGCCTTGTGCTATCGGTCAAGTCATAGAGCACAGGCAAATTCGAGGGGACACAGGTCCCATGGGAGAAGTGTCGAAGAATCGGGAGTCCTGTTTCTAAGCCTCTCCTTAAATTTAATGGTGATATCACTATTAACTTGCAAGTGACCGGATTCAGTGGCTTCTTTTCAGCCTTTCTTCTGTGACCCCTCCTTTTGGCTGACCTCTTGAGTCTCCTTTCTCTCTATATTCTCATTTCCTTTAGCACTGGGGACAGTGAACACAGGGGGCACCGTTTCCTCTTCATTCCCTTTTTGCCCTTTGTTTCCCCATTTGTCAATTTCAAGTTCTTTTCTTGCTCACCTTAAATATTGGAATCATCCTGGGTCCAACCTCTCCCCTCTCTTCTTTCTGGCTGTTCTGAGAGTCGGATAACACCTCTTAGTGCCCATCCTCTGTTGGTACACAGTTTGTGTTTCAATTCCACCCATTGTTCTTGCTCCAGCTCCTTTTCTAACCGTGCCCTAGAAATGTTCATTTTACACATGACATCCCACAGAACTGCCCTGGCTCTGCTGGCTGTGCCTCTTGAACACTCCTCATCCTTGGTGACTCCGTGCTTTGGCTCAGGCCGTGCTCCCTTCGCCGATGGCTTTGTGCTCGCTTGGATGAACTCCTCCTCTTCTTCACAGCCCAGCTGCAGCAGCCTGTGCTCTGGGAACCTCCCCCATCGCAGGGTAAGTTGCTCTGAGTAGGAGCCCGT
Organism: Myotis myotis; assembly: GCF_014108235.1. Lineage (NCBI taxonomy): Eukaryota > Metazoa > Chordata > Mammalia > Chiroptera > Vespertilionidae > Myotis > Myotis myotis. The sequence goes on from NW_023416327.1 coordinate 4,704,439, forward strand.
CAGTCTTTGGTTTTGAGCATGTAAGAGGTAGCCTTTGTTGCAATTCAGCTCTCCTCACAGATGCTAGGTCCCTGTTCATTTATTGCCCATGCAGTGCAATTAAAGAAGTAAAATATGCCTTCAACTTTAAAGAGTGTGGATTTATTAACTTTCAGAAAAACCCAGATATGAAACAGAGGTAATTTATTTGGGATTTCCTTAATTGTGTGAAACTAACACTGGAGTTTTATTTATGTTTTATTTGGTTAGGGAGTGGGGATAGGGCAAAGTCTACCCTTTTGACGACAATAATGTGTCCCTGAATTTAGCTACTGAGATGGCCAAAACAGATTTACTGAGACAAACTTACTATTTTTCTATTTGATTTTTGCTAATTGTTGAGAAATATGGAAGATGTCAACTGGTCGCTTTCCCACCTCAGGCCCTTTGCCATTGGAAGTGGAACTGGTGCTCACCCGGTGCCCTTCGTCCGCTGCTGGAAGGGAGAAAACCCCTCACGCGGTGCCATGTGGCCAATCTCTGTGAAGAGGCCCCACCAAAAGTGCTGGTGAACATTTTGAAAAGTATCAATATATGGCTTCGTTCTTGAATGTCACAATCTGAATAACATTAGCTGCACAGGGGATGCTGGGACAGCAAACAGCTATTATGGTCACATAATGTATCAGAAGAAGCCGCGGCTCTTTGATTCAAAATACAAAGAAACCTACTGAGTCCTTTTTCAACAAACAGTTTCATCTTATTAGGCATTTGAACTTCCAGGCTTATACGAAGAAACTCTATACTTACTTAGAGTTGGCCTGTTTTAAAAAAAAATGTAGTAACACATTGGGGAATATTTTCTTGAGCTATCTTATTTCTTCTAATCATTGTCCCCCCTTCACTGGAGAATTTACCATTCTTCAGCAACATATGGATGAAACATTTTTTTAGTAATCATGTCTGAACAAAGTAATCATTCTCTCATTAAGCAATTATTCCTCAAAATCAAATGGAACAGACATGTTTTCTAGGAAATTTACTTTAATAAACCCTAGAAATCAGATCTCGCATCCCTCATGTTCAAATGGGTTAATTCGGGATCACAGTGGAGATAACAAAGCCATCTCCTGTTTTATTTTTGCTGTTGTTATTGTTTGTTGCTTTGGTGCACTGACAACACATGATCTCAAAAAAATTCAGCAGCTGGAGATGGAATGAAAACTAGGCTTTTAGAAGGTGGAAAAGATAAAAGAATGAGAACATCTATGTATGTGCAGAAATCTTAGCCCAAGGGCCTTATCTTTCTTTTCTCCGGTGCCATCACAAGGTTGTAATTGGTTTCGGCTCTTCTGCTTTTTAGAATATGTTGGATAAACAGCCAGACCAAAGTTATGAAGGGTGAGTGCTATGCCCAGATGTGCTTTCCAGAAGGGCCCAGCACAGTGGTTGGGCAAAGTCAATTATCTCAGCGTCTCAGTGACCACTGCAGTTCTAATGACATCCCCAAGCACTGAGGAAGGCGGGAGCGTGTCCAGGGTGCCGCTGGGGTGGGGGCAGGGAGAGAGGGAGCGGGCGCTCTTTGTTTTTCACTCAGGGATATTTCACTGGTATTTTACTCCATGGCGTTCTGCATGGTTTTTGTTATTCCTTGGATTCACCCGGGTACAAGAGGTGCTTGCCTACACCTGCTTCCTTTCTCTTTGTGATTGACTTTATGGACATCTATCTGGAGGTCCAGTTTTGGAGTGTCTCACCTTTTTGGCTTCAGAAACCAGAATTCTGCCAACAGAATTCCGGGTTTCCTGGCATAATTCAAGGGCACCAAACATTGCCAGGTAGAGGTTTACATAGGGGAAATCATTAAAGCAAAGCCTAACAACAAAAACTCTTAAGTCCCAGTTTTTGCTTCAGTTATCAAAATAATACTAGTATTTGACTCACTACCAAGCAAAAATTTAAAACTTATAAGTTTTAGTCCTTCTTCTGCCATAAATTGATTGCAGAAATAAATGTAAGTTAGAAATTTACTTTCTCTCTGAACCTGTTTCCTTTCCTATAAAACAGTCTTCTGCTCCAAAACTCTGTGATCTTTTTGGTCTACAACAGCAAATAAGGACAGATCTGCCAACATCAAAAGCAACGGTAACAAAATACACAGAGTCGTCTATTTAAACCTTACTTACTCACAAGTGGGAATGACAAACAAAACCACACAATGATATCAATATGCCATACTTTACACCAGAGATTTTTAACCCTTTGCATCTCATGGCACACACAAACTAATTACTAAAATTCTGTGGCACACCAAAAAATATTATATTCTTGCCAATCTAACAAAAACTATAGGTTTAATTTTGATTTTTCTTTCACACCAGAAAGCTATTGTTGTGTTGGCTGTTGTCATTTTTATTCAACAACCGAAGGGAGCAGAGGTCAGTGCCCCTGACTGCGTGGTCAGGCTCTGCATGTTTTAGAAAGTCTTGCCGCACACCAGTTGAAAATCGCTGCTTTACATAATTATTCAAATGATCTCATCTCCTTAGGCTGGTCTATCCATTATCAACAGGGTGGTTTTTTACTTCCAGTAACTTTCTAAAAAGTTTCTTGTGCATGCTGCTAAATGCCACGAACTAATCTCAGACTGAAGTCATTGAGGTCTGTCGCCAGGGCCCTCTGCACGGGGTGGGTTGGGATGACAGCTGTCACCGCTGCAGGACGCATTGGCTATAATGGTTTTATAATTCACCCTTTGAGATGAAGATGTGGACACCTGACACCAGCCTGTGATTCCCCTGTAATTTTCAGGAGGGTAAACCAAATAGCCTCCAGTCACAGGTCTTCTACCAAATGTTTCAGAAACAGCACCGGCGGGAACTGAAACCCTTACTTGCGTATTTTTTCTAGCTGATGCTGATCGCTTTCTTTGCTAGTGCTACCTGATAACTGGAGTGGAGACTGGTGTTCCTTCAAAGTGACAGCAAAGCCACAGCTTTGTCAGTGTCACGGTCACCCGTGGAGCTGTCACCGCAGCAGGACGCAGTTCCCGTGACAAACGCGTGGTCTGTAAAAAGTATCCAACACCATCCTGAGCATGCTGTCTTTGAAATGTAGGCTCTCCTTAAAAATATTTGGCCTCTATAATTGGACAGTTTAAACGCAAGTAAGAAGGAGTACAAGCAGACTGACTCTTTTATGTGGCTCAGTACTGACAATGCACCACCAGCTTCCTGCGTTCGAGACAGCAAGGAGAAAGTTCGTGCCTTCTTGACTGTCGTTGCTTACCTGAGCTTTGGCTCAGGACCAACAGACTGACTTGGGGGTCTGAGAAGCCTGTCTGTCAACTCAGGTTCAAAATGCCTCCTCCTTTTACACCTGACACCCCATTCAACACACAGACCTCCCTCTTCTCCTCTAAGACCAGCTACCCGAAGAGATCAGATCAGTGCCTGAGCCACTTGGCTGGTTGGCACTGAGGATGCACGCGGTAAATGCAGGTACCGTCACTGGCTTTTGCGGTAAGGCAGACATCAAGGGGGCGCAGCTAGTACTCTGCCAGGGCCTGCCATGATGAACTTCTGCATTGGGTACAGAAGGGAAAACAGGCTGCCATTCTCAAGCAGGAGCCGTTCCATGTGAATGCTCAGAGCCACAGCTGGCTTGACCTGGGTCACATTCAAGGCCGAGGACAGATACAGCGGAAAACGGCTACCAAAATCTCCATTGAATCATGCGCAGTTAAACAAAGCTTAGCTGAGGGAAGAGGTTTCCAGAGCTTCAGAAGCAAAAGAAAAAGAGAAGCGAGTCCATGTGCTCCTCAGACTGCGCAGGCCTCTAAGGAAAGTCCGCAGCCGCCGCCCACTCAGCAGGGACATCTGGGGACCAGGCCCTGGTCCTGCAGCAGGTGTGAATGGTCCTGATGAGCCCTGGCTGGTTTGGCTCAGTGGATAGAGCGTCGGCCTGCGGACTGAAGGGTCCTGGGTTTGATTCCGGCCAAGGGCATGTACCTTGGTTGAGTGACATCCCCAGTAGAGGGTGTGCAGGAGGCAGCTGGTCGATGTTTCTCTCTCATCGATGTTTCTAACTCTCTATCCCTCTCCCTTCCTCTCTGCAAAAAAGCAATAAAAATATATTTTTTTAAAAAGAAAATGAAATGGTCTTGATGAAGGAACGATAAGCGGGGAAGACAGTGCGGAAATGGGCCATGCCAGTGGGGCCTGATTCCTGGGAGTGTTCGGGAGTGTGTACTTGTGAGAAGCTTAAAACAGATAAGAGCTTAGCAGTATGCTATTGAGGGAAAGAGAGAGAGAAAACTCAGTTTAAATAGCAGTCACAGTAGATGTTGAATCATCTATGTGTAAGATTATGCAAGTTAATGAAAAGGGGCCCATAAAAGTGGAGCATCTAAGCCGCCCCCCTGCCGTCTCCTGGTCTTCAGTGTCAGAGGATCAGGAGGACTGTGGCAGCTGAAATGACCCTAAAGTTTAATAGATCCTTTATCGTAAGGAAAGTTAAAATAGGGGACACTGGAGAACAATTGGTAGCATTATTTTGGGGAAAAAAAACAACATTAGAAATAGTGTAATGTGAAATTTATTTCTCCTTGATAAAAATGAAGGCATTTGGGAAGTTTAGAAGTTATAGAATTATTAACCTGTCACCTGAGTTTGTAAAGCACAAGGGGACACTGAATTGTAAGGCTCTATCCTCCATACAATGCAAAATGATTTTAAGCAGCGGCTGCCAGTTTCGAAGGCTTCCATAGGTGAGTCCCTGAAGGCAATGGGCTGCAGTAGCAGCAGCAGCTGCGCTGTGGAGTCTACGTCCCGCAGGCTCGCAGGCCCCTGCACGGCTGTGGGCCTTGGTGTGCTGCTTAACTAACCAGGACTCCACACACATGTTCTTCAGAGTGGAGATAAGAGTACGAGCATCACAAAACGTAATTAAATTTCATAGCATTTGTAAATGGTTTACGGTCCCTTCCCTGCTAGCAGAGATGTGAAAAGCACTGATCTTTTTCCAGTCAATATTTCCAACATTGACTTGGAGCTCTACTCTTAGTCCGTTAATGAAATTTTGGGTAGGTTTCTTAGCTTTTAGATTACTTTGGGTATTAAATACTGTCTAATTTAAAACTTTAGTTTAAACTGTGATTTAATTCTGTTCCTTGTCTCAAATCACACAATCAAGCTGAGCTTCAGGGTGTGGTATAGACTCTCCCTGGGAGTCCGTCCTTTCCCCTCTCTCCCATTCGCAGAGCTATTCCCTGTGTCTGTGATAGCTTCGCTGCCTCCCTCACTCCACCGGTAGACTCTCGATCTCCTCTGTGTCAGGCAACCGTGGGAGGTTCCTGTGTAAGTTCTTAAGAGGGGCTGCCATACCACACCGTGCCTGATGCAGGCGCTGCAGCTCTGAACCGCATCTCCAACCTTCCCCCGGCCCTGTGTGCTAAGGTCTCGGGTGAAGTAGTAGAAAGATGGCTCAAGCCTTTCTATCATCTATGATGGGCCAACCCCATAAAAATGCCTTGCCTTGCCGATGGGAGTGCGGGCTTTTTCAGCACCAGGCACTCCACGTGGGGTCTTCCCTCTCCAGATAGGCATAAGGGATGTCAGCAGATGCCGGGACTTCCCGCTGAACTTCCAGATGGGAAACAAGAACCCGTCTCCTCCCATCGCTGGCATCTGGATGCTTCATGAGCCATTTCCTTGGATTTTCTTCATCTACCTGGGCGAGGTGAATGTCCTCCCACCAAGGAAACTACCCACTGCAGGTCCACAATCCTATTGGGTTAACAAAGGTTGCAGCAGGATGTCCAGGGGGAAGACTGTCCTTTCACCTCTTGGTAAACCGCCCCCTGCCCCCCCCCCCCCCCCCCCCCCCGCGCCAAATATTTTTGGGCGTGCATGGCTTGTCTTCTTACAGTTTCCATCTTTCAGCTTATATTACCATCTGTTCTTTCACGTTGTCCACTTTTCTGCTAGCTTCCTTAGCATATTAATCATACTTGCTGTAAATTCCAGGTCTGATAATCCTCTCGACTTTGGCATAGCAGAGTCTGGTTCTTATTCTTCCTTTGTCATTTCACACTGTATTTTTGTTTGTTTGTTTTGTTTCCGTTTGCCTTTTATCATGTCTTGTAACATTAAAAAAAAAAGACAAGATATATTGGTTTGAAAGAACTGAGATATACAGGACTTTAGTTGGGGTTTTCTATTTACTTGGCAAGGATTCAGACTGTGATTATGGTTTGCTATGGCTGTGGAGTCAGAAGCTAAAATTCCCCTGGTGTTCTTATTTTTGTTTTCTGTGTTGTCTTTGGGTTTACCTAGCCTAGAGAGTTCTTCTTAAATAGAGTCTGAGACTTGAAATTATTTCAGTTTAATCTCATTAATCCTATTTATGTGGTAGCAAGGTGCAGGGAGAGGGGAAGTATTCTGAAATCCTACGATTAAGTCTCAGCCTTTAGTGAGTCTGAGTTGGGTGCGTTCCTTCATGGAGGTGAGCATTGGCATTGGGTACCAATATTGGGTAGCCCTATGTTGGGTAGGCCCTGGTAAAATAGTTTCCCTTGATATTAGATCTTTGTTAAAATGAAGAGAAAGTTCTAGGTATATTTCACAAGGTTACTTTTCCATCTTATTGGGCCAGAAGGGTATTTTTCTTTGATTTTTATAGAAAGAACCTGAATAAGCTCCTAGATGTAAAAGTCACAAAGCTTTGGGTCCTCCCTACGGCTAGGGCCTGAAGCATTTTTCTCTCTCAGGCTAGTTCAAGCTCAGTTTCCAGGAACTGTCGATTATCCTGTGCTGACAGACCAGCTGCTGGCTCCGCAGTTTGTTCCGGTGAGTTTGCATCCTCTGTGTTCACCTGTCTATCCAACTTTCCAAGGCTGTTTTTTCCTGTGACCACAATCCTTTGATGGGTCTGAGAGAAGCTGGTTTCCAGTTTGTTCAGCTTTTTCATGTTGTGAGAATGACAGTGATGACTTTCAAGATGTTTAATTGTTGGATTGGAAACCACAAGTCAAGTCAATAGCTTGCTTTTAGCTGTGCGACCTGGTGCCAATATATTTATGTAAAACACCTGGTATTGGGCCTGGTACATAATAAGGAAGCCATTTTGGAAAAAGTTAGCTCATTTTTATAAATCCTTTAATCTTGATGTTGAAAATTTAGAAGAAATCATGGAAACATTACTTAGAATGTAAAGAACTGTAAGAAATACAAATGTACCAGGAATTGATATGTCAAGCCAAAACCGTTTTTAAAAATCAAAACAAGAAATAACTGGTTATATTATCATTCTGAAGATTTATGACTTCTGAGGTTCACTGGATAACAACTAAATATTTATCTTCCTGGAATGAGAGGGAAAGGCTGGCAGGAATGGGCAAAGCTCTGAGCAGTCAGACAGTGGGTGAGATGGATGAGGATGTGTGACCTCTTTGAAGAGCAGCTCACATGCACTGGTCACCTGCATTTGGCTCCAGGCCTGTGTGTATATATATGTGTATGTATATATATACATGTCAAGGGAATGTATATGTGTATATTAAGTGTGTACTTGGAGAAATAGGTATTTGTGTTTAATTGAGATTTATATATACATATCTATGTCTCTATCTATCTAAATCTATATCTCTATAGAAAGAGAGAGAGAATGAGAGAGAGAGAATGATAAATATTTTTCCCCTCAAAAAGGGACACCTTAACTCAGGCATAAAAAGCAGCATACACAGAATGTAAATTTAAGGCATACTTTAAATTTTAAAATACATAGAATTTAGTTTTCTTTTTCAGATAATAGATTTCTCCAGTGGTATATTCTTCTATATCTAAGTTTTAACATTTAATTATGTCATTTAAGATATATATATATGAATATATATATACAGTATATATAATATAGTATATATAATATATTATATATAATTAGATTATATATTATATATATTATAAGATTATATATATAATATAAAATTTTTTTTACTTTCATATTTCCTCATTTTTTGATCATTCTTCCAAACATCTCATTTCATAAAGGACTGCCTAAATCTCCCTCATGCCCCCACTTACTCCCTTCTTCTATTTCTGCAGAATAAATGAAAGAACACATTTAATTCTTGTGAATCCACTAATTTTTTTCAATAAATTATCTCTCCATGTCTTTCAATATTCTATTGTCTCTGATACTGACCCCTTTTTCCTTAGTTCTTCCAATTTTTTTTCTGATATTTATCTAAACTTCTCTGTAATCTTCCTTACATTTTTCACCGTTGCTTTTCTTATATATTTTTTACACTTCAATTCATTCTATAATCTTCTCAGTTACTTCTACATGTGGTGCTTTCGATTTCACATATTCTTCTCTCTTACCCAGTTTACTTCTGCACCTCCTCATTTATCCATCTTGACCTTTACCCACTCTGAGTGCATTCGTTGGTATGTGACATTACCAACCCTTGGGTATACATTAATTTGTCATAGAATATTTTCCATTTCCCCTTGCTGGCCTTTGTACAATTCCATTACTTTATCCCACTGGACTGCACCCACCCCTTATCACACTCCTGCAAAGAATGTGTCATCTTGAAATGTAGCATTTTTTATTATTCAGTATTTGGACCCATCCAGGATCATTTATATGGTTAGAGTCTCTATTTTGTAGCGAGCTGCCTCTCTTCAGGGCACTGAACTTGGCAAAGAGTGCCACGGTGTTAGCTCTCCTCCCAAGAGGAATGCAGAGTACACCATTTGGTTTAGTTCCAGACCTCAAGAGAAGAAATGTAATGACCAGGTCATCACCTTTAGGTAACAAAACATACTTGCAATTTGACCCATGCACATGAACAGCAGATTGAGTGCCAAATCCTCACCTCTCCTGCTCATTCCTCTCCTTTCCTGCACTGACTCCTGCTCACACTCAGCCATTGCCCCACTTGACCATCTTCTCTAAACTTATTTTAAGTCGCTGGACTTTTGTACATTTGGGAGCGATAAATAATTTTAAAAGCAATTGACATCAGAATTAGGTAATAATCAAATATATTTCAGTCTCTACTTTCATAGATTCGTTGCTTCACTTAGAAGTATAAGGGTAATTTGTGGCCAACAGCAGTGGTTATGGACCACTTACTGTTGGTAGGGAAAGGTCTAAATTAAAAAAATATATATATTTCTCATGTGTGTGTTTCAAAGTGCTAAAGATTATAATAAAATGTAATATTGAAATTTCAAACTACTAATATGATTATTGTATTGGTTTGTGCTTAAAATCATAGCCACAAAAATGATTCCTAACACTTTTCATGATCTTAGTAATTATGTTTTATGCAATTATCAAAATAATCACAATACTTATACATATTGATATGTACCAGGTATTTTTCTTATAAAAAAAAGTCGGGAACCCTGGCCAGTATGCTAAATGGTTAGAGTGCCAGCCCACACACCAAAGGGTCTCGGTTTTGATTCCTCATCAAGGGCACCTACCTGGATTGCAGCTTGCTGGTGGCAACCAATTCATGTATCTCTTTCACATTCATCTTTCTCTCTCTCTCTCTCTCTCTCTCTCTCTCTCTCTCTCTCTCTCTCTCTCTCTCTCCTCTCACTCCCTTCTACTCTTGTGAGGTTTAGGAAAAAACCCAAAAACTTAGGGATTTGTTTATTATTTGAAGATGTGTCCTAGAAAATCAGTTTACGTATTACTGGTGTATATTTTTCTCAACTCTGACCTCTGGCAATCTTTTTTGTTTGTTTGTTTTAATACTTTCTCCTGCTAGAATTAACTTCTGTTCTTTACTAAGAAAGCTCATAAAATTCAGCTTTTGTCAAAAATCCTTCTCCTAGAAGTGGCTATTTTTTGTTAGTTTTATTTTCAGGCAAAAATCCATTCTGTAACATGGGGTATCTATATAGCTTTGTGCAATTGTACACACGATCATTTTTATTCGTACTAGTGGCATGTTCATTGTCAACTGAACAATCAGTGGGTGATAATTTGAACATATTTTATATTGAGAACATTAAGAAAATAAACTGACAATTTAATTTGTGTGTGTGTGTGTGTGTGTGTGTGTGTGTATCCAGTAAGTGTTCTTATGGTGTTCTTATGCCTGGAAAGGATCAGAGGCATAGTGAGGAGGGAGAGAAATATACTAACCTGCTACAAATTTGAGTTTAATCACTTACAGTGGACCCACAGGCAGCTTATCTACATCTATGGTCAACATGCCCATACCTGGAGATTACTGTCTATACTGAAAGTTCCCATGTAGGTTACAAATAGTGCATGAGGCCAACTACCATTTGGGAGTTGACTAATATGTGATAAGTATAATTATTGAGAATATATATATATATATATATATATATATATATATATATATTAAAGCCCAGTGACAGTAACGGCAGAATGATCAGAATGACCAGAACAACCGGTGGCTATGACGTGGTTGCCAACCAGCCTGATCCAGGTCCCAATCAGCCCCCTAACCCTGGCTAGCCCTGCCTTCGATCGACACCCCCCTACCCTGATCGGGAGTGGGGCTGGTCGGCCAACCACCCACAGTCCCTCCCCACCACCAGCCTGGCCCGATGGGCTCCTATTAAAACAGGCCAACTGGACTCTAACCATGCATGAATTTGTGCATCAGGCCTCTAGTATTTAAATAATATAATTAATTGTGATGAAAATAATTCATGGTTCCTAAGGTATTTCACAGATCCTTCAAATAAACTATCTTCTATAATTGAACAAACATAATATGAGATGAGCAGAAAACAAGTTATAATTCTGATTTTACATTATTTAATGTCAAGTTCTATCTAGATATGATTTTAAATTTAACTTTTTAGAATTTTAAATAAATCTGGGACTAAAAAGTGAATGAACAATGTGAAATTGGAATTTTAGTGACTGCTATTCTGAACTTTGAAGTGCTTAACGTTAATATTTAATGATATTGGGTATGTGATTATATAAAGAATCTCTTTGGCACAGATAATGTGTGACAGTCGTGAAATTTCCACATGACATACAACATAAATACAAACATGCAAGAGGAATTCTTCATTGCTCAGGCTATATTCATGATCTCTCTCAAGTTTGGGATTCTGGCCCTGGACCAGTGATTCCCGAACTTTCACATTAATTTGAAAACACGGGAGGGCTTATTAAACTACCAACTACTAGAGCCCACTCTGAGGGTTTCTGACTCAGCAGGTCTGAAATAGGAATGAGAATCGCATGCTAATGACTTCCTAGGACTAGGTGATGCTGATGTTGCTGTCCGTTCATTCAGGTAATCGCTAAGACAATCAAGATACAGAACTGTTCTATCAACTAGAATATCCTTCTCATGCTACCCCTTTACAGTTATACCCACCCCTTTCTATCAGTCCTACCACCTCAAACCAAAGGCAAACACGAATCTGTTCCTCAGCTCAGTAGTTTGCCATTTTGAAAATGTCATATCAATTGAATTTTCATTTCCCTAGGACAAGTGTCCAGGGGTGTAATGATGGGTGTATGGTAATTATATGTTTATATTTAAGCAATTGACAAACTATTGTCTTGAGTGGTCACCAGCAATTTCCATCAACAGCATTTGAGAGATGGAGGTTTTCAGCATTCTGGCCAGCATTTGGTTGTCACTATTTTTATTGTAGCCATTCTGCTAGGTATGTAATGATACCTCATTGTGATTTTAATTTGCATTTCCCTATAGTTAGTAATTTTAACATCTTTTTTATGTGTTTATTTGCCACATAAAGCCTCTTTGGTGAAATATCACTTCATGACTTTTGCCCATTTTCTTATTGGATGGCTTATTTCTTTACCATTGAGTTTTAAACATTTTCTATGTATCCTAGATATGAATTCTTTGTCAGATATGTGGTTGGTTTTCCAATATTTTCTCTCAGATTATAGCTTTTCCTTTATTTCTCTTAACAGGATTTTTTTATGAAGCAAAATATATTTTCTCCTGTGAGAAAATATCCTCAGCCTGATATGCCTTTGATTCATTCAAAATCATTTTGCTGCCCCAATCTTATACCAGGTACTCAATCAGAAGAACACAGAGTGCACGCACACAATTGACAATGACAATGATTCATTTTGAACTAAAAATTACACATTCCCTTCTGCATCTCTTTGATTCTTCAGATGTTAATTGCTATATTTACAGAGAGGCATGTGCAAAGTATTCAGTAGAAGGCATAGGCTATTAAAATATTCCAAGTTTTTCACTTTTTGAATTACCACTTATTTTGTTGACATGCCATTTTAATTTTTTGTTTTTATTTTTTTATAAATATATTTTTATTGATTTTTTTACAGAGAGGAAGGGAGAGAGATAGAGAGCTAGAAACATCAATGAGAGAGAAACATCGATCAGCTGCCTCCTGCACACCTCCTACTGGGGATGTTCCCACAACCCAGGTACATGCCCTTGACTGGAATCGAACCCGGGACCTTTCAGTCTGCAGGCCAACGCTCCATCCACTGAGCAAAACCGGTTTCGGCTGACATGCCATTTTAATTTTTAATTATGAATAGTTGTCTTCTTTTGTTATTTTCCCCCCATGAAAAGATGGTTTTTTGAGGCCACTAAATGTTTGTTTGTTTTTAGAAATTATTCAAAGAAAATAACAGTGTAAGACCTAGGGACAAGAACTGTTGTCCTAAAAACTCCCGTGTGTGTGATTAATCAATATTATGTCTGGTTGTGACATTGAAATTTTAGTGTAAGAAATATTTCTGTTATAGGAATAGACAGATCTGAAGTAAAGAGAAGATAAAATGTTAGAAAGGAAAAGAGAATAATATATTAATCAACATAAAAATAAAACATAAAAATAAAGTTTAAGAACTAACAATGGTCTTAATTTAAGGATGCCAAATTGGTGATCTGAATTGGAAATTATATTCTAGTTTAATGAATTGGCATCAATGATTATAAGGGGATAACAACTCCATGGATCAGAACTGCCCAAATGAGAACACTTTTTTCATATGTACCAAGAAATATAATGACTGTCAAGAATGTATTGCATAAGTTATCTTACTTCTATTATATTTTTATGAGTGACATGTGGAGTTTTCAATGCATCTACCATACAATCCAAACATAACGAATGTCCTGTGCTTTCCTGAAACTAGTAGACTTTCCATGTTCTAAATAAATAACTCACGGACCATTCTTATCTTAGAAAAAACTGAATGAGTGCTTCATGACATACATACAACTTTGGGAAATGATTTTCTATATTTAATATTTTTTCTGCTTCTTATAAATGAAACAGATTATTCATAATCCACTTTTTTAAAAAAAAAACTACATATAAGTCTTCATGAAATTGGAAAAAACATAGTATGAAAGAAGATGCCCAATTTGCAAATATGAGCAATAAAGTAAGAAGACTTTTTGAGGGTGTTCTTTGTTTACATACTTCCCTTGTATGCTAACATACTTTGAAGGAATTAATTATCACTTACTCCTTTGTAAATAACATTTTTAGAAATGTGTCATGTTAGTGACTAATCTCTAATGTTGATGAAGGATTGTCAGAGGTTTAATGGAGCTATTACCCTATGTTGACCAACACATCCTTTGAAAGATCAATTGTAGACCAGCATTGTTCAATGAACACTTCGAGATCATGACTAGAGTACCCATGAGTATACTAAGCACTTGAAAGGTTTCTTGTGTGACTGGAGCAGCTAAAATGTTAATTTATTTAAGTGTAATTAATTAAAATTTCAATGTTAATAGCCACACGTTGCAAGTGGCTACCATATTGGACAGCACAGGTTTAGACAAATGCTGAGTTTTATCATATACTTCAGATTTTTGTTAACAAATTTTCTTTCAGAGAACTATAGGAAATTCAGAAAAATAGTTCATGTTTTGTTAAAATTTCAAGTTCAGTGTCTGGCTTATAGGAGCAATTCAATATTTCATTTCATTCTTCTGTTCTGCTATATTATAAAAATTCATATAGGTGATATTAAAGCAAAATTTTAATTTGATACTTGTTTTTAGAATGGTGAGGTAGTACGTAATAGTGAAACATCTTGTAACTTGGTTGATATAGATTCTTTTTATAGTTCTATCCATAACACATGTGTTGGAAAGAAAAAGTGGCTTTTCTCCTTTTGCTCCCAAAATGAAGTGGGAATGTCAAAACATTCTTCCCATTTAATAATATAATTTTATTAAATTAAATCATGCATAATTTCAATTTTATACTTTAAACATGAGCAACTGTTAGAAATTTCATTTAGTTTAATACTGTAGATTAATTGGGAAAAATGCATGCTGAGCTGAAGAAGGACAAACCCCATTTTGAAACGTCATTTACCCCTAAGTTATTACACACTTGTTATTTCCAGAAAGTGTATTTTGAGAAAAAGAAACCAAAATGAAAGTGTATGCATCTATAATAAGAAAAGCATAATTAGACTGGACAGCCGAACGACCTTCCGGACGTCATTCTGGATGAAACCACGGCAGCAGGGGCTGAGGCACAGGTGGTTAGAGGTGATCAGGCAGGCAGGCAGAGGTGATGAGGGGCAATCAGGCAGACAGGCGAGTGGTTAGGGGCACTCAGGCAGGCAGGCAAGTGGTTAGGGGTGATCAGGCAGGCAGGCGAGCAGTTAGGGGCATCAGGAAGGCAGGCAAAGTGGTTAGGGAAAATCAGGAAGTCAGGCGAGTGGTTAAGGGTGATGAGGCAGGCAGGCAGAGTGAGTTAGGGGTGATCAGGCAGCCAGACAAGTGGTTAGGGGTGATCAGGCAGGCAGGCCAGCGGTTAGGAGCCAGTGGTCCTGGATTGCGAGGGGATGTCCGACTGCTGGTTTAGGCCCACAGGGATCAGGCCTAAACCAGCAGTTGGACATCCCCCAAGAGGTCCCAGATTGCAAGAGGGTGCAGACCTGGCTGAGGACCCCCCCCCCATGCACGAATTTCGTGCACTGGGCCGCTAGTATGTATACCAATATCTTTCCTGCAGACTACAACATAGAGACTGGATTTCTATATTCTCTAACAAGAATATGACTTAAAATATAAAAATAAATTTAAAAAGTCTTATTTTCTGCCAGTTAATAACATATTGATTAAATTTGGTGCTCTCCCTCCCAGGAGCATGCCTGTGCCTTTCCCTCCCCATCCTCTTCTTGCCCCAGGCTCGTTTCCCTTGTCTCTCTCTTAATGTCCAAGGGCCATTCTTTTGCCTCTGTTTCCTGAGCCAATTTCTTCTACCACTCATTTCTACTTCCAAAGTAAGCATATATGGATAGATAGATAGATAGATAGATAGATAGATAGATAGATAGATAGATGATAGATAGATGGCTTATATTTGCACATAGTATACATTAAAATTAAAAAATCTGCTTCTTTTAGTCGGGAAGCATTGTGTTCCTGCATATACTAACCACCTCTGCAGCACTTGGAAGGTCGGGGGCAGAGTCTTCAGCAGGGCGTGCACACTGACCGCCTCTGAGTCTAGACTCAGTCCCGAGGCTCTGGACGTTAACGCTGATGATACTGGCTGCAGATGGAGTAATGTCTAGATGCAGAAGACAGGAAGGCAGAGAGAGCATGGCACAGAGACTACTGGCTTCCAGCAGAAATCAAGTAACTGGTGTGCAGAGAGACGTCTTAAGCTCTGCACCAGCTAGTTTTGGATTCCATTTTCCTGTCTTTGTGGGTGGATAACCCAGGACGTGCCATCGGAGAGGGTCTATGAGAGAAAATAAAGCAACATGACTGACCTGAAGCCATTTGCCTGGAAATGTCTTCGGGCTGCTGCTGAGAACAGGAGAGAATTTTAGAGAAGGAAGGAGTAGTAATAAAAAGATGATGGTGCCCCAGGCGTGGGGAGGCGCCGAGGGCAGATTGGAGGCACTGTGGTCCTCAGGCAGGGCATGCCCATGAGCTGCACCTCCTGACTGCACATATCTGCGGGCTAAAACCTGCGCTTAGCCTTCATGTGGCCAATGAAAACTGACATTTCCCATATCCCAAGGTTAGCTTAACAGTAATTAAAGCATCACATTGCACACAAATCTTTCCATTATAATTTAAGTGGATTTTATGCTATTTTAAAAACCATTCTAGTTCCCACTGTGAATAATGAATACAAATAAAGTTGAATGTCAGACCTGGAATACAAATCAAATAAGAAACCTGCAAATGTCCCAAACACCTGCCCTTGCAACCCTCAAGTCTCAGGTGCTCCGCTGCTGTCCCCACATCCTCCTCAGCGGTTGCTCTGGTGGGATTTGACGTCAGGCCACCTCGATGGGCCCTTTCTGCTCCATTAGGAGTGGTAAGGCCCTTCCCGTCCGACCCCCTTGCAGCTCCCTGTGTCCCAGCAGCTCATTCATGTTTCTCAGCAGCTGTGGTAGGCAGGCTGGGAGGGGCTCTGAGGGAGCGGCAGGCACACCCGCTCTCCATCACAGGTCTTCCACACGGGACTGTTCTTACCCCTGAAAGAAGAGGATTCTGCTCGATACATTTTCTACCCCTTCAGTCAGCGTGCTTAGACAGGGCCCTGCCTCTCTGAATCCCTAGGAGGGACTGTTTAGAGTAAAGCTCTCCTCCAATATTGGGTGTGATATTGTCATGTTCCGACTCTAAGTCACACAACAGAAGGTTTGCATCAGCACTTCTAGCTCATCTTATTGTTGTCCCTCGAAGCAGAAAGGGGAATTGGAAACAGCCCCACACCGGCCAGCTTGAAGGGCAGTGCAAAAAAGGTTGTGATCTTTTACCTCCATTTATAAGTGGGGCGGGGGTGGGTGGGGGGGGAGGTCTGGGTGGGTGTCAGCTGCTTTCAGCACGAAGCTCAAAGAGGCAGGCCTGGGAGAGAAGCCGGAGCCCTGCTGTCACTCATTGGGCTGCGGCAAGGCCTGGTAACAGGCATATGCTTTTAGTTTTTATTATTACTAGATGGAAAAGCACTGCTATGGTCATGCAGATGCTCACCTATGCTGGAAGCTTATAAAAGAACTCTGAATTGTGGAAAGAATATTCTAAATTTAGGAAAGCATCGACTCCCTAATGCTATAGGTGGAGTCATGCTGCTCAACATATTAGTATTTCTTAATTCAAGCACCTGTTCTGCCCGTATAACACATAAAAAAGCTCGTATTTATTGCTTGCATCTCCAGTTCAGATTTAATCTTACTATAAATTCATCTCATGTTAATTTATGTGCAAACAAAGACACACACATTTTAAATATCTGAAATGCTGGAAATAAACTTATTTTTAATTTTGTGCTTGTTTTCCATTTGTCAACCAGTAAATGAAAGACTGAATAAATCATGCGCTAATTGCCAGCGGTGCTAAATTTAGTGTGAGATCTGGAATCCTTTTGATCAAAACCGCTGAATATGAAATCATCCTCAGCTCTCTAGGCAACTTTATCCGCCTTTCTATTCTCCATCTGTCAGTCACCTGGGAATTTGTGAACTATTCCATATGTCAGGCTTGTCAATCACAATGGGATGTGGGAACTCTCTGCGACTGCATAGGAATTTTTGTTAAAAAATTAATCTGCATTTAGCTAGTAGTTTTATATTTTTAAAAATATTTGCTATATAATGTTAATGGAAATAAGTTATACTTAGGTAATATAGATCAAAAGTCTTCATTTAAACAGCATTTACAAGTGTGTGCCTGTTACGCATACATCCCATGTTATATATAGTCAGTATAATATTTAAAAATAGAATGTGCCTTTTATGGAAACTCTGAGTCTGACAGAAACCTATGTTAAGTACTTACATTATATATATATATATGTGTGTGTGTGTGTGTTAAAAAATAATAAACATGTAGATACATAGACATCTCACCATTTTGAGGTCCACAGATTTATCAAGATAGTTGTGAGAGAGAAAACGGTTCACAAAGGTACTTTATTTTAAACTTAAATACATATAAAATATTAAAATATATCATTTAAATAAAATTGAACTCATCACAGCATCATTGACTCTCTATAGTGCTATTATTTTAAACCAACTAGGAAAATAGAGAAATCCTGTGAATAAATAGAGTGTGTGGACAAAAAGGGGCCGCATACTAAACCTGACGGCCTAGGGGAGGTCAGCATGGGGGCCTTCAAACTCAGACACTGAAAGCACCCACATAGGATGGTGTGAACATAAAAATTCATAACTAAAGCGAGTCCTTGGCGTAGTCACATCCTTGGCTTGTAGCTTCCTGGACAAAGGTCAGTCTTTGCCTTAACTGAGCCTATTCATGGACTTTTTGCATCTACAATAACATACCCTTGGAATATCAGAGTAATATTCTTTTTCTGGACCCCTCACCACACTCCACCCTTACAGCCACCACCAGAGCAGGAGACCACAGACCCCTCTATTGCTATCTTGTTCCCCACATGCCATCTCTATGTGCTGTCAATGTTAGTTGTTAGCTATCCTGTACCTACCAATGTAAAAGAGGTATGTTTATCTCCGTTTTACTCTTTAGCGATCTCGGAGATTTCTAAGCTTTTCTTTCTCCTGCCCCCTAATCTACCGTCAACGAATTTCATCTCTCCCCCATATGTCTCTCCTTTGATTCAAAAGTTAAAATAAGCTGCAAAACTGCCATTCTCAGGGACATTTTTCTCAGTCCATTGAGATTGGGCTTCCCCACAATTGCTGTCAATGGCTGAAATACACTCATCAAAACTCTTACAGGTTTGGACATTTCTTACTTTGATGAATGTTTAAATTCAACCTCATTTAATTTGAAGTGTTTATATATTACATATTTTAAGTCCATTTAAATCTGATAGAATTTGAGATTTAAAAAAAGGCAGAAATAATACAATATTAGAAAAAGATCAAAACAACATCATGGAAAAATGATAATGATGCTAGAAATCCAAATGAATGTACAGATCTTAGGGTTGTCACTTAATTTTTGGTGACTGAGATTCCATATCTGTTATATGTGGACATGAATAGATATTAATCTGAAAAGTTTTGGGGAAGGTGTCATAATATATGTAAAGAACTTAAGAAAATGCCTGGAAGAGAACTGAATAAATGTTACCTACTGCATCATCAAGGTCAGTATCCATTCCAGGCAGCTTTCAAGGAGAAATTCATACAGGGGACTTCAATAGAGTCATTGAAACAGCTGAAAGGTTGAGTTTATTTGCCACATTGAGCTCCTGGAAACCAATCATTTTTCTCCCACATTTAATGCCCATCACTGTTTCCCCATTGTTCTGAAGAAGGAAGTCGTGGAAATGGCCTTCGAGGCCAGAGGGCAAAGCTCACATCAGTTCTGCAGTTATCCACACTGTCCTACTGTAGTCTCCATCGATTTCTTTCTTTTTCTTCAAAGCAGCATGCTTACCCCCTCAGGGCCCATACCCACTGGACTTTCTTTCCACTACCCTGGAATGAAACATTCTTAGGTCTTAGCTCAAGTATTACTTTGCCAGCTTCCTCCTTCCCCTGTGCCCTCAATGTCCTCCTGCTACTTCCTAATGCTATACAATCAACCACCAAAGGGATCTGTCCTTCTGTCCTTTAACTATACATTTATTTGAGAGATTTTCTAAAAAAAAACATACTGCTCTTTTATTCAGTGCTACATCCCTCCTTAACGCAGAGTTGAATCATACACCAAAAAGAAAAATGACACACCCAGAAGTTTCTGCAGATAAGCCAGTGCAGAAAATGGGTGTTACACATTATTGTCACCAGGAAGAGAGAAGGGAAGAAAGAGAAGCAGAATAAAAAACAAGGGAAGGGCTCAAGCCCCTAGACATTGTAAAACATTCAGATATTTGGGATTAAAAGAAAATGTAAAAGGAAGCTTAATGTTTGTCAGTCCCACTAGACTGTAAATTGCTTGTCAGAGACTCAGTCTGAGGTGCTTCTCATTGAGATGAGAAGGGCACATAAAAGGTGGTCAGTATATATTGATTGAATAAATGACCTGTAGTAATGGATAAATGGCCAAACCAATAGATAATAAAGCAATCATTATTTGTGCAAATGTTCTAACTGAAATAATGAAGCAGTTAAATAATGTTATTAAATTAAATAAAAATTTAAAATATTGGGTGTCCCCCCAAATGTGTACACATACATTTTTGATAGTTCAATTGATGTTTCTTTCTTTTCAGATTTAACCCATTGGAATCAATAATTATTCAAATGTATATATTTTTTGGTGATACCCTATAGATATAATTATTTTCAAACAACCATAGTAAACATAATTACATCTGACTTAGATGAAATGTCTACTACACTGTGGAACCATTTCTAATTTCCAAAGGTAGTGTTAGTGACACCTTTAGTTTTTCTACCAAAGTCATTTTCTATGCACATGCAATACTTTCTACTCTGTAATAAACCTCAGATTACATATACATCTTCCTGAAAAAGCTGTCTGTCCTTTGAATACCTGAACTGAGTCTTGTCTCTTTATTTTATCTAGTGCTTAGCATAATGCGTAATATGTACTAGGTTGTTCCTACCTTTTGTTCAGTAAAAGTATTTACTGTGTTTAGAACAGTTTTGCTTTCCTGCGGTTGCAGAGCTCAGGTGTATATAAATTGCTCCTATTCCATTGACCTCAGTGAGCCAGTTAGCTGCACTGCATTCATGATCACAGACCATGTACTCATCTCCCTTTTTCCTGACCATTCATCATGAAAATGGATTCCAATAATTGCAATAAGGCCCATTGTCAGGCCAAAGAAAATTCATCATTACCTTAAAAAAATAAAGGAAGGAGGGAGAGAGTGGAAGAGAGAGAGGGAGAGAGAGAGAGAGAGAGGAGAAAAAAGAAGGAAGAAAAAAGGGAGGGAGGGAGGGAGGGAAGGAAGGAAGGAAGGAAGGAAGGAGGAAGGAAGGAAGGAAGGAAGGAAGGGAGGGAGGAAATGGGTGAATGTTTAAATTCAATCTCATTTAATTTGAAATGTTTATATATTACATATTTTAACTTCATTTAATTCTGATAGAATGTGAGATGAAAAAGGCAGAACTAATAAAATATTAGAGAAAGATCAAAACAACAGGAAGGAAGGAAGGAAGGAAGGAAGGAAGGAAGGAAGGAAGGAAGGAAGGAAGGAAGGAAGGAAAGAAGGAAAGAAGGAAGGAAAAGAAGTAAGGAAAACTTTTGTTTGTTTGTTTTAGTAAGGATTCTTTTATTCCTAATTAGGATAATAAATACCTTGTAATTTTGCTTTTATAAAACATTATTATCCCATTTAATGAAAAATAACAACATTGGATAACCTGAAATATTTTCTCTTGACATCTGAATAGAGCAATTAAAAACCCATGTTACATATCTCAACACATTTGTCAGCTTGCTATTTAAGCAAAAATAGAATAAGAAGCAGGAAATAATGTAACAGAGGTTAAATCTGGGAAAAAAAGATACATTTTCAAACATTACTTTGCCCTATTTTTATTTTCTATTTGTTTTCTGGGATATGCCTATATTCTGTCTAATCAAGATAGATGCCATACTGGTATATAAGCAATGAGATAAAGATTTGCAAAACTAAATGAGCTTTTATTAAGAATGTATAATTTTATGCGAGAAATACAAAAGGAATTCAAGTTAGAAAACTATTTCTATGACATTACAGGTTAAATATAAAATAAATAATAATATTAATACATGTATAGAGACCATTAATTTAATTTATTATGCCTCAAATATAAACACTCTTAATAGGGTAAAAATAGAAAGAAAATCATAACATTGAATCAAATAGTTATAAAATATTTTCATTAAAATTACATGTAATGTTAAAATTTTTAACATTTTATATAAAAGAAGAAAAATGAGGATATTATTAATATCAATACTATTCTACATTTTAGTATTTATTCTAGCCAATGCAGTATGATAAAAAAAAAAAAGAAAAATGATGGTATGAAAATTAGAATAAAAGAGACACTGTGACTCTTTTGAACCATCTGATAGGCTACTTGAAAGGAGTAAAAACTCTAAAAGAAACCACTAAAAACACACACATTAGAATTAAGAGAAATCAATGAGTTGTCCCCAAAGAATTTAACATAAAAATTCAATTACTCCAGGAATAACTGAGTAATAAATCTATGTATAAAGGACTTAATTTGCCAGAGCAACACAAGCTGCAAAATACCTGCAGATAAATGAGTGGAGATGCTCAGAAGATCTTAAAAATAATCTATACTTTGTTTTGAAAGATATAATAAATAAAATAATTTCTGAAACATGCCTTATAAGACAGAAAGATTCCATATTGAAACGACATCAGTTCTCAAAATAATCTATAAATGTAGCCAATCTCAAACTTTGAACAGACAATTTTTAATACAATTTATAAGAAAATTATAATCTTCATTTGGAAAAGAAATTTTATAGTAATTGTTTTTAAAAAATGGGAAACAACAGAGATTCTGGACTTGTTCTAACAAATTAAATATGGATTTTAAAGTGCAAATAAATATAGAAATAAACAAAGTTAGTTGAACATTATAGACAGTATTAAAATGCTCTTACATATTAAAAAGGGTACTCATGCTAATGGGAAAAATAAAGAACTATATTAAATATTGTTGGAAAGTTTGGATATCATTTGAATAAAAAATAAATCAATTAATTTTTTTAAATTTTATGAAAGCAAAAGAATAAAGGATGGTTTATTTCTCATGATTTCACTCATTTGTGGAATATAATAAACTGATGAACAACAATAGAACCAGAGACATAGAAGCATCAAACAGACTGTCCAACCTGTGAGGGAAGGCGGGGGTGAGGGGGTAAGAGATCAACCAAAGGACTTGAATGCATGCATATGAGCATAACCCATGGACACAGACAGTAGGGGGGTGAGGGCAGGAGCTGGGGGGTGGGGGAGGCTGGAGAGAGGTCAATGGGGGAAAAAGGAAACTCATGTAATACTTTAGACAATAAAGAATTTAAATTTTTTAAAAAGAATAAAGGATGGTATGAATGATATTTGAAATGGAAATCATACCATACCTCAGGGTTTTGCTGAGGTTTAAGTGGATTGATACTTGTAATGCATGAAAATATAGCAATATTTTACTGTTCTTCTTACTTGTATTTTTATTGCATCTTGTTTGTGCATCTTGCTGAAGAATACCTACTCCTACACCAAAGGAGTGTTTTTACTTGATACTTTGTACTATCTCTTCCCCAACTTGACAAGGACACTGGGATTTGAATTCAGGCAGTCTAACTCTAGAGCCATTTACTTAGCCACTAGTCTACACTACCTCCTGAGGTAGACTACAGAAATAGTAAAGGCAAAACTTCCATATATATACCAATAAAAGGGTAATATGCTAATTAGACCAGATAGACTGGACATCTTCCAGATGTCCTTCCAGATGTCCTTCCGGACAAAACCATGGTGGCAGGGGCCGAGGCAGAGGTGGTTAGGGGCAATCAGGCTGGCAGGGGAGCACAGTTAGAGGCATCAGGCAGTCAGGCACAGGTGGTTAGGGGTGATCAGGCAGGCAGGCACAGGTGGTTAGGGGAGATCAGGCAGGCATGCAGGTGAGCAGTTAGGAGTCAGTGGCCCCGGATTGCGAGAGGGATGTCCCCCGAGGGGTCCCAGATTAGAGAGGGTGTAGGCCGGGCTGAGGGACCCCTCCAGTGCACAAATTTCATGCACCGGTCCTCTAATAGAAAAATATACATAAGTAAAAGGACATACAATAAGTGACAGTCTTGGGAAAAGTATAGAAAATTATTTGCTAGATATAGAAAAGTCAAATAATAAAAAAATCACAATATGAAAGGGATATTTTTAAATCTAAAAAAGACATGATAAATGAAGAAAGAATATGAACATATGATTCAGAGTTTTAGTAAAATTTTAAGCTTACTTGGAGCCAGAGGATGTAAATTTAAAAAAAAAAATAGTGAACTCCTAGTTTTCACCTAATTCATGTAACTAATTTAAAATATTACCAAATGCTACTAATATGGTCAAATGAATACTTTCATATATACTTTTGTGGAATTTAATGTTGTGAAGCATTTTTGAAATGCAAACAGATTCTACTAGCAAAATTTTAAGTATACATATCCTTTACTAACCAATACTAAATATCTATGTGAAAGCAATAGCACATGTGTATAATAATAGAACACTTATTTTAAATGCCTTTTTTGGGGGAAAAGAGAAATTTATAACTATCCATCAATGGGAAAAGTGATATACCACTTAATGTATTAAAATACTATTCAAAACTATCTATTATAGAGGAGAATGGAGGTAGAGCTATATAGACTGAAGTACAAAGTTTCTAAAGCACAGTGTTAAATACATATTGATTTAGTATTGTCTAACCTATGTGTAATTGGACTCAGTTTAAGAGAATATTGAAATTGGGGGAACATTTTTAAAGGAAAAAAAAGATAATACAATCTTAAATGTGTATGCCCTAATAACAAAGCTTCAAGATACAAAAAAACCCAAAAACATATAAATAATATGTGGTCAATTGATTTTTGACAATGGAACTAAGAATACATAATTGGAAAAAGATAATTTCTACTATGAAAGATGCTGGGAAAACTGGATTACCACATGCCAAGAACAAAACTGGACTCTTACACCATTCACAAAAATAAACACAAAAGGGAAAAAAGAATTGAATGTAATACCTGAAACCATAAAATTTTTAGGAGAAAACAGAGAATAAGCTCCTTTATATTGGTCTTGGCAATGATTTCTTTTTTATTTGACACCAAAAGCAAAGGCCACAAAAGCAAAAACAAGTGAGACCATATCAGACAAAAGAGTTGCTTAGCAAAGTAAACCACTAACAAAATAATTCTGAATTGGGTGAAATTATTTGAAAACCACACTTCTGATAAGTTAATATGCAAAATATGCAAGGAACTCATGAACCACATCGCAATAAATAAATAACACAATTGAAAAATGGGCAAAGGACATGAAAAGACATTTCCCGAAGAAGACACACAAATAGCCAAATGTACATGAAACAGTGCTCAATATCACCAATCATCAGGGAAATGCAAATCAAAACCACAATGAAATGTCACTGCACACCTGCTAGGAAGACTTTTATGGAAAAGATAGGTTAGTTTTGGTGAGATGTGAAAAAAGGAACCCCTACACTCTGTTGATGGTAAGGTAAACTGGTGCAGCCACATGAAAAACAGAACAGAGGTTTCTCAAAAGATTAAAAATAGAACCACCATATGATCCAGTAATCCCACTTCTAGGTGTATATCCAAAGGAAGAAAACTATTATCTTAAAGAAATGTATCTATTTCATGTTCATTGAAGCATTATTGACAATAGCCACAGTATGAAAACAAAGCAAATCTCCATCAACGGATGAAAGGATCAAGACAATGTGAGTTATATATCTATATCTATATCTATATCTATATCTATATCTATATCTATATCTATATCTATATCTATATCTATATCTATATCTATCTATCATCTATCTGAATTATATCTAAGTATAATGGGATATTATTCAGCTTTAAAAAAGAAGAAAGTACTGTCACTTTTGAAAGCATGAATATCTGGAAATGCATTATGCAAACTGATATAACCCAAACAGAGAAAGACAAATATCACATGGTATCACTTATTTGTAGATTCTAAAAAACAAAACAGAAATGTTATATTCATGTAAAAGTTTTTACCATGAGCTGGAAGTGGGGAAAATAGAAAGAGTCAGTAATAAGATGCCAAGTTCAACTATATGCTGAACATGGCCTGAGGATCTAATATATGACACTAGAGGTCCAGTGCACGAATTCATGCACCAGTGAGGTCCCTCAGCCTGGCCTGTGGAATCTGGCCAAAACCAGCTTTCTTACATACTTTGAAGGGTCCCAGATTGCAAAAGGGTGCAGGTCACACTGAGGGACCCACCGGTGGACAATCAAGGCCGGGGAGGGATGTGGGACTTTGGCCAGCTGGGGAGGGACAGCGGAAGGGCTCCACGGTGTGTCCAGCCCATCTTGGCCAGACCCCAGCAGCAAGCTAACCTATCAGTCAGAGCATCTGTCCCCTGGTGGTCAGTGCACATCATAGTGAGTGGTTAAGTGGCCTTAGCATATCATTAGCATATTGTGTTTTGATTAGTTGAACGGACAACTGGATGACTGGACACTTAGCATATTAGGCTTTTATTATATAGGATAGTGATTGTAGTTGAAAACACTGTAATGAAATTTAAATTTGCTAATATAGTAGAACTTAAATGTCTTCACCAAAAACTAGTAAAATAAAATACAGAAACAAAAAATTTATAAAGTGAAATTCATAACTGTGGTTTGGTATTCTAATATTTCTGTCTCTGTAAGAAGGAAAACAGGTTAATAAAAACAATAAAAATATAGAGTATTTACACATCACTATCAATCAATTAATTTAATTAGCCTTTATGGAATGTTATGTCTGATACTGCATAATAACACTATATTCAAGTGTACTTGGAACATTAACAGCATAGATCATATGTTAGGTTATATAATGAGTTTTAATAACTACAAAGGGCTGAAAGTATACAAATATGTTCCCTAATCACAATGCAATTAAATTTTAAATAAGTAACAAAAATATGGGAAATACATAACTACTTAAAAATTAAAACATTCGATATATCTCATAAGAAATGCTATATAATAAAAGGCTAATATGCAAAATGACCGAATGGCAGAACGACCAGTCGCTATGATGCGCACTGACTTCCAGGGGGCAGACACTCAATGCAGGGGCTACCCCTTTGTGGTCAGTATGCTCCCACAGAGGAGTGCTGCTCAGCCAGAAGCTGGGCTCACGCTTGGCGAGCACTGTGGAGGTGATGGGAGCCTCTCCCACCTCCGCAGTAGTGCTAAGAACCCCTTGAGGGATGTCCATCTGCAGGCTTAGGCCCGCTCCCCACATAAGCCAGCAGACAGACATCCCTCGAGGGTTCCTGGACTGTGAGAATGTGCAGGCTGGGCTGAGGACCCCCCCCCCCACACACACACACACACACACAGTGCACAAATGTCATGCACAGGGCCTCTAGTGAAAAAACAAATTAGAAAAACACTATGTATCAAAATTTGAGTGTTACAACTAAAGCAGTAATTTGAAGAAACTTTATGTTTTTTATTTTTTAAAGTTTTAAAGTAATCAATCTATGATTCCAGTTTGAGAAGTTATAAAAGAAAAAGGAAATTAAAGCCAGAATTAGCAAAAAAAAAAAATAATAAAATTTACTACAAATTAATGGACAAGCAGTAGAGAAAATAATGAAATTGAATTTTTGAAACAATAAAATTGATGAGCCTCTACTTAGACTAAACAGATTAATTAGAGGAAATACAACTAATATCAGCAAGATCACTATTAGAAGTGGAACTAGCCCTAGCCGTTTTGGCTCAGTGAATAGAGCGTCAGCCTGCGGACTGAGGGTCCCAGGTTCAGTTCTATTCAAGAGCACATACCTTGGTTGCAGGCTCCTCCTCAGCCTGGGCCATGGTCAGGGCTGGTTCAGGAGGCAACCAATCGATGTGCTCCTCTCACATCCATATTTCTCTCTCTCTCTCTCTCTCTCTCTCTCTCTCTCTCTCTCTCTCTCTCTCTCTCCCCAGTCTCTCTAAAAAATCAATGAAAAAATATCCTTGGGTGAGAATTAAAAAAAAGTAGAACTAGCCCAGCCACAGTGGCTCAGTGGTTGAACCCCTACCTATGAGTCAGGAGGTCATGGTGGATTCCCAGTCAAGGCACATGCAGGCTCAATCCCCAGTGTGGGGCATGCAGGAGGGAGCCAATCAATGATTCTTTGTCTTCATTGATGTTTCTAATTCTCTCTATCCTTCTCCCTTCCTCTCTTAAATCAATAAAAATATATTTTAAAAATAAATTAAAATAAAGGTGGAACTATAAAAACTGATAAAAATATTGCATGCAAATAAATTTGATGATTTGAGGAAATGGACAAATTTCTTGAAATACACAAATTCCCAAATTTGTCACAAGAAGAAGAAAATCCCATATATTAGTTATTTTCCCCAATGGGACTATTGATTAGTTATTTTCCCCAATGGGACTATTGGCAATATCTCGAGACATTTTTATTTGTTTCAACTCAAGAGGAGATAGGCGTTACTGTATTTCATAAGTAGAGACCAGACATGCTCATAAACTTTTTTTTATTACATAATAAACAAGACAAACTTCCACAAAACAGAATTATTGAGCCAAAGTATCAATTGCATCAAAGTTGAGAAACCCTTTAATACACCTATCTCAGTTAAACATTTCTAATTGCTAATCAAGAACTTTTGGCAAAGAAAATTCCTTGGTTCAGTTGACTTCACTGTCAGAGTCATTTGAACATTAGATGGAAAATTAATACAAATGTTACACAAACTCTTTCAAAAAATAGAGAAGGGAATATTTCTTTCCCAAATGTATTTTTATGAAGCCAACATTCCCTGATACAAGAAAAGAAAACTATAGAGCAACATTCTTCATGAATATGGGTGCAAAATTCCTCAACAAAATGCTACTTATCATAATAACAACATATTAAAAGATTTATACATGACCAAAAGGAATTTATTCCTGGAATGGAAGGAGGAACCTGTGAAAATTGATCGATGGAATGAACCACATTAATATAATGAAGCAAATAAAACACACAGTTATCTCAATTGAAGCAGAAAAAGCATGTGTCAGAATTCAACATCCTTCACCATGAGAACATTCAACAAGTAATAGAATAAAACTTCAACATGATAAAGTCCTTATATGAAAGATCCATAGCACCTATCATAGTCAATGATGAAAACCTGTTTTTCCTCTGAAATCGGGAATAAAACAAGGATGCCCAGTTTTATCACTTCTGTTCAACGTAGTATTAGAAGTTTTAGCAAGAAAAATTAGGCAAGAACACAAAATAAAAGGCATCCAAACTGGAAAGAGTGTGGTAAAATTATTTCTTCTCAGATGATATGCTCTTATGTGTGAAAAACCTAAATGTTCCATACAAATAAATTCTGTTAGATCAAATAAATCATCATAATTACAGGATACAAAATAAACACACAAATATCAGTTGTGTTTCTATACACTCATAATGAAGAATATAAATAGAAAACTAATGAAACAATTCCATTTATGATAACATCAAATGTATAAAATAAATGGAAATAAATTTAACCAGGTGCCAGGAGACTGCACACTGGAAACTATAAATCATTGTTGAAAGAAATTAGAGAAGACAAATAAGTGGAAAGAGATTCTATGTTCATGGACAATAAGACTATATTTTTTAGATTTTAGATTGTTCCCTAAGAATAACAAACCATCGTTTTCTTAAATCATTTTGTGTTCTCAGAATGGGAATGACTTCTGCTTTGTGTTCCCCTATTATTAAACTTTTTTGGCTTTAAAAAACTGAACTTTTTAATGGAAAATAGATTTACATTTACAGAAAAATGGAAAGACAGTACAGGTTTCTCATATATACCATACCAAGTTCTCCTTATTATTAATATACTAGAAGCCTGTTGCACGAAGATTTGTGCAATAGGCCTTCTTTCCCCTGACTGCTAGCACCAGTTTTCCTCTGGCACCAGGGACCCAGACCTTCACTCTGGCCACTGCCTTCCATCTTCGCTCTGGACACAGTCTTCGCTGCGGCTGGAGCCTTCAGTCTTTGCTCCTCGCTCTGGCGAGAGCCTTCAGTCTCTGGCCAGAGCTGCTCCTGTAGCTCCTTCTGCCCCCCACCCTCCCCCTCATAGCTTGATCACTGCTTCGCCTGCAGACCTCCCCGACTGGCTCCTGGGTTCCAGGGGGCCTCCTTGCCTGCGGCCCGGCTTTCCAATCACAATCAGGATCACGGGCCACAGGCAAGGCGGCTCCTGGGTCCCGGGGTGTCGCCTTGCCTGCGGCCAGGCTTTCCGGCGGCTCCTGGGGTCACACACGGGGGCTTGGATGGTGGCTCCCGGTTCCCGCCCTGCCTGCAGTATGCAAATTAGCCGCCATCTTTATTGGTGGTTAATTTGCATATTGCACCAATTAGCCAATGGGGGCATAGTGAAGGTACAGTCAAGTACCATATTTGTCTATTAGATAGGATTAGTATGAAAAACTTTACAGCTAATGAGCTAATATTGATACATATTGCTCATTAAAGACCATGTATTATTCAGACTTCTTGAGTTTCTGCCTAATGGCGTTTTATGTTTGCGTTACGTTTAGTCTCATTTCTCCATTGGCCTCTTGACTGTGACAGATTCTCCGGCTTTTCTTGTTTGTCGTAATGAGCATTTTATTACTTACGCTAAAATATGTATAACGTGTGGTTATGACTTAAAACCTTTTCTGGTGTACAATGTAGTAAAATTAAGTAAATTCATAATGTTGTGCAGTGTCATCAAGATTTTCAGAATTTTATCATTATCACAAATGGAAGTTTTGTACCTACTAAACAATAATTCCCATCCCTACCTCCCCTCAGCCCCTGGCAAACTTCCATTCTACCTTCTATCTCTATGAATTTGCCTACTCTAGGTACCTCATAAAAATGGAATCACAGAAAAATTGCCCATTTGTGTCTGTCTTATTCCAATTAGCATAATTTTTTCAAGATTCGTTCATTTTGCAGCATGTATTAGAATATTCTTCTTCTTTAAAGTTGAATGATATTCCCTTGTATGTATATACCACAATTTATTTTTGCTATCATTTGCTTATGGACCTTTTGGTTATTGTGCATAACACTGTTGTATTTGTGTACAAATATCTATTATAATCCTTCCTTTCAATATTTCTGATATATGCATAGAAGTGAATTTACAGAATTATATTGCAATTCTATATTTAATTTATGAGAAACTGCTATACACCTTGCATAGTTTCTCAAATATTTTACATTCCCACCAGCAATCCACAAAGTTCCAAATCCTCACTAACATTTGTTATTTTCTGCTTTTGGGGGAATAGCTATTTTAGAGAGTGTAAAGTATACCTTATTATAATTTTAATTTTTCTAATGATCCGGAATGTTGAGCATCCTTTCATATGCTTATTGGCCATTTGTACACCTACTTTGTAGAAATGCCTTTTTCAGTCCTTTGTCCATTTTTTGAGTTGTTTTGTTGTTGAGCTTTAGATCTTTATAGTCCTTAAATAGTAGGTCTTTATATATCCCTTATCAGTTATATGAGTTCCAAATAGTTTCTCCTTTTATCTGGATTGCCTTTTAACTATCTTACTAGTGTCCTTTTGATGCATAACATTTTAATTTTGATGAAGTCCAATTTACCTGTTTTAGCTTTTATTGCCTGTGCTTTTGGTGTCATATTCAAGAAATCATTGCCAAATTACTGTCATGAAAAATTTCTCCTGTGTTTACTTCAAAGAATTTTGGCATTTTAGCTCTTAGGCTTAGGTTTTTATATATATTGAGTTAATTTTTGTATCTAGGGCAACACATTATTCTTTTGCATGTGAACATCCAGCTTTCCAAGCATTGTTTGTTGAAAAGACTGCTTGGCCCCCTCATCTGACCAAATATATGGTGGTTTATTTTGGAGCTTTCTGTTCTTTGGTCTTGTTCTTTATGTCTGTCTCCATGACAGCTACCACAAGGTTCAATTATTATTCTTGGTTCTTATATTTAATATTCAGTAGACTTTTTAAAGATGTTTAGTATTTTTTGCATATTTTTCTTTAATAAATGTGGTAGTCCATCTCCTGACAGTCCATTGAGATGCACATTTACTTGAAGATAACTCAACACCAGGAAGAAAAATAATCCAATTACAACAGAACAAAGGACCTGAGTAGACACCTCCCCAAAGGGGACATACAGATGCCCAATAGACATATGAGGAAACGCTCAAGGTCACTAATCATCAGAGAGATGCAAATTAAAATGACAATGAGGTATCTCCTCACACCTGTCAAAATGGCTTCCATCAATGAATTAACAAAGAACAAGTGCTGGTGAGGATGTGGAGAAAAGGGAACCCTAGAGTACTATTTATGAGATTTCAGACTGGTACAGCCACTGTGGAAAACAGTGTGGAGTTTCCTCAAAAATTTAAAAATAGAACTGCCTTTTGACCCAGTGATCTCACTTCTGGGAATGTATTCTAAGAATACTGAAACAGCAATCAGAAATAATATATGCACCCCTATGTCATGGCAGCATTATTTACAGTAGCCAGGATCTGGAAACAACCCAAGTGTCCATCAGTAGATGAGTGGTTAAAAAGCTTTGGTACGTTTACACAATGGACTGCTATGCAGCAGTAAAAAAGAAGGGACTCTTACCTTCTTTTATTATTTATGCTAAAAATATATACGCGTGGACATGGAGACTATTATACTAAGCAAAATAAGCCAGTCAGAGAAATACAAGCCATATTGTGGGTGAGCACAGGACACTTGGTTAGAAAGTTTGTGAAGAGGAAATTCCAAAAGAATTTCCTAGGGGAGCTGGCTGAAGGCAACCACCCCTAATTGTCCCTTGACCTTTCCGAACAGGCCTGTGTACCTGAGGGCCCTCGGGTGTTTACCGGAATCTTCATGCTTAGTCATCATGCTTAAAGGGTACTGATGATGCATGTTGGGTGTGATAATTGCATCCCCAGTGGTTGGTTTTAGGCTGAGGTTACTCATGTTTAGTCATTCTCCCAACATCACACAGCCTACTCACAGCCTCTCAGAGAGGATGAATACAGGACACAACATGCTTCTGATCTTTCCATGACCAAGGCTCAGTTTTTTTAAAAGTGCAAAACTTTCTCTGCTTTTGGTTAAGTGTTTTAACAAATCCTATTGGTCTGGAATGCCTCATGACTCCAGGAGCATGCTCCATTGGCCCCCTAAGTTTGGGTCCTATCAAGGATGTTTACCTTTCCAGAAACATTCTGTACCTTTAGAAACACTGAAGGATGGAGCCAGCTGCTCTGCTCTCCTCAGAAGGCTTCTTACAGTTCTTATGGAGACAAATTTATCACTGCTCCAGAGTTACATAACTTAGTGTTGGGGCTAAAATACAAAAATAAAATAAAAAAACACGCTATTTTTTTTTTATTTCTGGTCACTACTGTATTTGTGCTTTTACAATGAGCAATGGGGAACATTTAGGAATGGGTCATTTTTTAAAAATATTTTTTATTGATTTTTCACAGAGAGGAAGGGAGAGGCATAGAGAGTTAGAAACATCGATGAGAGAGAAACATCAATCAGCTGCCTCCTACACACTCCCTACTGGTGATGTGCCCACAACCAAGGTACATGCCCTTGACCAAATTGAACCTGGGACCCTCGAGTCCACATGCCAACGCTCTACCCACTGAGCATACCGGTTAGGGCAGAATGGGTCATTTTTAAAGGAAAAGTACTGTTCTGGTTGTTTGTTTGGTAGCTATTAATTATTTGTTATTAATTATTTATTACTTATTTTTATTTACACTTTAAAATGTACCAGTTTTGGAGGGAAGATTACTACAATATAAACTTGGTTAGTCTCTTTTCTATCCCACAAGCACGCACTGGAAAGAAATCTATGATTGCAGGGACCACACCAATGTATAGACCATGAGCTTTCTGGCATATTTACTTTGATCTAATTCAGTTTTGTAAACCAAGAATGTTAACATAAAGCAAGTGAAAAATAAATGTGCCTTAAACTCATTTATTTATTGAACAAAGAGGAATTCTGTCTTTTTCTGTATGTGTGTGGAAACAGGCATGGAAAGCAGAATGATAAAAAAGCTATATGATGTCTGTGTTTGTTGAGCTTATATTTTAAATAGAGACATTGTTTAAATATAATCACCAAATACACACAACATTTCAAGTTGTGTCATGAAGAAGAGAACAAGATGTTTTAAAAGTAGATAGCAGGGACTCATTTTGTCCGAATAAAGAATGAATAAATAAATACAGTGAGACCAATGTAATGTGATTATAAAGATTCATATAAATTGCCGGGAGCTGGTCCATTCTTGCTGTTTCAAGGGACCTGGCATATATGGCATACTGTTCTTAATATGTTTGCTCACCTTCTTGGCAGTATGTGTTTTAACCAAGGTCTCCTCTCTGAGAAAGGTTGTTTCCCCAGGTAGGGATTTTCCCCTGAAGTTAGGGAGGGAATAAAAACTCTTAACTAAGTGCCAGGCGGGTAATTAATCACTTTAACTACAAACAATCATGCTTAAGCTACATAATCTTTACTCCCTGGAATGGAGATAAGAAACGCCCTACCTTTGGAATAGAGATTGATAGGATTGGAATCAACTGGTATAAATACAGATGTAAGAAGACAGAACTTAGAAGACAGAACCAAGAGAGACAGAACCTACACACAGAACCTAGACTCAGAACCTACACACAGAACTTAGAAGACAGAACCAAGAAGACAGAACCTACACAGAACCTAGAGACAGAAGAACTTTGCTGGAGAGAACATGGCAAAAGATCCTGGACTGAACCTGACTACAGAAATTGGCAAGAGAACCTGACTAGAACCTGGTGACTGAACCTGGCTGGAGAACCTGGACAGAACCTGGCTGGAGAACCTAGCGAGGGAAGTTGGCTACAGAACCTGGCTGGAGAACCTGGAGAACCTGGCTGGAGAACCTAGCAAGAGAACATGGACACAGAACCTGGCTGGAGATCCTAACCAGAATTTCTCTGGAGATCCTGACCAGAACTTGGCTAGAGATCCTGGCTAGGCTGCTGATCAACTGAACGCTGTCTCCGTGTCCTTCCTTCTTCGCCGACTCCGTCCACACCTTTGGGGACCCCTGGACCTGCTGGGGTGGGACCCCAGCATCTGGCGCCCAAACAGGGACCCCTAGGTAAGCGCCCCACACTCGGGACGGATCGGACTCCACCGTAGGAAGAGGGTGGATAGTCTTCGCTGACTCCGTCCACACCTTTGGGAACCCCTGGAACAGGATTCCCATAGGTAAGCCCCCCCCCCATTGAGAACCCCCACATTCGGGACGGATAGGACTCCACCAGGGTGCTACAGACCCCCCTATAAAGAATAAGTAGGGTAAGAAGGTGGATAGTACAGAACTTAGATTGAGAAGATGTGCCATACTGAGTCCAAAGAAGACTCTGTATTGATCTTTAGATTAAGAAGATGTGCCATACTGAGTCTAAAGAAATAAGACTCTGTATTGATCTTTTAACACATATGCTTGCTAGCAGAGGGATTAAGGTTACTCCCAGTCAGACAGAACGTTTTATACAAGAAGTATGTCCATGCTTTTCTGAGGAAGGAAAGGTAAATGTAAAGGCATGGGAGGAGGTATGCCCAAGGAGCCTTACCCTTAACCCCACTGCAGCCTTTCCACCCTGAGAAAGTGCAGGATTGGCAAGCTTTCCCTGGGGTGATAGATCAGGACTCAGGTAATAGCGGAAAGTGCCAATCCTACTCTTAAAATGGATACAAGAGAGCATTTGGGGCTTTTCTTTTTAATGCCTGCTTTTAAAAAATAAAAAAAGGGGGAATTTGCCGGGAGCCGGTCCATCCTTGCTGTTTCAAAGGACCTGGCATATATGGCATCTGTTCGTAATATGTTTGCTCACCTTCTTGGCACTATGTGTTTTAACCAAGGTCTCCTCTCAGAGAAAGGCTGTTTCCCCAGGTAGGGATTTTCCCCTGAAGTTAGGGAGGGAATAAAACCCCTCAACTAAGTGCCAGGCGGGTAATTAATCATTTTAACTATGAACAATCATGCTTAAGCTACATAATCTTTACTCCTTGGAATGGAGATAAGAAACGCCCTAACCTTTGTAATAGAGATTGATAGGATTGAATCAACTGGTATAAATACAGATGTAACAAGACAGCAATACACAGAACTTAGAAGACAGAACTTAGAAGACAGAACCTACACAGAACCTAGAGACAGAAGAACTTTGCTGGAGAGAACATGGCAAAAGATCCTGAACTAAACCTGACTACAGAAATTGGCAAGAGAACCTGACTAGAACCTGGTGACTGAACCTGGCTGGAGAACCTGGACAGAACCTGGCTGGAGAACCTAGTGAGGGAACATGGCTTCAGAACCTGGCTGGATAACCTGGAGAACCTAGCAAGAGAACATGGACACAGAACCTGGCTGGAGATCCTAACCAGAACTTCGCTGGAGAGCCTGACCAGAACTTGGCTAGAGATCCTGGCTAGCCTGCTGATCAACTGAACGCTGTCTCCGTGTCCTTCCTTCTTCGCCGACTCCATCTACACCTTTGGGGACCCCTGGACCTGCTGGGGTTGGACCCCGGCAATCAATAATTGAAAATAACCATTTAAAAACAAAATCTGAATAGGCCAAGATTAGTTCAATTGCTTAGAGTGAGACAGGAAGTTTCATAAGTGCAATTAATTGGCAGAGGGTGTAAAATTAATGACGGTCATTTAAGGAAGTCGGACGATCTTAATAGTCCTTTTCTTCTAAGTTGGTCTCCCTTTGCACAGCATGACTGCTCGGTTGTTCTGTGGTTGACCGGGCACAGACTGCAGAGGATGCTGTGGAGCTGCCCAATCTCTCCCCACACCCAGTGGGATTGAGTCTGGCACATGGCAGGGTGGACTGTCTTTGGAGGGGGAGCTTTTAGAGCTCCCCCTCCAAAGACAGTCCCGTCATGAACATGCATTTCTGTGCTGAGGTCTTGAGTGGTGGCATTGTTCCTGGAGAGCAGAAATGCGCTTTGTGAGTGTAGGTGTAGCTTCCAGGAACAGTATTGATGTCCCAACATACCCCCTTCTGTACAGATGTGATCTGCTGTAGGGTTAAGTCCTGCTTTTCTTGCTTCTCTCTGATCTATCAATTGCCCAGTACTATTTTATGTTAGTATGGCTATTCAACAAATGATAGTTGAATAAATGAATATTCATAACACTTGGTAAATAAGTTGATACATTTTATATTAAATATAGGGTTTTAAAATTGATAGTTTGTATTTTAGCTTGTGTTCATTTTTATAATGCCAGGTATAACTAAATATAAGTAATTAGAAAATATAGGTTAATATGCAAAACTTGTGTAAATCTTAAATATACTTGTCATAAAAGCAGAATTTTTACGTTTTAAGCATGTGTGTACAGACATGTAAGCACACACACACACAAATATACATAATGTCATTTAAAATAAGGAAACACAGCCATAAGGCACATATAGTTTGAATACACATATAGAGTTTGTGCAATCTCTTTGTTGATAAATAAAAAGGCCAAAGCTTTTCTGGAAAACCTTTGTAAAGAATGTTGAAAACCACTGGAGTTCATAAGCTTTTTGCCAAAACATTTGTAATAAATTCTCAGAGTAAAAAGTTTACACATACCTAAAATAATTCATTTGACCTTCAGGTATCCTTATGAACTGAATCTAAATGTCACACATTTTTTCATCATTGTAAGTTAATAGAATAAATTTATGCATTTACACAGCAAAAATCCAAATATGTAATATGTAATGAGATATATAGTATAAAAATCCAAATGCATACATATACAGTATATTCATACACACACAACCACATATACACACATTGTAAAAAACAGTCTTCTTTTTACTTGAACATCAGTCCTATGTCCCAAAAATTCTGGGCTGAGGGGGTAAGAGTCTGTGACACTTTATTCACTGTGCCTTACTGTTCCGGCATGAAGATGGGTAGACTGAGAAAGAACACTACTTTCACGAGTTATGACAGTTCCTTTATCGGTATTTTCTACAGATTCTGTAGAATTGTTCTCCTACTTTCACAACTTTCATTTTCAAACTCCAAGACTCAGTTTTATATATTAAAATGTATAATATGTGAAGATGATAATGAGATTTTATGGCATAACTAAGAAACATTGCAATTATTTTTATACAAATAAATATTTATTGAAATATAAAATGTGGCTTAGAATTATTTATTTTCAAAATAATTCATTTAAAATTCAAATTGATTTTAGTATTTGTTTATACTTATGTTTTAAATTAGTGGCCCAGTGCAGAGGGGAGGAGGAAGGGCAGTCCCTCAGCCCAGCCTGCACCCTCTCGCAATCTGGGACCCCCTGGGGATGTCCGACTGGTGGTTTAGAGGTTAGAAAAACACCTTGTGAGAGAAAAACTAAACAAAACAGAGGGCACTCCAGCGAGGGTGGGTTCTGAGGAGCTAGGGTTAACTTTCTGCATGAAGATTCCCCAGGCCAGGGAAGGGGGGAGGAAGGAGTGTGTGTGTGTGTGTGTGTGTGTGTGTGTGTGTGTGTGAGAGAGAGAGAGAGAGAGACCCCCACCCCCGCAAAGACTCCAGATTCTTTTGTTCTAAAGCACAAAACTTTGCTTTCCCCACCTTTATTGCATTTCTAAACACAAACCATC
Organism: Myotis myotis; assembly: GCF_014108235.1. Classification (NCBI taxonomy): domain Eukaryota; kingdom Metazoa; phylum Chordata; class Mammalia; order Chiroptera; family Vespertilionidae; genus Myotis; species Myotis myotis. The sequence goes on from NW_023416327.1 coordinate 4,742,849, forward strand.
ATGCACTTCAAGCAACATATATTAGGGAAGGAGAATGCAGCCTTAAAGTAAAGGGTGGGGGTGTCACAAGTGAGTAACTCCTCTCGTCCCCCCAGCTGAATCTCCTTGGGGGCCTGCCTTTGAGAATCCACATTTATCTCTTGGCTCATGGGAGGTTAGGGAGCACAGCATTACCCTGGGAGGGGAAGGTCACGGGCACTGCACCCATGGTACCGACCCCAAGTTTCATCTCCTCACCCTCCCGCGTCGCTCTCCAACCCACCACTGATCCAGTTAATGGGGTTGGGGTGGGAGGTCTGCAGCTGGACGCCTCCAGGTGGAGAGCATGCTGGGGGCCAGGTGGTCTTCTGGGGTCCAACCCCAGCAGGTCCAGGGGTCCCCAAAGGTGTGGACAGAGTCGGCGAAGAAGGAATGACATGGAGACAGTGTTCAGTTGATCAGCAGCCTAGCCAGGATCTCTAGCCAAGTTCTGGTCAGGTTCTCCAGCGAAGTTCTGGTTAGGATCTCCAGCCAGGTTCTGTGTCCATGTTCTCTTGCTAGGTTCTCCAGCCAGGTTCCCCAGGTTCCCCAGCCAGGTTCGGTCACCAGATTCTGTAGGCAGGTTCTTCAGCCAGGTTCTGGCTAGGTTCTCCAGCCAGGTTCAGTCACCAGGTTCTAGCCAGGTTCTCTTGACATGTTCTACCCAGGTTCTTCAGCCAGGTTCTGTCTCTAGGTTCTGTCTCTAGGTTCTGTGGCCAGTTTCTGTCCAGGATCTTTCGTCATGTTCTCTCCAGCGAAGTTATTCTGTCTCTAGGTTCTGTGTAGGTTCTGTGTCTAGGTTCTGTGTCCTGTTGTCTTGTTACATCTGTACTTATACCAGTTGATTCCAATCCTATCAATCTCTATTCCAAAGGTTAGGGCGTTTCTTATCTCCATTCCAGGGAGTAAAGATTATGTAGCTCAAGCATGATTGTTTGTAGTTAAAGTGATTAATTACCCTCCTGGCACTTTATTCCCTCCCTAACTTCAGGGGGAAAATCCCTATCTGGGGAAACAACCTTTCTCAGAGAGGTGACCTTGGTTAAAACACATAGTGCCAAGAAGGTGAGCAAACATATTAAGAGCAGTATGCCATATATGCCAGGTCCTTTGAAACAGCAAGGATGGACCGGCTCCCGGCAGTGGTCTAGCTCTGAGGCCTCTATGTCAACACCCCCCCACTTCCCGCCTGCAGGCAGCGGCTTTGGGTGTTCCACCCTGCCATGTGCCAGACTCAATCCCACTGGGTGTGGGGAGAGATTGGGCAGCTCCACGGCAGGTGGCTCCACAGCTAGTGCCTTTGAATTGTGCGCTGCTGGGGGAAAAAGAAAAGCCCCCCCACCCCCCGAAAGAGGCTTTTCAAAAGCCTTTAGGGACCAGGAGGTTGGCTGGCTGGAGCCTTCCTTCCTCTGGTTGCCAGCAGCCCGCACGCCCCTGCCTGCATCCGCCTTGTCCTGGCACCATCCCTGTCTGCCGCCACCCACCCCCAGTTCCCTGTTCCCCACCCTAAAGTGTAAAGATTAAGCATCAAGATTCTGGCTGCGGGGAGGGACCAGGAGGTTAGCCAGCAGGCCCTGATCAGGCAATTGGGGTGGTCAGTGCATGTCACAGCGACCAGTGGTTCTGGTCATTCGGTCGTTCAGCTGTAACGGTAGCTTAGGCGTTTTTATATATATAGATTATAGCCAAAGTGATAGTACACAAGAGTGATCTGTTGTAAGATCCTCTGGAACTTAATATTTCTAGCAAAACCATAATTTAGGTAAATTTATTTAAAATTATTAGGAAGTGATGTTACATTAAAATATTTAAAGCAACTGGTTCTAAATTATGTATTCTTATGTAGATAGTTTTGTTCAATATATAATAGACAAAAACACAATGCTTTTAATTAATAATAGTTTATCACCCATCAAAAGATATTTATCAATGTCTGCTCCAAGCATATGTGATAGGCTTCCTGTGTTTCTAATTATTATTATTTAGTATTCTGCACAACATCTGACAAGTCAATGGAATCCTAGCACTTAATTGCGTAAGGTGAGTTATATGTTAACATGGGAAGCCAACAGAAATAATTAAAGCTTTTGTAGTGGATTGAAAGACTAGGAAAATGAAAAACAAAGATGTTTAAAAAGATAGAATATTTAAGCTCATTATTTCTTTTCTCTCCCTCTGTCCACTCTGAATGGTCTCTTTGGAGATCTTTCCTCACCAATGGACATCTTTAAGGAGCAATCCTGCATTACTACCTCAGAAAACCAAGGGAATACTCAAATAATCCCACAACAGAGAATAATAAAACTGTATTATGTTCTCACAAAATCCCCTTCTCTTTTTACTTTTAACTCAAATGTATACAGTTAAATTTCACAAAAATTTTATAGGTTCCCCCAATTATTTTGAACCTGAGTTTCTCAAAAGTGGATAAAAAAGCTGTGGTACATTTACATAATGGAATACTATCCTATATGATAAAAGCCTAATATGCTAAGTGTCTGGTTGTTGGTTGGCCATTCAACCAATCAAAGAGTAATATGCTAATAATATGCTAAGGCTGCTCAACTGCTCACTACGATGTGTATTGACCACCAGGGGGCAGACGCTCTGACTGGTAGGTGAGCTTGCTGCTGGGGTCCAGCCGATTGGGACTGAGTGAGATGGGCCAGACATGCCCTGGAGACATCCCGCGGTCCCTCCCCAGCTGGCCAACCTCCCACGTCCCTCCCAGGCCCCTATCCTGCACCCTCTCTCAATCTAGGCTGAGGGACCCCCCCACCCCCAAGTGCATGAATTTCGTACACTGGGCCTCTAGTGTAGCTATAAAAAAGAAGAAATCTTTACTCTTTGTGACTGTATGAATGGGCCTCACTTAATGTGCTAAGTGAAATAAGCCAGTGAAAGAAAGATGAATACCCATATGATCTCATTAATATGTGAAATCTAATAAACTAAATAATGGAACTGAGAGCAATGATACATGGAACAGACAGGCCGGTGCCTGAGAGGAGGGGCGTGGGGCTGACTGGATACAGAAGGTGAAGAGATTAGGTAAAAAATATAATGCATACCCATGGACATGGACAATAGTGTGGTGAAGGCTCAGGAAGGGGGAGACAAGGGTGGATAGAAGTGGGCAAAAGGAAGTAGGAGGGGGTACCTGCAATAATGGCAACACTAAATATCTACACTAATTGACTGTACCTTCGCTACGCCCATCAGCCAATCAGAAGAGTATGCAAATTAACCCAACAAAAATGGCCGTTAAATTTGCATACTGCAGGCAGGGCAGGACAGCACGATTTGCTGCCCGCCCCGTCACCAATCAGGCCTGCCATCTGCGACCCAGCGCAGGATCCAGGTCTGCCATCTGCCACCCGGGGAATGGGCCTAAGCCAGCAGGTGGTTATCTCCCAAGGGTTCCCAGACTGTGAGAGGGCACAGGTCGGGCTGAGGGACAACCTCCCCCACCCCCCGCCAGTGCACAAATTTTTGTGCACCGGGCCTCCAGTTTTTAATAAAAATAAAAGTTAAGTGCTTTCTAGCTGAGAAGTTTTGAATGAGTCCCTGCACATAAATACAAGCTTGTTTCTTTTGTGTATGTCAAAAAGCATCTGTAGAGTTGCATCTTTCTGCCCATGGCCTTACTCCTGGAGGAGCTGTGGACGCCAAGGCAAGATGGCTCTGGGGACTTCATCACAAGCCTCTCATCCTCCCTTGCTCCATAAATAGCACAAGGTGCTCAGATCAAGTGCAGTGGGAACCTGTGCATGCATGGCTTGTGGATATAGGCAAATCACCATGGACCATGGTGGAGAGGGTTCCTATGTGCAGCAAATATTGCCGAATGTCTTGGAGAAGATATAAGAATGTTCTTCAACATAATTAGAAGCTGGGATGACAAATTCATGCATTTGACTTTAGTCAAATACGGAAAAATTCCATTAATAAAAGGAAGAAATTTTATTAAAGCTACAATAGGTATTAGTAGCTGGGAAGATTTTTTTAAAACATAGTAAAGCATAAAAAATGCTAAGTGATCAAAGATCTTGAATGTACAGAGGATGACATTGTATACAGAAAAGGATATAGACAACTCACAGCTTCTTAATGTAAAGGTTTAAATTACCTAATTTTCATCATTGAACTTTTCATTTTTTTACATGTGAAAGGGTGATAGGTGATAAATATTTGTGCTTAAATAAGTATAAAGGTTAATTTTAGTATTATTAAAATACAAATTCTAAGTGAGGAAAGAATTGCTTCAGTATTTAATTGGCAGTATATTTTCTTTCTTAGTGATGCATAAAATAATCATGTATCATATAATCACTGAAACTTATATTCAATTAAATAGTTTATGTAAGGAGATAATAAGCAATATAAAGAAAAATTAAGTGGGCTAAGATGGATGAGTGAGTACTTGTGTTTCTAGTTAAAACTACTGTTTGATTCAGCAATTCTTTAAATCCCTAGAGAAGGGATGAAAATATAAAAAGTCATTTTTACTATATGGTGTCCTGTAGTTATATCATCAGGTAACCTTGATACATATGTTAGTTTGGGGGATTATGGAACAAAAACAACATATTCAAATAAATTCCTATGATATTAAAAACAGATATGGACTAATGTAGCAAGAATTTTACTCTTGCTATGCATTTGAAGTTCCATTCTACCCTCATAAATCAAAAACTCACCCAAGTGATATTTTCAGTATGTGCAAATGTGGATATGAGCACTGTTCCTTTTCAATAGTGCAGAATTTCTAAGAACACATCATCACTGTTGGTACATTACTTTATGCTGGAAATACGTAGATGATTGCAAATCCTTACTAAAGTTTTTCTAGTCATCAATTACACCAAAAGTTTAAGAGAAAAAGTACTAACCACAGCTCTCTTCCCTATTTGGGCTTGTTTATTTTACAAGAAAAAACAAAAACAAAAACTAAAATATTTTGCTTTCCAGAAAATTTTAGGAAAAGACCATTAACATGAAGACCTGATTTTAATATGATTACTCAACCATAGTAACAAAAGTACTGGCAATTTTAAATTTCTGAAACTTGGTGATGGTATATGGAGCTTTATGATTTTGTTCTTTTATTTTCAGGTAGCTATTTTATAGTTTGCAACATATGTGCTGGTAGTCGAGCAATTGGAAAAGTGTATATGTAGATAAACAGTTATCAATGACACTCTCTATAAATGTGGTCACGTGTGGCATAGTAAGCGCTGCACTCCCAATTGATTTTTTGATTCACACTCTTAGGTTATGATTTGCAAAATTGAGGAAAACCAATAATTCTACCATAAGAGAATATTTGATTTGGCAAAGTTTAGTCAGAACGTGCCAAGCTATTGATTTTCTGTTAATTAAGTTATATTATCTTAATTAAAATCAGTTGGTAATAGCAAAATCCAAGTTGAGGTATTTGTAGAATGTGGTAGTGAGGACTTCTGTCTATACCTCCATAAAAACACTGAAAATATTAACAAAAATACCAAGACCCAACTTTTTCATCTCTAGAAATTAACTAAAAGCTTGCAATACTCTGATAAGCACTGAAGAAAAGTTGCTGAACTTTGTTAAGAATAGCACAGTTTATTTTGTTCACTAGATTCTACATATTCATGAGATCATATGTCATTTTCTGACCGACTTATTTCACTTACATAATGCTCTCCAAGCAGGTCCATCCATGCTGTTACAAAAGATAGGACTTACTTCCTTTTTATAGCCCAGTAGTATTTCATTATGTAAATATACCCTGTCTTTTTTTTATCTACTCAGCTACTGATGGGCACTTGGGCTGCTTCCAAATCTTGGCTATTGTAAATAACTCTGTGTAATCTAATGAACAAAATAAATAAAGAAACAAAATTGAAAGACACATAGATACAGAAAACTGACTGACAGCTATTAAAGGGGAGGGGGGCTAGGGGATGGGTGAAAAAGTTGAAGATATTAAGCAAAAAAACCCCACCAAATTCATCAATATAGACAGCAGTATGGTGATTACCGGAGGGGAAGGGAGGTTAGGGCGGTAGAAGAGGGCAAGGAGGGTAAATGATGATGGAAGGAGACAACTTTGAGTGGTGAACACACAATACAATATACAGATGGTGTATTATAGAATTGAACACCTGAAACCTATATAATTATATTAAACAATGTAACCTCAATGAATTCAATTAAAAAAGAGAGAGAAAAGGAATAGCAGAATTACTGGCTTTTCATCTTAGCCACTCCTATCTCGCTTGCTCTTTGTAGCCTTGGGAACCATTAATGTGACCATCACAGTAGTGTAGAGTCCGCAGTCTGCAGCACTGAAGGAGGCATATCATGATGGAAGCTCCTCAGAAGATGCCACCCCAGGGCAGTGCCACTATTTGGTCTTTCTTGAGCTCCCTCTAGAAAAGCCCCATTTGTAGAGCATTGTCATTATTTAACCTGATTCAGAGTTTGCTCTCCAGGAGGAACCTATTTCCATGGTGTCTCTCAAAAACTCAGTCAGGGAAATCATTTAATATTGCAGCAGCCTGAGATGCAATACCAGCAAACAAGAAACCAACAGAAGAAATGGGAAGTGCCAATGGATTTTAACATGTAGGGGGCCAAATTGGCAATTCCAAAGCTGCCCACAGAGAAGAGCCCGCACCCAGATGGCATCACTGTCAATCATTTCAGAAGAATCAATCCAAACTTTTTTGAAAATTCTACCAAAAGAGAATAGGAAAGGGCACCTTGTGAATCATTCTCTGAATCCATTATCCTGGCAGCAAAGCCAGACTCAGGCGTTACAAGAAAAACAACAACAACAAAATATAAGCACCAAGAATTCTCATGAATATAAACAAAAAAATCAACAACATTGCATTCATCAATAGTAATAATTATAGAGAAAATGCAAAAAAGAAAAATTGATTAATTGGACTTCATCAAAATTAAAACATTTTTATTTGTAAAAGAAGGTATTCAAAGAATGAAAAGGCAAATTACAATTACCAATGTAAGAAAAGTATTTACAAGGTACATATCTTGCAGAGAATGCACATCAAGAATACGTAAGAAAAAAGAAATCCAGTTTGAAAATGGGCAACAGATCTGAAGAGACATTTTGCCAAAGAGGATATCCAAATGGCAAATACACAAATGGAAAGTTCCTCCACACTGTTAAGCTACACAGTGTAAAAACTCAATGAGATATTATTTCATACTATCAAAAAAAGTGCTGGAAAAGATGCTGACAAACTGAATGGTTCATATGTTACTCATGGGAATTTAACATGGTACAGCCAGTCTAAAACATATTTTGGGGTCTTTAAATAAAACTGAAACTAAGCATGCAACCACGATACAACCTAGTGATTTCATCCTGGAGAAATAAAACTTCTGTTTACGTAAAAGCCTGTACATGTATGCTTCAAGCCATTTTATTCATAACAGCTAAAAAACTGGAAATACCTGCATGTTCCTCAGAAAGCAAATGGGTAAATAAATTGCAGAAACCCCACACCATAGATTACTACTCAGTAAGAAAAGGAAAAACTTTGGTTACACACAGATGCCTCTCTTTAGTCTTATAAAAAAATGAAAAAAGTCAGATCCCAAATGTTATACTATATGATTCCATTTATATAACACTTTTAATGTCACAAATTATAATAAAGGAGAGCAGATTAGTGGTTGCTATTTGTCAGAGATCTTGGCAGGGTGAGGGAAAGACAATGTTTGCGTCTATAAAAATGTAATATGAGAAATCCTTGTTATGATAAAAGTGTTTAGAATCTAAACTGTATTAATATACGTATCCTGCTATTGATATTATACTACATTTTTGAAGATATTACCTTTGGAGGGAACTGTGCATAGGGTACAGAGGATATATAGAAGACTATATTCTGTCTTACAGATGCATGTAAATCTACAGTTAAATATTATGAACACTGACCAAGTGGAATTTTTCCCCAGGAATGCGATGTTTACCATTTGAAAGTATTCAGTGTAATACACTATGTGTAGCATGTAGGCAGAATGATGTCCATGTCCTAATTTCTGGAACCTGTGAGTATGTTAGGTTACATGGCAAAAATGAACTCGGGTTGCTGATGGAATTGTATTCACTAATCAGCTTACCTTGAGATGAAGATACTATTTTGGTCCATCTGAGAGGACCCAATGTAATTACAAGTGTCTGTATGGTGAGAGAGGGAGGCAAATGAGTCAATAGCAATGTTACAGAATATGAGAAATATATGACTATCCATTGACATTTTAAAGATGGATGTGAGGTACAAGACAGGGAATACATACAGAAAAATCATAGGAGTTAGAATAATCCAGGACACGGATTCTTCCATAGAACCTCTAGAAAGTAACTCAGTCCTCTGGACATCTTAATCATAATTTAAGCCTGGAGAGAGCCATTTCAGACTTCTGACCTTCAGAATTTTAAGATAATACATTTCCCTTTTTTTAAAAAGCACTAAGTTTAAACTATTTAGTACAATATCAATAAAAATACACTGTGTAAATAAGGCAATGTTTTATTAGATATGACAGCAAAATCAGAGGCACCAAATGAAAAAAAGAAAATAGATAGTTAAACTTCATAAAAATTAAAAACTTTTGTGCTTCAAAAGACAACATAAAAAATTGAAAGATAAGCCATACCTAGAAAGAAAATATTTGCAGATCATAGTCCCTTATTTGTAAGGCTATCTATAAAATCTTAGAATCCTATATAATAAAAGGCCAGCGACCATAACGACATAACAACTGGAACAACTGATTGACCAGTCGCCATGAGGTGCATGGACCACCTCTGGGTCCCTTCCCCTGGCCGGCAGGCTCCGATCATGGTGAACGGGGAACTGGGGTGAACGGCGCAGGGCAGGACTGGGGACTGGCGAGTGGGCGGAAGGTGGCCCTGATCCCAAGCTAGGCCTAGGGACACTACCTGTGCATGATTTTGTGTGCTGGGCCTCTAGTTTATTAATAAAATGACAAATGACCGAATTGAAAAATGAGTAGAATGATTGAATAAAAATTTCTTCAAAGAAGATACAAGAGACAATAAATACTTGAAATAATACTAAACAGAATTAGTCAGTAAATGCAAATAAAACTACAAAGGAATACCATTTTATACCTACTAGAATTGCTCTAATTGAAATGATAGAGTAAAACAGCTGATAAAAATATATTGAGGAGAAACCAAGATGGCGGCATAGGTAAACACCGGAAATTGCTGCCTCCCACAACAAATTCAAAATTACAACTAAAAGACAAAATGGACATCATCCAGAACCACAGGAAGGCTGGCTGAGTGGAAATTCTACAACTAGAAGGAAAGAGAAAAGCACACTGAGGCTCAGAGGACATGCGGAAGTGAAGAGATACCGAGGCGCACGCAGCAAGGGCTGGCAACTGAGGACGTGGCTGTCGTTTTGTATTGGGAGGGAGTCACAAGCCCCCAACTGTTCAGAACTCCAGTTCCAGGTGAGCCTCTGGGGACCCAGACTCATACAGGGAGAAACCGGACTGTCTGGCAGCAGGCAGAACTCAGAACTTGAGAGCAGCTTTCCCTCAGAGGCGCTTGCAGCAATTACCAGGACACTGAGATGCAGGGCCCCTTAGGGCAGGGCTGAGGATCAGCCATAGCTGCTTACTCCACCTTGTTGATTCCCTGAGACCCCGCCCCACCCAAGTTGTGGCAGAGGCTTTTGCACATGAATGCCCTGGCCCTTTGCAATCTGAAAATTACCTAACAAACTGCAGCTGGGCCAGACAGACCCAGAACTTCCAAGAGAAGGCCCAAGGCCCGACAGCAGCTTGCATTACTTCATAGCTGGGCCTCATTTGGGCACCTCCAAACCTCAAACAAGGAAGGGGAACCTGCAGATCTCCTCGTAGCTCCTGCTGGGTAGCCTCAGGCAGAGGCTAAATTACACCTCCTTAGATCCAAGAGCCAGTGTACCCAGTGGTCAGAGTGGGACCATCCAATTACAACTCCTCATATCCATAAGGGACACACTCAGGGGGCAGACTCAGTGAGCACCAAAGCTCCACTGAAGCAAGTCTTGCCTCATAAGGGTGTCTTCAGCACAGAAGTTCTCCCACCATAGACACAGCTGATTCTCACAGCCAATTCGCCTGGAGGTCAATTCCTCCCAGTGATTCCTACAACAATCAAGGCTTAACTACAACAAGACTGTGCACAAAGCCCACAAAGAGGTGCACCAAGAGTGTCCACCTCAGGTAATTGGGGAGGCTGAGCCGCTGGGCCCTATAGGACACCTAGCACACAAAACCACTCTACCAACACAGGGAAGCATAAAAAATGCAGAGACAAAAACAGGTCACAAATGAAAGAAATGGAGGAAAGCAAACGACTGGATATAGAGTTCAAAACCACACTTTTAAGCTTTTTCAAGAACTTTCTAGAAACCGCTGATAAATTTAGTAAGACCCTCGAAAAAGACTGGTGAGACTGCCGATAAATATAGTCAGACCCTCAAGAAATCTAGTGAGACCCTCGAGGTTATGAAAAAGGACCAACTAGAAATTAAGCATACACTGACTGAAATAAAGGATATTATGCAGAGTTCCAGCAGCAGACTAGAGGATCGCAAGAATCAAGTCAAAGGTTTGAAATACGAAGACGCAAAAAACACCCAACCGGAAAAGCAAAATGAAAAAAGAATCCAAAAATATGAAGATAGTGTAAGGAGCCTCTAAGACAGCTTCAAGCGTACCAACATCCGAATTATGGGGGTGCCAGAAGAAGAGAGAGCAAGATATTGAAAACCTATTTGAAGAAATAATGACAGAAAACTTCCCCTACCTGGTGAAAGAAATAGACTTACAAGTCCAGGAAGCACAGAGAACCCCAAACAAAAGGAATCCAAAGAGGACCACACCAAGACACATCATAAGCAAAATGCCAAGAGCAAAAGACAAAGAGAGAATCCTAAAAGCAGCTAGAGAAAGACAGTCAGTTACCTACAAGGGAGTACCCATATGACTGTCAGCTGATTTCTCAACAGAAACTTTGCACGCCAGAAGGGAGTGGCAAGAAATATTCAAAGTGATGAATGCCAAGAACCTACATCCAAGATTACTTTATCCAGCACAGATATCATTCAGAATTGAAGGTCAGATAAAGAGCTTCACAGATAAGGAAAAGCTAAAGGAGTTCACCACTACCAAACCAGTATTATATGAAATGCTGAAAGGTACCCTTTAAAAAGAGGAAGAAGAAGAAAAAGATAAAGATACAAATTATGAACAACAAATACACATCTATCAACAAGTGAATCTAAAAATCAAGTGAATAAATAATCTGATGAACAGAATGAACTGGTGATTATAATGGAATCAGGGGCATAGAAAGGGAGTGGACTGACTATTCTTGGGGGGGAAAGCGGTGTGGGGGATGCGGGAAGAGACTGGAAAAAAACCGTGCACCTATGGATGACAGTGGGGGGGGATGAGGGCAGAGGGTTGGGTGGGAACTGGGTGGAGGGGAGCTATGGGGGGGAAAATGAGGAACAACTGTAATAATCTGAACAATAAAGATTTAATTAAAAAAATATATTGAAATTGGTACCATCATTCATCAATGGTAAGAATTCAGGATGATCCTAAAACTCTTTGGTATTTTCTCAAAACATCAAAAATGAAATTACTCTATGGTCCACCAATTCCACTCCTAGAAATAATAATCCTTAAAAAAGTTCGTGCAAAACTTGTACATAAATGTTCTTTGCAACAATAGTGAGAAAATATGAATCATCTAAGTGTCGTTTCAAAATGGTGGCAGAGTAAGTGGAAGCTACACTGAAACTATCCCAGGACCAAACTGGAATTAAAACTGAAATACAGAAAAACCACCTTGAATAATATGCTGAAAACTATCGGGAGGGAACCCTGATACCCAACGAAAGAGAGTGGAGAGGGCACAGAGAATGGTAAGAAGTACAGAGACCTGGGCGGCTGGCCAGCTCTGAACGGCAGCAGCTGAAGTTCCTGAGGAACATCTAAGCTGTGGGGGTTCCCCCTGAGAACTCTTGGGTCTAAAGTACAAGCTGGAGTCCCCAGCCCAGAGCCCCAGAAGGAGAAAGGTGCCCACATAACATCTGACTGTGAGAAGCAGCAGGGATGCTGTCTTCCATGGAGAGAAATTCAAGCACCTGCTTAAAGGGCTAACACACAAAATGTCTTGGCAGCCACTCACCTTGTGCTCCTACAGAGGCAGGGCAGAGTGGACTGGAGCTGTGTGAGAATTCATGGTTGGGCCCTGGGGTTAGAGCTCGGAAGGCAACCACCCAGTCTCCTGTGCTGAGCTATTCCCTCATACTGCCGAGGACATCTTTCTCCAGCAGACCTTTACCATCCTGGAAGGTTGGCCTTGGGCGAGGGCGATTGCCCCACTCTGTTTGGTGAAAATCTCTTGCTCCACCCAGTGGAGTTTACACCTTGTTGTGGTTGACAGCCTGACAGTAATTAAGTCTGAGAATAACAATAAGACTGCAGACAAAAGCAGACCTCTGGAGGCAGTTGGACCCCTGGAGGCTTTGAGTCTTGTCTGATCTCCTTCTGGGCTCAGGGCTAGGAAAAGCAAACCTTGATGCACATCTTGGTCCTTTCCAAAAGCACTGAGCCCCAGCAGAAGGAGTCAGAGCTGTGGATTGCTGATAGCTCCAAACAGGGTATTCAGGGCAAGTTACAAACAACATCTGACATTGTCCTGCACTGGAGACTGGGAGTAATAGCAGGGCTACTTCCTACACAGACAAACTCAAACAGGAAGCCAAATGGGGAATAAAAACAAGCCCCAAATGAAAGAACCAGAAAATTCTCCAGAGGAGGAGCTAAATGCAGTGGAGATAATTTATCAGACATAGAGTTCAGAATAATGATGGCAAACAGGTGGAAAGGATCACAACTTACTGGCACACAGGCATGTTGTAACAGGCTTTGTGGGAACAGTGGCAGAAGATGAAAAACTAATCTGTAATCAACTAATAGCTAGAGCTTCTGTATGGAAAAGTGTAAATGTTAAAATCTCCATAGGTCTCTAGTAACAGTGAGCCCACACAGTTTTATGAGATTTCTTTCTAGGAGTTCTACTAGGTTTTCATAGTGAATATGATAGAAAAATGTCTTCCTACTTCTTGAAAGGGCTGAGGAACATGTCGCCTTTTAAAGTTTGTCATTGAATTACATTCTTTTTAACAAGGCCTGCCCTCATGATAAACTATTTTACCAGATGAAAACCTGCTAAGATTTTATGAAAGAATAATCTACCTAGAGTACAGGAGATATACATGTTCAGCCAGCTCTAGAGTTCTACATGGGGGAAAGAAATACTGAACTCCAGACTTCTACAGCCATACTGTTCTACGTGAGTGGTGGTGGTGGGGTGTGTGGGGGGGAGAGAGGGGGGGGATTCTGAGAGTCACTGATGTAGTTCACAGTCCATGGGCACTGGCTCACCAAAACACAGAGAGCTTTTTGTATGTTCAGAATGCTTTCTCCTCCCCATTTCCCTAAAAGTCTATTTACTGGAGTTCCTTACAACCAATATATTATGTCCAATTTAAACAAAATATTTCCAAACATACTAATAAGCAAGCAAAGAAACAAAAGAGTTTGAAGAGACTGATCAAGCACCATAAAAAGAGTTAGATGCAGCCCAGCCAGTGTGGTTCAGTGGTTGAGCATAGACCTACGAACCAGGAGATCATGGTTTAATTCCCAGTCGGGACACATGTCAGGGTTGTGGGGGGCTGGAGGGGTGGGGGATATAAGCGGCAGCTGATCATGGATTCTCTCTCATCATTGATGTTTCTATTTCTCTCTCCCTCTACCTTCCTCTCTTAAAATAAATGAAAACATTTTTTTTTTAAAAAAGTCAGATGTGGCAAGAATGTTGAAATGCTAAAATCAGGAATTTAAAACTATTCTGATTAATATCATACCTAATGGGAAAAGTAAATAATATGCAAGAACAGATGGATAATGTAAGTAGACAGAAAAATTCTAAGAAGAAATTAAGAAATAAAGAATGCATTTGAAAAGCTCATTATTATACTGGACACAATTGAAAAAGAATTGATGAGCTTGAAGATATGGCTACAGGAACTTCCAAAACTGAAAAACAAAGAGAAATAATGAATGAAAACAAACAAAACAGAATATTCAAGAACAGTGGAACAACTTCAAAAGTTGGAACAGACGTGTAGTGGACATACCACAAGAAGAAAGAGAGAAGAGAACCAGATAAATATTTGACTCAGTAATGACTGCTAATTTCCCCCAATAAATGACAAACCTCAAATTCAGGAAACTCAGAGAATATCTAGCATGATAAATGGCAAAATCACTGCATACACATAACATATTAAAACTTAAGAAAGTCAAAGTTAAAGAAAAAACTTTAAAAGAAACCAGAGTTAAAAATAACTTACAGAGTAACAAAAGTAAAAATTGCATTCAACTTTTCCTCAGAAACCATAAAAGTAAAAAGTGAAATAAATGCTGAAAGAAAAAATATCACCAACCTAGAATTCTCTACCTAGTGATATTATCCTTCAAAAATTGAAGGAGAAATAGACTCTAACAATTAAAAAATTGAGGGAATTATTTGAAATTATAATTGACTTGCAAGAAATGTTTAAAATAATTCATTATAGAGAAAGAATATGATGTAGGTCAGAAATGCACACATACCTACAGAAAGGAAGAGCATCAGAAAAAGAATAAATAAAGGTAAAATAAAAACTTTATTTTTGTTATTCTTAATTGATTAAAAAGATAGAAGTTTGTTCAAAAAACAGTAATAGAAACAATGTATTTAATTATGTATGCTTATGTACAAGTGAAATGACAGCAATGATTTAAGGGACAGGAGAAATAAATTGGGAATGCACATTTGTTATTACAAGGTATTTACATTAACCATAAGGAAGTTCAGTGTTATTTCAAAATGGGCTTGGAATGATTGTAAATATAAATTCTAGGGCAACCACTAATTTAAAAAACAAACAACTACAATAGATATGCTAAGAAAAAATGGTATTAAAAATGTTCAACTAAAGCCACAAAAGGCAGAAAGAGTATGGAAAACAAAAGTAGGAACAAAGTACAAAGGAAATAAATAAAAAAACTGTAATAAATACTAATCTAACTACATCAATGATCACTTTGAACATCAATGGTCTAAATAGACCAGTAAAAAAAACAGAGATTCTCATAATAAATCAAAAAAGAAGTCCCAACTATATTTTGTCTTTCCCAAACCCATTTTAAATATAAGTGAACAAATAGATTAAAAATAAAGGGATAAAGAAAGATATACACTTCTAATCATAATCAGAAAAAATATATTAATTTGATAGAGCAGACATCAGAGCAAGGAAAATTATCAGGGATAAAGAGGAGTATTGCAGAATAAAACAGGGATCAATACTCTAAGAAGACATAGTTATACTTAACGTTCATGCATCTAAATTATGTGAGGAAAAACTGATAGAACTACAAGGAGAAATTTTTGAATCTACTATTATAGGTAGACTAGAGGCCTGGTGCATGGATTCGTGCATGGGGCCAAGGGGTCCCTCAGCCTGGCCTGCACCCTCATCCAGGACTCCTCAGGGGATGTCCAACTGCCGGTTTAGGTCTGATCCCCCTCCTTGGGGATCGGACATTCCCTGAGGGATGTAACAGTGCACCAAGTGGCAGGTGGCCAAGGAGGAGCCCTAGCGAGGGCAGGGAACCCCGCTGCTTGTACTGATCCCGGCTGCACCTGCCGCCGCCACCACTCAGTAGCGCTGCTGCAGAGTCAGGAGAAGCTCCTGCCACTGCAGCTGCGCTCACCAGCCATGAGCCTGGCTTCTGGCTGAGTGGCGCTCCCTCTTTGGGAGCACACTGACCACCAGGGGGCAGCTCCTGCATTGAGCATCTGCTCCCTCGTGGTCAGTGCATGTCCTAGTGACTGGTCGACCTATCATTCTAGTCTTTCCAGTAGTTTCGTCTTAACGGTCACTTAGGCTTTTATATATATATATAGATACTTCAATATCCTATTAGAATTAGACCCAGGAGGCAGTAAATCAGATAAGTTGAACTAAATAGAAACATCAATTGACTGGATATAATTTATATCTGTAGCTTACTTTATTTAAAAACAGCAGATTACACATTCTGCTAAAGATGACATTCAGGGCTATAAAACAGATTTAAAAAATTTAAAAAATAGTAGTCATAAAATTTCTGGTCTCAGTACATAATGGAATTAAATTAGAAATCAATAACAAACAGAAAGATAGCTGAAAATATCAAAAATATTTGAATATTAAAAAACATACCTCTGATAACTCATAGATGAACAAAAAATATCTAAGAGAAATGTAAAAATATTTTGAGGTAAATAAAAAAAAACTTAAAAAGTTGTGGGATGAAGTGAAAGCAATGATTAAAGGAAAATTTCTAACATTGAATGCATATATTAGAATGATCTAAAATCAATAACATAAGCTTCAATATTAGGGATCTAGAAAAGAAGAAAATGAAAAAGGAAGGCGAATGGGGCTGACAAAGTGAGGGTGGAAGAAGAGGAGGGAAAAAAGAACACAAAGAAGAATAGGAAAATGAAGAAGAAGAAAGAGGAGGAGAAGGAAAAAAGAAAGAAGAGGAGAAAAAGAGTAGAAGAAATAGAGCAGAAATTAATAAAATTGAAAAAAGGAAATCAATAGAGATCAACTAATCTAAAAGCGAGTTCTTTAAAATGATCAATAATATATATATTTAAATTTATTAGGGTTTAATATATACTAATAAAGTCTACGTGGTGTCTTGCCCTCACATCATCACAAGGTGGCCACCCCTCGTCATCACAAGATGGCTGCCACAAGATGGCAGATAGGGAAGGGCAGTTGTGGGCGATTGGACCATCAGGGGAGGGCAGTTGGGGGCAATTGGGATGGCAGGGGAGGGCAGTTGGAGGTGATCTAGCCAGCAGGGGAGGGCAGTTGTGGGCGATCTGGCTGGCAGGGGAGCAGTTAGACATCAATCAGGCTGGCAGGGGAGTGGTTAGGGGGTGATCAGGCTGGCAGGCAGAAGTGGTTAGAGGAAATCAGGCAGGCAGGTAGGCGAGCAGTTAGGAGCCAGCAGTTCCGGATTGCGAGAGGGATGTCCAACTGCCGGTTTAGGCCCAATCCCTGTAAACCAGTAGTCGGACATTCCCCCGAGGGGTCCCAGATTGGAGAGGGTGCAGGCTGGGCTGAGGGACACTGCCCCCCTAGTGCACATATTTCACGCACCGGGTCTCTAGTTATTAATAACATTATATAGGGTTCAGGTATACAATTCTATGATACATCATCTGATTCCACTTCTGGGAATTCATTTAAAGAAACCTAAAACACTGATTCAAAACAATATATGTACCCCTATATTCATTGCAGTGCTATTTATAGTAGCTAAGATTTGGAAGCAGCCAAGTGCCCATCAATAGATGAGTGGATAAAAAACTGTGGTACATGTACACCATGGAAAACTACTTGTCTCTAAAAATAAGCGAATCTTACCTTTTGTGACACCATGGATGGACTTGGAGAATATTATACAAATGAAATAAGACAGTCAGAGAAAAAAAATACCATATGATTTCACTTACATGTGGAATCTAATGAACAAACTAAAGTAACAAAATATTAATGGACTCATAGATACAACGAACAGACTGACAGTTGTTAGAAGGGAGTTGGGTTGGGGGCCTGGGTGGAAAAAGTGAAGGGATTAAGCAAACACACACACACACACACACATACATACTAGTAGACAAGGACAACGGTATATTTACAGAGGGAAAGGGGTCGGGGTAGAAGGAAGTCAAAAGGGGATAAATGGTGATGGAAGGAGACTTAACTTTGGGTAGTGAAAAGAGCAATAATATTGATGAGCCTCTAGGCAGGCTAAGAACAAAAGTGAAAGGACAATTGCTAATATCAAAAATAAGAAATGAGACATCTCTACAGATCCAGTGAACATGAAATAAATAGCAAAGAGATTCTAAGAATAATTCTGTCCACTAATTTGATAACCTGGATGAAATAGAACAATTCCTTCAAGGGCACAATTTGCCAAAACTCACACAAGAAGAAATAGACAATCTGAGTAGGCCTATATCTATTACATAAGTTGAATAAAAATTAATAATCTTCCAAAACAGAAAGTACCAGGACCAGATAGAATTAGTGGTAAGTTCTATTAAATAATTAAGGAAGAAATTTTAACAATTCTCTACAATTTATTTTAAAGATAGTAACAAAGGGATACTTCCATCTCTCATCCAATTATGTCCTTCTCTTTTTCTTTCTGGTGGTTTTCTTTGAAATTGTCATTGCTGAACGAATACTAAAGAGGGAATGATGGTGGAAGAAAAGCACCACGCCAGCTGTTTCATTAGAGCTGTTTTGTGTCCTCATTGGAGTCTATCATGCATTACGAGTTATCATGCAGGTGTTAACATACAAACATTCAAACCTGTGAAGAATTTTTCTGAGTTTACTTGAGCCAAACTGTCGACAATTGCCAGGAAGCAGAATCTCAAGGGATTGGGATCGTGCTTCAGAGAATGGCGGGTTTTCACCTTGTTTTATACACGTAAGTGGGCGACATGAAATCCATTGGTGATAGATTAGGGAGGCGGGAGAAGGCAAAGGGAGGGGTTGGGGGGTTGGGGGTAGGTAATGGGGACAGGGGGAACCTCTGGGATTGGATAAGGAGTAAAATGATAGACACAAACTTCTTTTACTTAGGTGGGTACAGGATAGTGAATAGTCAACAATTAACATGATAACAATAACAATGAGGGAATTTGTGGTCTCTGTCCTGGCGCCCAAGCACATTAGGATGTGCCCCAAGGGGTCGGGAAAAAGAGAAGTTACAAGTTACCCAGACATTTCAAGGGTAGGTTATCATAGATAACATACAAAAAGACACATAGGCTCAATTAAGATAAAGCTTGACCTTGTCAGAGAAATTACCAGCCTAGGAGGTGACTACCCACCATAACTGCTTCTAGTTAAAGTTTAATTTCAGACCATCTTTTGTGGTTGCTTTAAGCCTTTGAGTTTGCAAGACCACCATGCAGGCCTCCCCTGAGCTTCTCCGGTTAGCACGTGGCCCCTTTCATCCACACAGGCTGCACATAATTAATAAAATATTTCTGTATCTTCTCAAACTATCCTATCTGTATTATCTCAAGCAAAAATTAATATGTGATTCTCATTTCAACTACAGGTCTTGTATCTATAAAATTTTAACAATTGACCACTGAATCTTAGTTTTTATTGCCATTTTACTTCATGTCTGTATTAAAACTGTTATTGTGTTGGGAGGGTTAGAGAGCCTACACCAGGACAGATTACCAGAGTTTGCTTTAATTTAGAATTCCTGGTTCGGTCGGATTTAAAATAGCTCATTCTCTTATAAACCATATTTCTGTCTGAAAGTCTTAGTATACAAACTGTTCTTAGCACTTATATTATTAAGTAAAATATAGGAGCTCAACCTACAAAGGAATAACATTATCAGAACTTTTATAAAGAACTGTGAACAAAAAGGGGTCGCATACTCAACCTGACTAGCTCAGGGAGGCCTGCCTGGTGGCCTTACAAACTCGGAGACTGAAAGTAACCACAGAGGATGGTCTGAAATTAAAACTCTCTAGTTGCCCTGGCCAGTTTGGCTCAAGGGATAGAGTGTAGGCCCACGAACTGAAGGTCTACAGTTTAATTCCAGTCAAGGGTCAACGGCAGGCATGTACCTTGGTTGCAGGCTCAGTCACTACCCTCAGTCATTGTGTCTCTCTCACATCAATGTTTCTCTCTCTCTCTCTCTCTCTCTCTCTCTCTCCTTTCCCCTTCCTTCTACTCTCTCTAAAAATCCTTGGGTGAGGATTAAAAGAAGAAATTAAAACAGAAACTCTCTGATTAAAGGCCAGTTATGGTGGATAGTCACGTTCCCTATCTTTCTTGACAAAGGTCAACCTTTACCTTATCTGAGCCAGTCTATTGCCTTTTTTCATCTAAAATAACATACCATTGGAATGTCAGTCATTTCCTTCTATCCAGACCCCTCAGGACACAATCTCTCACCTTATCAAACCACTGAGCCCCTCATTGTTATTGTTATCCTGTTAATTGCTAACAATTAATTGTTAACTATTAACTGACTTATACCCACCTATGTAAAAGAACAATGTATCCATTCCATTTCATTTTTGTACAATCCCAGAGACTTCCCCAATTTGGTTTTTCCTACCTCCCTGAATCTATCACCAGTGAATTCCATGTAACCACACCTTCCCCTTTGATTCTGATGTACAAAATACTGTAAGTGGTAAAACTCCCACTTTCCAGAACATTTTCTCATACCCAGTCATTGTCATTAGTTTGGCTCAAATAAATTTAAAAATTCTTACTGGTTTGGATGTTTCTTATGTCGACAAAGTATCTACTAATTCATCTTTTGTGCAAATCCAAGTTTTCATAAATAGATTCTTAAAGAAAATATTTATTACAGTTCCTTTATCTCTGTGTTCTGAAAAACATTCATTCTTTTAATTTTCAGTTTCCCCAAAAACTGCTCTTAATTCATTGAGCCTCTATATCTCCCCTTACCTTTCTGGTGGAATTCCTTATTCCATTTCTCTATTTTATCTTTTGGTTAACTTGCTCATTTTCATTCTTTTAATATGCTGGAAAACTTCCTGACGATTTGCAAGGAAGCAACATTCTTTGTTGAGTCTCCTTTGAAACAGAAAAGCTAGCTTCTAAACTAAGAAAGATCAAATCAGCATAAAATATTAGTATGGTGTTATATTCTAAGCAATGAACTTATCTGTAACTAAGGCACACAGTCAAAAACACCTGGAACCATTTTATCCTCAATAGTATGCAAAGGCTATATTTAACTACAATACTTAAATGATACATTTTGTGTTTTCCTTTTATTATTGGGGACATCATAAATATTTAATTAATAATAAATTGAGAGAATATTTAAAAGTCACCTGTGGGAGAGTGGAGGAAAGATCATTCCGCCACTTGACCTCTCAGAAAAATTAAAAATATAGATGCTGTAAATGTTATATAACTGCAACAATTAATCAAGATTTTTAAAAAGAACATAACCACACAATAGCCATTTGTTTTCATTTTCTTTTCTCTATATACCAGAATGAAGTAAGCTGTAAGTAATTTATTAGTTTTGGAGCAAAACACTCATTTTGTATGTTCGAAGTCGTATACTATATACATTTTGAATGTTTTCAATTTTTAACTTTAAAAAGAAAAATATAAATACTAATTCAATTACAGTTTCCTAATTTATATGTGAAAATATGAAAATAAGATTTTTTTCACATTCTACACTTCTAATTTTTCTAAATGCTTGATTTATTTTTGCTTAAAGGCCGCGGGTAATTCTATGAGGGCCAATGATGGTTGCTCTTAATTGCTCAGTTACTCTATCCAATGATCCAACCTTGGCTTCAGGTTGCTATAGCAATTAACCTGGGAAAACTGGAAACAAAGCCTAAGAACTCTTCATTCAATCCATTATGTGTGGTTACAACAAACCGAAAGGCTTCCTACGGATCTGAAACAGATGCATCGCCTCTGTAGATAATTAAGTGTTTTGGTGGGAATCTGTGTGAAAAACCTTATATACAATTAGACAAATATGTTCCTATATTATGTTTCATTGAAGTTTGTATGAGCCTACATCTTGTCAATGGGTCCTGATCCTAAATGCTTTTATGCCTGATTAAATGACAATATTAGCCAGAGCTTGCTCATTAGCTCCTTGCAGGACCTGTTTAGATTGCAACAAGATTCATTTAGAGTTGATGTGCTAACTGTTAATAAACTGAATTGCATTTTTGTCTTGTGTTAACAGATTCTGTTGAAAAAAAAAAGTTTATGAGTACTGAATAAACTCAGATAATTCTCTGTTGTAAAATTTGCTATTTTATTATCTAGGTTTCCTTAGTTAATAAAAAGTACATGTTTTCTCTTTATTTTATACTAGAGGCCTGGTGCATGAAATTCATGAACTCAGGGGGTGTCCCTCAGCTGGGCCTGTGCCCTCTCCCAGTCCAGGACCCCTCAGGGGATGTCCACCCACCTGCCGGACTAAGCCAGTAGGCGGACATCCCCCGAGAGGCTCCAGCCACTGTCTTTGAGCTCGCCAGCTGTGAGCCTGGCTTCTGGCTGAGTAGCACTCCCCCTGTGGGAGTGCACTGACCACCAGAGGGCAGCTCATGCATTGAGTGTCTGCCCCCTGGTGGTCAGTGCTCATCATAGCGACCAGTCATTCCACTGTTGGGCTGAAACCAGCTCTCCTACATCCCCTAAGGGGTCCTGGATTGTGAGAGGGCTCAGGCCAGGCTGAGGGACCCCACTAGTACATGATCAGGGCCAGGGAGGAATGCGGGAGGTTGACCAGCCGGGGAGGGACTGTGGGAGGGCTCCAGGGCGTGTCTGGCCTGTCTTGCTCAGTCCTGATCATCTGGACCCTAGTAGCAAGCTAACCTACCAGTCTGAACGTCTGCCCCCTGGTGGTCAGTGCACGTCATAGGGAGCGGTTGAGCGGCCTTAGCATATCATTAGCACATTATGCTTTGATTGGTTGAATGGCCAACCAGATGACAAGACACTTAACATATTAGGCTTTTACTATATAGAATTTTATGTTTGCAATTAGTTTGGTACTGCTCATGGATATACTGATGCATTCAACTAATATAACTTCTGTATATACTGAAGCAAATTTATCTTAAGATTCATTGGAACTCAATAACTAAAATTTTTGACAGAAATACAACTCAAGTAGGCAATGTATATATTAAACCATTCATCAAAACTCTACAAGCCAACTTCCTCAGTATTTTTCCTTCAAAATTATTATTATTTTTTTTAAAAATATATTTTATTGATTTTTTACAGAGAGGAAGGGAGAGAGATAGAGAGTTAGAAACATCGATGAGAGAGAAACATCGATCAGCTGCCTCCTGCACATCTCCTACTGGGGATGTGCCTGCAACCAAGGTACATGCCCTTGACCGGAATCGAACCTGGGACCTTTCAGTCCGCAAGCCGACGCTCTATCCACTGAGCCAAACCGGTTTCGGCCAAAATTATTAAGATTATTAGAATACCCAATATTAGACCTGCTTTATGTTAAACACATTTATGGGATTAGGAAAAATTTATCAAAAGCACAGAGAGAGATGGTGTTAATGGGCATGGCCTACTTAGCTCAAGAAAGAAGGTGCAGAAATGGGTTATGCCCACAATTATGGTATTCCTAATTCATGATATTTAGATAATTTTTGTCTCTCTCTCTCTCTCTCTCTCTCTCTCTCTCTCTCTCTCTCTCTTTTGCATTAAGCCAGACATGAGCTAAACTTTGTGATAAAGAAAACTATCATCTCAAAACTCACAAATTAAAATGAAGCAGAAATTTTCAAAATTACCAAAGTACCACTAAGAATAGTTATTTTATTAAGCTCACACCTATACACTAAAAATAGATGAAGTTCACCAAATAAAATAGTTGTTATTTTCTAATTTAAGGAAAGAGAATAAAAATAAGAAAATGTGATAAAAAAATTTTAGTTTGGAGATCCTATGAGAGAAAAAAATTGTGAAAATACATAAAATTTTGTTTCAAAAAAAGTTGCAAATATACTAATTAAGGTGTCAATATTTAAAATAATTATATATATTTAAGGATATAACATTATAAATAATTATCTCTAATTAATAATTATCTCTAACCATAGATAATAGGGATGATAAGCATCATTAAGTACAACAGCATGTTTTTCTATTTTTTAAGTCTTTTAACATTGGAGTTTCTACTGAAAAATGTTTCTTCTTCATGCAAAAGAAGTACTATTTTTTGAGACCTAGGTTTGACTAGAAAGCAAAATTTCCTCATGGTTATAAAATGTTCTCTTATTCAATGGAATAAAAATAAGATAAAGGACTGTCTTGGTGGATAAGAATCCATCTGATTTTAAGGAAGCTCCACTAAGTAGAATTTTTCAATATTGAGGAATATTATTTATTAAAATTATAAGCATTGTGTATTGTTTTTAAAATAATTTACATCATGATATGAAATTACTCTTCTTTACCTTGTATATTGAAACTTTTCATTGCAAGGACAAAATAATCAAACAAAGATGTAGTAGTTAACATGCATTATCCACTTACTAGCACTGTTTGGAAGGTCTTCTGTACAGTCTTTCATTTAGTCTTCACAATAATCCTGAGATAAAGGGTACTGAGGTTTAGAGAGATTAAATAACCTGTCCAAAAAAAAAAAAAGAAAAGGAAGAGATGATGATATGATAAATATAATAGAAACTTAACAAGAATTCCAGTTCTTCTACCTGTGGACTAAAAAGACATCTTGAGTAGATGGTGGGAAAAGTATATTCTACAGGCATTTAAGGGATAATTAAAGATTTTATACATTCTAGTTTCTTCACATTTTGGTCAACTTTTGGGCTTGTCTTTTTTTTGTTTAATCCTCATCGGAGGATATGTTTGTTGATTCTAGAGAGAAAGGATGAGAGATTGAAAGAGGGAAAAACATTGATTGGCTACCTCCTGTAAGTGCCTTGACTAGGGGACTGAACCCGCAGCCTGGGTATGTACTCTGACTGAGGGTCAAACCCAAAACTCTTCAGTGCAAGGGACAACTGCTCCAACCAACTGAGTCATACTGGCCAGGGTGGTGTTGCTTTAAAAACACAACAACAAAAAACAGAACTCTTCTAGTGGCTGTGAAGTGTTTAATTTGCATTTTGCTGATGAATAATACATTAATACCTTTACATGTGATTACTAGCTACCTATATATCCTCTTAGGAGAAGAAATATGTATCCAAATACTGTGCCCATTTTTAAAATGGATTGTCTTTTTGTTTTCTTTTCTTTTTTTTATTTGTTAATCCTCACCCGAGGATATTTTTTTTTCATTAATTTTTAGAGAGAGTAGAAGGGAGGGGGAGAGACAGAGAAATAGAAATACCGATGTGAGAGAGATACATCTATTGTTTGCCTCCAGCACATGCCGTGACCAAGGCCAGGGATAAGGGATAGAGCCTGCAACCGAGTTGTATGCCTTTGACCAGAGTCAGACCCAAGACACTTCAGCCTGTAGGCTGACACTCTTAACACTGAGCCAAACTGGCTAGGGCTGTAATTTTTTAAGCTTTATCTGTGGACATATTATTTTGATATTAGTTGAGAGAGAGAGAGAGAGAGAGAGAGAGAGACATAGCCATTGGTTGCCTTTCATATGTGCCTGGACTGGGGAAGGGATCCATAACCTAAGTATGCGCCCTGACCAGTGTACTGAAGACACCAAGCAACTGTGCTGCCCCAGTGAGGGCATTTTAATTTTTTTATTAATAAGTTGTAATGTTCTTTACATATTTAAAATCAAGTCCCTTATCAAATATAAGATTTGCATCTGTTTTCTCACAGTTTGTGTCTTGCATTTTTATTTTTTGAGAGTGTCTTTCAAAGCTTTTTTGATGAATTTCAATTTATCTACCATTTTTGTTGTTGTGGATTGAGCATTTGCTGTTCAAATGTCTCTTTTCCTAAACCAAGTTCACAGATTTCTCCTGTTTTCTTTTAAAGTTTATGGGGTTGGCTTTTATTGTAGGTCTGATTCATTTTTTATTTACTTATTGTGTATGATGGGACATGAAAATCTACATTAATCTTTTGATATGTGAACATCAAATTGTCCCTGTACTATTTAGATAAAAGATTCTTTTCTTGATTGAATTGTCTTAACACTTTTGTTGAAAATCAATTGGCCATAAATGTATTTATTCTAGGACTCTCAATTCTGTACCTTTGATCCATATTTTTTGCTTATTGCTGCTTTTTAGTAATTTTGAAATTGGGAAGTATAGGTCCTCCAACTTTATTCTCTCTTTTAAAGGTTATTTTGACTATTCTAGGTCCTTTACAATTCTTTATAAATGTTAGAATCAGGTTGCCTATTTTTGTTTAAAGAAACTCTGAAATTTTGTATGGAGAGTATTAAATCTATATATGAATTTAGAGAAGAATTGCCACCATAAAAATGTTTATTTTTCTATCTAAAAATGTGGAGTGTCACCCTGGCCGGGTGGCTCAGTTACTTAGAGCATCACCCACTTAATAGAAGGTTGCAGTTTTGATTACCCATCAGGGCACATGCCTGAGTTGCCAGTTCAAACCCCGGTCAGGGCATGCAGGAGATGGTCAATTGATGTTTCTCTCTCACATCGATGTTTCTCTCTTTCTCCCTCCCTCTATCTGTAAAATTATCAATAAAAATAAATAAGTAAATAAATAATATGGAACATGTCTTTATTTAGGTAAACCCACTTTAATGTTGCATGGCAGTATTTTGTAGTTTTCAGTGTATATAAGTGTTTCTCTTTTTGTTAATTTTGTTGCTAAGCATTTTATTCTTTTTTAATGAGTTTGTAAATGGAATTGTGTTGTTAATCTAATCTTCTGATTAATCATTACTAATTTATAAAAATACACTTGCTTTTTGTTATTTTGTTGTTGTTGTTGTTGTTGCTAATCCTCATCCTAGGATATTTTTTCATTGATTTTTAGGGAGAGTGGAGAAGAGTGGGAAAGACAGAGAGAAACATCGATGTGAGAGAAGCACATAGATTGGTTGCCTCCCACATGAGCCCCGACCAGGTCCCGGGCCGGGGAGGAGCCTGCAACCAAACAGAAGCTACGCACCCATTAAAAAAGACCACCACGTTGTCTCTCCCCACACTCCCAGTAACCTTTAGTTTACTTTCTCTATTTGTCTGCCTATTCTAAGTACCTCATAAGTGGAACCATATAATATGTCTTTTTGTACCTGACATATTTAACTTAGCATAATGTTTTCAGTTCCCTCCATGCTGTCTCAAAGGGTAGGAAATTCTTCTTTACACAGCTGCATAGTATTCCATTGTGTAGATGTACCACAGGTTTTTAATCCACTCATCTACTGATGGGCATTTGGGCTGTTTCCACATCTTAGCTATTATAAATAATGCTGCTAGAACATAGGGGTGCATATATCCTTTCTGATTGGTGTTTCTGGTTTCTTGGGATATAGTCCTAGAAGTGGGATCACTGGGTCAAATGGAAGTTCCATTTTTAAGTTTTTGAGGAAACTCCATTCTGTTTTCCACAGTGCCTGCCCCAGTCTGCATTCCCACCAGCAGTGCAGGCGGGTTCCCTTTCCTTCGTCAGCACTTGTTTTCTGATATGTTGATGTTAGCCATTCTGAAAGGTGTGAGGTGGTACCTCATTGTCATTTTAATTTGCATCTCTCTGATGGTTAGTGACTTGGAGGATTTTTTCATATGTCTCTTGGCCTTCTGTATTTCCTCTTTGGAGAAATGTCTATTTAGGTCCTTTGCCCATTTTAAATTTTTTAATTGAATTGTTTGTCCTCATTTGGCTAAGGTGTATGAGTTCTTTATATATTTTGGAGATTAACCTCTTATAAGATACTAGAGGCCCGGTGCACAAAAATTTGTGCACTCGGGGGGGGGGGGGGGGAGAGGTCCCTCAGCCCGGCCTGTGCCCTCTTGCAATCTGGGACCCCTCAGGAGATAACGACCTGCTTGCTTAGGCCTGCTCCCGGGTGGCAGAAGGCAGGCTCAATCCCGAGGTGCAACCCCTGGTCGGGCTCAGAGCAGGGCCGATTGGGGAGTTGGGGCGCCGCCCGTGTCATGCACAGAGCAGGGCGGATTGGGAGGTTGCAATGCCACACTCAGTCACGCTCAGGGTAGGGCCAATTGGGGGGTTGGGGCACCGCCCCCTGTCACACACAAGGCAGGGTCGATGGGGAGGTTGCGGCGCCACCCCTGTCATGCACAGAGCAGGGCCAATCAGGGGGTTGGGGAACTGCCCCCTGTAACACACAGAGCAGGGCCGATCAGGTGGTTGAGGAGATCCCCCCTGTCACTCACAGAGTAGGGCCGATAGGGGAGTTGGGGCACCGCCCCCTGTCACACACAAAGCAGGGCCGATGGGGAGGTTATGGCTCTACCCCATCACACACAGAGCAGGGCCCGTGTGGTGGGGGTTGGGGCGCCGCCCTCTATCACCCACAGAGCAGGGCCGATCAGGGGGTTAGGGTGCCACCACTCTCACACTCAGGGCAGGGCTGATGGGGAGGTTATGGCTCTACCCCGTCACACACAGAGCAGGGCTGATCAGGGGGTTGGGGTGCTGCACCCTGTCACACACAGAGCCGCAGGGCGATCAGGGGGTTGGGGAGCTCCCCCCTGTCAGGCACAGAGCAGGGCTGATCAGGGGGTTGGGGCGCCTTCCCCTGTCACGAATAGAGCAGGGCAGATAGGGAGGCTGTGGCCCCGCCCTCTGTCACATACAGAGCTGCAGGGTGATCAGGGGGTTTGGGCGCTGCCCCCTGTCACACTGATCCCGGTGCCGGGAGGCCTTGCGGCTCCGCTGATTCCGGTGCTGGGAGGCATTTTACCCTTTTACTATATAGGATAGAGGCCTGGTGCACGGGTGGGGGCCGGCTGGTTTGCTCTGAAGGGTGTCCTGGATCAGGTTGGGGGTCCCCACTGGGGTGCCTGGCCAGCCTGGGTGAGGGTATGATGGCTGTTTGCAGCTGGTCACACACCCTTCAGGGTGGGGGTCGCCACTGGGGTGACTGGCCAGTCTGGGTGAGGGGCTGAGGGCTGTTTTCAGGCTGGTGAGTGACTGAAGCTCCCAACTGCTCCTTTTTTTCTTTTTTATTCTGGGCCAGCTTTAGCTTTGAGGCTTGGCTCCAGCTCTTAGGCCTCTGCTGCTGAAAGCAGGTTTCTGGCCTTTGTTTACCTTCTGTATTTGAAACAATGTTGCGATCCTGCTGGCTGAAGCCCGGCGGACTAAAGCAGGTTTCTGGGGTTTTGTTTAGCTTCTATATTTGTAACATAGTTGCTTAGAGTTGCAGCTCAGAGGCCTGCAGTGGCAGGCGGGGAACGTTGGTGTCCTCCGTCACTGAAGCAAGCAAGCCTCATGTTCGCTTTAAGCTGCCTGGCTGCCGGCTGCCATCTTGGCTGGCAGTTAATTTGCATATTGCCCTGATTAGCCAATGGGAAGGGAAGCGGCCGTATGCTAATTACCATGTTTCTCTTTTATTAGATAGGATATTATTGGAAAATACATTCTCCTCTACAGGGATCTCTTTTCATTTTGTTGATGGTTTTTGCTTTGCAGAAACATTGTATCTTTATTTAGTCCCTTGTTTACTTTATCCTTTGTTCCTTTACCCTAAGAGATGTATCTGGAAAAATATTGCTATGAGAGATGTCTGAGATTTTGTTGCCCATGTTTTCTTCCATCCATTCATCTCTTGAAGAACATGCAGGTTGTTTCTACTTTTTTGCTATTGTGAGTGAAGCTGTATGAGTGTAGTGGACACATTTCGGCTTTAGTTCCTTCTTTTAGTTCCTTTGGGATATACCTCGACATGGGACTACTAAATAATATAGTACTTCAAGGTTCATTTCTTGAGGAATCACCATAACATTTTTCAAAGCGACTATACCATTTCATATTAGCACCAGTATTGCACAAAGGTTCTTCATATTCACTCAAATATTTATTGTCCTTTTAATAGCCATTCTAATTGGTGTTAAGTTGTATCTCATTGTCATTTTGATTTGCATTTGCTAATGTCTGACATTGAGCATATTTTCATGGGCTTATTGCCCATTGTATATCTGTTTTGGAGAAATGTCTATTCAAGGCCTTTTTCAATTGTTTTGTTTTTTTTTTCCTTGTTGAGTTTTAGGAGTTACTGATATATTCTGGTATTAACTACTAATCAGATGCATGACTTCCAAATATTTTCTGCTATTCCATGGGTTGTCTTTTCATTCACTTGATCATTTTAATATACATTTTAAATTTTTATAAAATCTAATTTATCATTTTTTTTCTTTTGTTGCCATTTATTTTGGTATCATATCAAAGATATAATGTAATTGGGAAATCCAATGTCATGAAATTTCACCTCTGTATTTTCTTGCCTCTCTTTTTTCAGGTTTATGTCTAGATGTTTGATCTATTTTGAATTAACTTTGTATATGTTGTAAAATACAGATTAAACTATATTTTTTCCCCTTGTGAATATCCAGGTTTGCCTTCACCATTTGTTGAAAAGAATCTCCTTTCTCTTTTGAATGGTCTTAGTATTCTTGTCAAAATCATTATATCTGGGAATTATTTTTTTTTCCAATTGTCTATATGCTTGTTCTTATGCCAATACCACACTGTTTTAACAACTATAGCTTTGTAGTGCATTTTGAAATTTGAAAGTGTGATTTTTTCCAACTTTGTCCTTCTTTTCAAGATTACTTTGGGTATTTGAGGTTTTTTAAGATTGCATAAGACTTTTAGAATGGTTGTCTGATTTTAGGGAAAAAAAACCTTTTTTTCACCATTGAAGATGATTATAGCTGTGGGGTTTTTATATATGGACTTTATCATGCTGAAAAATTGTCCTAGTTTATTGTGTATTTTGATCAAGAAGGAGTGTTGAGTTTTGTCAAATACATTTTTTTCAATAATTGAAATTATCAAGTGGTTTTCCCTTTATTCTGTTAATTCTTTATCTAGTTTCTTAAAGTGTAAAGCTACATTATTAGATTTGAGTCATTTCTACTTTTTAATGTATGAATTTACTGTTAAGAATTTCACTCAGTATTGACTTTCCTGCATTTCTTAACATTTGGTACATTCAGAGGAAGTACTGGTAAGGAAGGGCCTGTGCCATTTGCATATATCACACACTATTTTTG
Source organism: Myotis myotis (assembly GCF_014108235.1). Taxonomy (NCBI): domain Eukaryota; kingdom Metazoa; phylum Chordata; class Mammalia; order Chiroptera; family Vespertilionidae; genus Myotis; species Myotis myotis. The sequence continues at coordinate 4,773,798 of NW_023416327.1, forward strand.
TTCTTCATTTGCTCCATTATTGTCTTTTTTGTGTGTTTATTGGGCTATTCGTAGTGACAATTTTTATTCTTTTATATTTTCTTTTGTGTATAATTTATAGATGCTTTATTTGTGTTTACCATGGGGATTACATGTAACATCTAACAAATATAATTATTTAATTTCAATTCTCAACAATTTAACCTTGCATATATAACTCTAGTTCTATAAAGTTCCATCTTCTCCATACATTATTGATGTCAAACACTAGGTGTTTATATGTTGTATGCTTAATAACTCATATTTATAATTATTTTTTATAGTTTCGTGTTTAATTTAAAAATTTTTAAAAATATATTTATTGAGGTGTCATTGGTTAACAAAATTACATAGTTTGGAAGTGTACAATTTTATGATATATCAACTGTATATTGCATTTGTGTGACCGCCAACCAAAGTCAAATTTCCTTTCGTTACCGTACACTTGACCCCCCTCTACCCTTCACAACCCCCGTTCCTCCATTTTCCTCTGATAACATCACAGGTTCTGTCTGACATTTTCCCTGTTTGTTCATTTGTTACAATCAGTTTTATATCCTGCATATGAGTGAAATCATATGGTTCTTGACATTTTCTGTCTGACTTTTTTTGCTTAGCATGATATTCTCAAGACCCATCCATGTTGTCACAAATAACAGTATTTCAGCGTTTATTATGGCTGAGTTATATTTCATTGTACATATATATGTAACAATCTTCTCTATCCAATCATCTATTGAAGGACACTTTGGTTATTTCCATGCCTTGGCCACTGTAAATAATGCTACTATGAACATAGGGGTGCATGTATCTTTGAAAATAAATATTTTCCATTTTATAAGTGTAGATACCCAGAATAGAGGTTGCTGGGTCATATGGTAACTATATTCTTAATTTTTTGAGGATCCTGTATACTGGTTTCCATAGTGGCTTTGCATTCCAACCAGCATTGAAAGGGGCTTCCTTTTTCTCCAAAACCCTCTCCAACATCAGTTATTATTTGTCTTGTTGATGATAGCCCTTCTAACATGTGTGAGGTGGTATGTCATCATAGTTTTGATTTGCATTTCCATAAGAGCTAGATCAATGGAACATAATTGAAGGTCCAAAAAGAGGCCCATATATATATATATATATGAGCAATTTTTTTTTAATTCTTTATTCTTGAAAGTTTACATATGTCTCCTTTTCCCCCCATTGACCTCTCCCTGCCCACTCCTGCTCCCACTCCCTAGTACATGCTCCCACCCGCCTATTGTCTGTGTCCAATGGTCATGCTCATATGCAAGGATACAAGTCCTTTGGTTGATCTCTTATCGCCCCCACACCCCATTCCCTTGCCTACCTATGAAGATTGATGGTCTGATGCTTCTATGTCTCTGGATCTATTTTGGTTTATCAGTTTATGTTTTTCATATTCTACAAATGAGTGAGATCATGTGATACTTATCTTTCTCTGACTGGCTTATTTCGCTTAGGTTGTCTACAACGCTCTCCAGTTCCAAACATACTGTTGAGAATGGTAAGAGTTCTTTCTTTTTTACAGCAGCGTAGTATTCCATTGTGTAGATGTACCACGGTTTTCTAATCCACTCATCTGCTGATGGACACTTAGGGTGTTTCCCAATCTTAGCTATGGTAAACTGTGCTGCTATGAACATAATGGTGCATGTGCTCTTTATGATTGTTGTTTCTGATTTTTTTGGATATATTCCTAGAAGTGAGATGACTGGGTCAAATGGGAGTTCCATTTTTAATTATTTTAAGAAACTCCATACTGTTTTCACAGTGGCTGCACCAGTCTGCATTCCCACCAATAGTGCAAAAGAGTTCCATTTTTTCTGCACCCTCACCAGCACTTGTCATTTGTTGATTTGTTGATGATAGCCATTCTGACAGGTTGTTGATGGTACCTCATTGCCATTTGGATTGGTGAATGATCTTTTTAATGTATTGCTAGATGTGATTTGTTAACATTTTGGTGAGGATGTTAGCATCTATGTTCATCAGGGATATTGGCCTGCAATTCTCTTTCTTTGTAGCCTCTTTATCTGGTTTGGGGATTAGGGTAAAGCTGGATTCATGAAAGGAGCTTGGAAGTGTTCCGTCCTCTTGAATTTTTTGGAATAGTCTGAGGAGGGTAGGGTTTAGTTCTTCTTTGAATGTTTGGTAAAACTTCCCTGTGAAGCTGTCTGGACCAGAGCTTTAGTTTTCTGGAAATTTTTTGATTACTGCTTCAATTTCAGGTTTTCTGATTCTTCCTGATTCCGTTTTTAAGATTGTATTTTTCTAGGAAAATGTCCATTTTGTCTAGGTTGCCTAGTTTGTTGGGATAGAGTTATTCATAGCATTTTTTTTTTTTTACAATTCTTTGTATTTCTATGGGGATGGTTGTTACTTATTTATTGCCATTTTTATTCTTTATGCCTATGTTACTTCTTCCCTTTCTATTTCTTTTTTTATAGAAGCCCCTTCAGCATTCCTTGCATTGCTGGTAATAAGCTCCCTAAGACTTTTTTGTCTGTGAAGCTCCTGATTTCCCTTCAATTTTGAATGATATCCTTGCTGGATAGAGTATTCTTGGATTGAGTCGCTTGCTTTGCATCACTTTGTATATTTCATTCCATTCCCTTCTGGCCTGATGAGTTTCTGTTGAGAAATTAGTTGATAGTCTAATTGGAGATCCCTTGTAGCTAACTTTCCATCTCACTCTGGCAAACTTTAGGAATCTTACATTGTATTGATATTTGCCAATGTAATTATGATGTGTCCTGGTGTTGTTTTTTGGGGATCATCTTACTTGAGACTCTCTGTGCTTCTTTGACTTGTGTGACTTTTTTCTTTCCAAAGTCATGGAAGTTTTCTTTCATTATTTATTCAAACAGATTTTCTATTCCTTGCTCAGTTTTCGTTCCTTCTGGCACCCTTATTTTATGTATGTTGTTTCATTTCATGTTCTCCCAAGGCTCCTTTAGATTCTCCTCCTACTTTTTAAGTTCTTTTCCAGTTGTTTCTCTGCTTGTGTGTTTTTTTCTACCCTGTCTTCTAACTCGTTGCTTTGTCCTTCAGCTTTTTCTTGTATGCTGTTGAAGCCACCATTGTGTTCTTTATTGCAGCTATGTCATTCTTCATTTCCTCTTGATTTTTACACATGTTGGTGAATTTTTCATCCAGCCTTTTCAGCATCCTTATAACCATTACTCTGAATTCTTTCTCTTACAAATTGCTTGCCTCCATTTCATTTAGTCCTTTTACTGGTGATTCTTCCTTTTCTTTCATTTGCATGTTGTTACTTTGTTTCCCCATTTTTGCTGTTCCTTTGTGATTATTTCTATAAATTAGATCAAATTTTTATGTCACCCAGATTTTTGACTTTGTCTTATGTAATAGATGGTTTGTGGAACCCAGTGATGCAACCTCTCAAGTCTTCTGGGCTGGATATTCTAGGGATTCTCCCTAATTGAGATATTTGGATTCTCTTGATGTAGTTGGATCTTAACTATTATTGTCTTGTTTGTGAATGGAGTCTACTCTTAGGGTGTCTGGTTATGTGGCTCGCTCTCTAGCATGTCATACCAACCATTGTGGAGTTGTTGACCGAACAGCAAAAAATACATTTCATGACATGACACAAATGTAACAGAACACAGATGCACACAAGATAGCTATAACTCCAATAGAAGTGACCACTAGAGAAAAGCAAATTAGGAGAGAAAGAGGAGAGCAAAAATGATAGCAAGAAAAGAAAAATAAGAAAAAAAGAAAAAAAGAAAGAACATGGGGAGGCAACACAACAAAACAAACAAATAACCAAAAGGCACAAACAAAGAACACCCAGAAGATGGGGAGGAGGGGAATAATATGTAGTATCAGAACTTAAATACAAAATATAAGGTTAAGGATTAGGATAGATAGGGGAAGGACCACGATTTAGTATATGGGCGGGAGAAAGTGAATCAGTGGATAAGAAAAAAATATATATAAAATTTAAAAATTATTTATTTATTAATTATTATTTTTTTTGAAAAGGAGAATAGAAGAGAGAGCAGATAGGACTGAATTTAAGAATTACAAATAATTACAATTTGGGAGCAGAAAAGAGCAAGAGAGGAGAGGAAAAAAATTTTAAAAATTGAGTAGCTAAGAAAGAGAAAAGGGAAGGGGAGATGGAATAGGAGCAGGGAGGAGGAAATTAGATATATTAATAAGCCAAAAAAAGAATACAATAATAATAACACATCAATAAATCAGATAAAGATCACTTTTTAACAACCGGTAAAAAGAAAGAAAAGGGAAAAGCTAAAGCGAGGAAAGGAGAAGAAAAATAGGATGAAAAGGAAAGGAGCAAGGAATAAAAAGGTGAAAAAATAAAATTTAAAAATAGCATAAAATAAGAAAATAATAATTAAATTAAAAATATATAATACTATAAAATTTAAAAAAATATCTTAAAATACAAAATAAAACAAAAGTGAAGTGTCATATGCTTCAGCTGCTTTTTTATGCCCCATGTCTGCTGGTTTATGACTCCTTTCTTGTGTTCTGTCTGCCAATTCTGGGCTTCCTGTTAGGTAGTTAGGTGTTGGCCAATGTCAGGCACTATCTTTGGCATTTAGCAAAGTGTTGAATCTCCAAGTGATCAACTGCTCCTCTGTGTCTATCTACACATCCTTGGCTGCAAGCAGGAGGGGCCAATATGCCTGCTTTGCCTGTCTTTCAGCTGTCAATCTTAATCACTCAAGTGTCTCTTTCTGTCAGGGCTTTACATAGGGTTGGAGTTGTTTTGCTCTATGAGGATCAGACAGATGTATTTTCCCTAATCCAGGGCCAGTCTCTGTGAGTATCCCAAAATATAACTGGCCTTGGTTGGTCAGAGATCCATGCATGGAGACCAGTGGGGTTGGGTGGCAACCTAGAATTTTTTACCAGTCTGATTCCCAGAATAGTGGGGAGGAATTGCCCCTCTTCCAATCCAGGCATTGAGAGCTCTTTGGGGATATTCAGAGCATTTGTTTACTTTGTATAACTTAGAATGTAGGCAGGGTGTGGCAGGCTGTATTCCTGCCTTGAGGCCACTGGGAGGGGCTAGCTCCTCTGGGGAGAAATGGCCACTTGGGTTTGGAGGGTTATGAAGAGTCCTAGCAACATCTTGTTGCACTGCCTCGCTCCTAATCTTCTTCCCAGCATCCACAAATCTATGTTTTTCCCTTTACTAGAGCCTCAGGTGAGTTTTTGCAAATGAAAAGCCATATATTCTGGGTTAAGCAAATAAAAGCATAGACAAAACAAAAGCAAGACAACCACGAAATTGTGGGTTTCTCCCCCTCTCCAAGCACCATGCCATTGTGGCCACTTTCAGGCCATCTTTCAGGGCGCAGCCCACCACAACTGTGGTCCCAGGTCTAGATTCCCTAGGTGCCAGTAGCTCTGCAGATTTTCCTTTTCACAATTGGATTTCACACCTGACGCCAAGGGACAGGGCTTTGGTGCAATGCAACCTCCACCTCACCATCTTGACCTGGGGGCCGGGTATCCTTCTCCAGTCCAGATCTCTACTCCTACCATTCTCAGGGGGTTCTCTGCCCTTTCCAGTTGAAAATGGTATCCTCAGCCTCTGGGCTAATGATTTCTGGATCTTTGCCTTGATAGGGTCTTCAACCTCTCAAACCCCAAACAGGGTACCCAGGGTCAGAAAGAGAAAGAAAAATGAGGAGCCAAAAACAAGCCCTCAAGGGAAGAAAAGGAAGCATTACCAGAAAAGAGACTAAATGAAATGGAGGCATGCAATATGTCAGAATAATAATTCAGAGTAAGGTGGATACAGTTCATAAACCTGGTGGATGAGCAAATCTACAAATTATGTAAGAATCAAGAGGAAATCAAAAGTGATATAGCTACAATAAAACACACGATGGAAGTTTTCAATAGTAGATTAGAATAAGCGGAGTATCAAATTACTGATTAGGAGATAGGGAAGACAAACACACACAATCTGAACAACAATTGGAGAAAAAAATGGAAAGCAGAAGGAGAGCCTAAGGGAACTGTGGGACAACATGAAATGAAATAAAGTACGTATACTAGGAGTGCCAGGAAGACATGAAGAGGAGCAAGGATTAGAAAACTTATTTGAAGAAATAATGTCAGAAATATTCCCTGATTTGGGGAAGAAAACAGTCACACAAGCACATAGAGTCCCAAACAAGATAAACCCAAAAAGACCCACACCAAATCACATCATAATTACGATGGCAAATGTTAACAACAAAGAGAGAATCTTAAAGTCTGAGAGAGAGAGAGAGAGAGAGAGAGAGAGAGAGAGAGAGAGAATTAACAAAGGATTTCTCATTAGATTATCAAATGTTTTCTCAACAGAAACACATCAGGCCAGGAGGGAATGGAATGAAGTATATAAAGTGATGTAAAACAAGGAACTGAATCCAAGAATATCCAAGCAAGGGTATCATTCAAAATCGAAGGGGAAATCAGGATCTTCTCAGACAAAAAGGGCTAAGGGAGTTCATCACTGCCAAGCCAGCAATGCAATAAATGATATAGGTCCTGTTGTAAAAAGAAGAAATACAAAGGGAAGAAGGAACAAAGGCATAAATATAGAAATGGCTACAAACAGTACCTATCAATAATAACTTTAAACATGAATGGACTAAATGCTCCAATAAAAAGACATAGAGTGGCTGAATGGATAAGAAAACATGACCCATATGTATGCTGTCTACAAGAGACCCACCTCAGAACAGGGTCTCACACAGACTGTAAGTGAAGAGATTGAAAAAATATTTTTCAGACAAATGAAAATGAAAAAAAGCTGGGGTAGCAATTCTTATATCTGATGAAATAGACCTCAAAGTGAATGCCATAACAAGAAATAAGGAGGGAAACTTCATAATAATAAATGAATCAATACAAAAAGAGGATATAACTCTGGTGAGCATATATGCACCCAATGCAGAAGCATCCACATACATTAAAAAACTTCTGGAAGATATCAAGAAAGAGATCAACAGCAATACAATCACAGTATGGGACTTTAATATCCCATTGATATCACTGGATAAATCCTCTAGACAAAATATCAGCAAAGAAACAGAACTCCTAAATGACTCATTAGATCAGATGGACTTAATTGAAATCTTCAGAACAATTCACGCCAAAGCTAAAGAATATACATTCTTCTCAAGTGGACATGGGACCTTTTCAAAGACAGACCACATATTGGGACACAGGCAAAGTCTCTTCAAATTCAAGAAGATTAAAAACATATCAAGCATATTCTCAGATCACACTGGCATACTATTAGAAATAAGCTACAATCAAAAAAATAAAAAAAATTCAAACATTCGGAGGCAAAATAGTATGTTATTAAACAATGATTGGGTTAGCAAAGAGATCAAAGAAGAAATAAAAAACATCCTGGAAACAAATGAAAATGAAAATACAATAATCCAAAATCTATGGGACACAATGAAAGCAGTCCTGTGAGGGAATTTCATAGTATTACAGGCCAATCTCAAAAAAAAAAAAAAAAAAAAAAAAGATAATAAATTATCAAACTCTACAACTTAAAGAATTAGAATGAGAACAACAAGAAAATCCCACAGTAAGTAGAAGGAAATAATAAAGATCAAAGCAGAAATAAATGCCATAGAGACCAAAAAAAAATCAATACAAAAGATCAATGAAACAAAGAGCTGATTCTTTGAAAGTATAAACAAGAATGATGAACCTCTAGACAGGCTCACCAAGAAGCAAAGAGAGAGGACCCAAATAAACAAAATCAGAAATGAAAGAGGGGAAATAACAATAGACCCCACAGAAATACAAATGTTTGTTAAAAAAAATACTATGATAAACTCTATTCTAACAAACTGGTAAGCCTAGAAGAAATGGACATATTCTTAGAAAAATATGACCTTCTGAAACTCAATCAGGAAGAATAAAAAAATCAGAATAGGCCGATAACTATGGAAGACATTGAAGCAGTAATCAAAAATGTTCCTGCAAACAAAATCCCTGGGCCAGTTTCCCAGGAGAGTTTTACCAAACTTTCAAAGAAGAACTAAAACCTATCCTCCTCAGACTATTCCAAAAATTCAAGAGGAAGGAATGCTTCCAAGCTCTTTCTATGAAGCCAGCATTACCCTAATCCCAAAACCAGATAAAGACACTTCAAAGAAAGAGAATTAAAGGCCAATATCCCTGATGAACATAGATACTAAAATCCTCAACAAAATTCTAGCAAATAGAATAGAGCATTACATTAGAAAAATTATAGACCAGGACCAAGTAGAATTTATTCCAGGGATGCACGACTGGTACAATATCTGCAAAACAATAAATGTGATACATCACATAAGCAAATTGAGAGACAAAAATCAGGTAATCATATCAATTGATGCAGAAAAAGCATTTGATGAAATCCAACACCCTTTCTTGATAAAAACTCTCAGCAAAGTGGGAATAGAGGGATCATACCTCAACATAATAAAAGCCTTCTATGACAGACCTATAGCCAACATCATACTCAATGGGAAAAAACTAAAACCATTTCCCCTAAGAACAGGAGAAATACAGGGATGCCCACTCTCACCACTCCTGTTCAACACAGTACTAGAAGTGCTAGCCATAGTGATCAGACAAGAAGAAGAAATAAAAGCCATCCAAATTTGAAAAGAAGTAAAACTGTTATTATTCGCAGATGATATAATACTGTATCTAGAAAACCCTAAAGACTCCATCAACAAACTACTAGATTTTTTTAAAACTTAAATTCTTTATTGTTTAATTTATTATATGTCTCCTTTTCCCCACTGACCTCTCCCCAGCCAACCCCAACCCCCAGCACATGACCTCTCCGCCCCTCCCCCCCCAGTCTGTGTCCATTGGTTATGCTCATATGCATGTATATAAGACCTATGGTTGATCTCTTATCCCCTCACCCGCCGGCCTTCCATCATAGGTTGGACAGTTTGTTTGATGCTTCTATGAATCTGGTTCTATTTTTGTTCATCAATTTATATTGTTCATTACATTTCACAAATGAGTGAGATCATGTGATAGTTGCCTTTCTCTGACTGGCTTATTTCACATAGCATAATGCTCTCCAGTTCCATCCATGCTGTTGCAAATGGTAAGAATTTCTTCTTTTAAAAAAATACTAGATTTAATAGATGAATTTGGCAATGGAGCAGGATACAAAATTAACACCCAGAATTCTATGGCTTTTTTATACATCAATAATGATCTCAAAGAAAGAGAAACAAACAAACAAAAAACAAGCAATCTCATTTACCACTGCACCAAAAAAATTAAGATACCTAGGAATAAATTTAACTAAGGAGGTAAAACACCTTTACTCAGAAAACTATGGTTATTGAAAAAAGGGATAGAGGAAGACATAGACAAATGGAAGAATAAACCGTGTTCATAGATTGGTAGAATCAACATCATTAAAATGTCCATACTACCCAAAGCAATCTATATATTCAATGTAATTTCCATTAAAATACCAATGGCATATTTCTCAGACCTAGAACAAACTCTCCAAAAATTTATATGGAACAAAATAATACCCAGGATAGATTGCTGCAAAAGAAGCAAAGTTGAAGGGATCACAATACCAGATATCAAGTTGTATTACAAAGCCACTGTTCTTAAAACTGCCTGATATTGGCACAAGTATAGACATATAGAGCAATAAACAGAACAGAGAACCCAGAAATCGACCCAAACCATTATGCTCAATTAATATTTGACAAAGGAGGCAAGAGCATACAATGGAGTCAGGACAGTCTCTTCAATAAATGGTGTTGGGAAAATTGGACCGATACATGCAAAAAAAATGAAACTAGACCACCAACTTACACCAAACACAAAAACAAACTCAAAATAGATACAGGGCTTAATACACAAAAACAAACTCAAAATAGATAAAGGGCTTAAACATATGATGGGAAACCATAAAAATCATAGAAGAATCCATAGGCAGCAAAATATCAGACATATGTGGTAGCAATACCTTTTCTGATACAGTTTCTAGGGCAATGGAAACTAAGGAGAAAATAAATGGGACTACATCAAAATAAAAAGTTTTTGCACAGCAAAAGAAGCCATCAACAAAATAAGAAAACCCACTGCCTGGGAGAACATATTTGCCAATGTTATATCTGATAAGGGTCTAATCTCCAAAATTTATAGGGAACTCATACAACTTAACAAAAGGTAGATAAACAATCCAATCAAAAATTGGGCAAAGGACTAAAATAGACTCTTTTAGAAAGTGGACATACAGAGTCCAAGAGACATATGAAAACATGCTCAAAGTCACTAATCATCCTGGAGATGCAAATCAAAATGACAATGAGGTACCATCTCACACCTGTCAGAATGGCTATCATCAACAAATCAACAAACGACAAGCGCTGTCGAGGATGTGGAGAAAAAGGAACCCTCGTGCACTGCTGTTGGGAATTCTGACTGGTGCAGCCACTGTGTAAAACAGTATGGAGATTCTTCAAAAAAATAAAAATGGAACTCCCATTTGACTCAGTGATCCCACTTCTGGAAATATATCCCAAGAAAACAGAAATACCAATCAGACCAAACATATGCACCCTTATGTTCAATAGCAGCACAATTCACCATAGCTAAGATTTGGAAACAGTCTAATTGCCCATCAGCAGATGAGTGGATTAAAAACCTGTGGTACATCTACACAATGGAATACTAAGCTGCTGTAAAAAAGAAAGAACTCTTACCATTCACAACAGCATGGATGGACCTGGAGAGCATTATGCTAAGTGAAATGAGCCAATCAGAGGAACATAAGTATCACCTGATCTTTGACCACATGGGGGTGGCCATCTTGTGTGTTGGAGTGATGGTCAATTTGCATATTTCCTCTTTATTACATAAGATAGATCATTGTTTCAAGTTCATCAACTATGACAATAAAACATAAACATTAATTTGTCTTATTAAAATGTTTTTATTGATTTTAGAGAGAGAGAAAGGGGGAGGAAGGTAAAGAGAGAGAAACATCCCTGAGGGAGAACTAGTGATCAGTTGCTTCCTACAAGCCCCCTACTGGGTATTGAGCCACAACCCACAACCCAGGCATATGCCCTGACAGGGAATCAAACTGGCAAACTCCCAGTGCATGGATGATGCTTAGCCAACTGAGCCACATGGCCAGGGCAGTTTGTCCTTTTATAAACACATATAGGGTTGATTTTTCTTGGAACTAATGATATAAATATTCTTTCTTTTTTATATTAATTGAGTTCAGGTACTTCAATGGTAGTATTTTGAAATTCTAATTTCTCTCCCAAACATGTTATTCTTTGAGTTCCATTCCAATTCGCATTCCTATAATAATTTTAAACATATTTATTCTGTATTCATTTTTAGAATATTATATTAACTTTTGTATCAAGAATAGCAATTCTTCTATTTGTTGTATTTGCTGGTTCTCTCAGTGCTAGTACATTTCTGTACGTGGTTTGTATCTTTAATTCATGAGCTCATCCTCAGCAGCATGTTTCTCTACAGGTGAACTTTATGTCCCATGTTATAGAATTATCTTATAGATCGTGTTTGTTTGCTTCTGATAGATCTTGTGACATACAACTTGAGATATTCACATACAGACCTTCCCAAGTAAAATGAATTCCAAGGGGAAGTGGTTCAAGTTCGTGGCATAGAAGAATCCTGAACTCACCTCCTGCCACACACACAACAAACCTACTGTTATATGTGGAATATTCTTTTTTGAAAGGGACCTGAAAATTGGATGATGAGAGCCTCCACAACAAAGAATAGAAGGATCGCGTAAAGATAAGAAGGAGAGGCAGAGACAAGTCTTTCTGGGGATAAAACCACATCCTAATCAGAACAATTCAGAGTCTGATCTCAAAGGCATTGGACTTACTCCCGAGGAGCGAGACATGTGAGTTCCACATCAGTCATTTCAACCCTTAGATATTACACAGAAGAGATGAGCCCCCCAGTCTCCTGGCTTTGTAAAGCCACAAAGATTACGCCCAGGAAAACAACAGAATTGTAGGGAATAGAAAAGCCACTCTCACATGGCTCTGCACAGCCACACTTAACCCAGAAACCAGTGAACAAACACCAACGTGGAAATGCTTGCCCAGAGGCTAAGGAGACTCAATGACAGTCCTGGAGTGTCTGCCAGTCTATTCCTCCAAGGCATTTGAAAGGCTAACTGTTTAACAGAAAGGCCAGTAATGAATTTGAGTTTCCATGATTACAAACATCTTTTTAAATGTGCTAAGGTAGTAAGACTCTTGATTATTCTTTGTTAAAAGTTTTGATGTGACTAACTTTCGTTTTTATCTTACAATTAGTGCATCTCTTACTGAGTTTCAATCAGAATTTGGCCATTATTCACCAATGGCAAGGAAATGCTTTATTCTTTACTTTTATAATAAATAGGATTTCACACCAAGAGGCTTTCTTCATTAATCTGTACTTTAGGAGGTCAAGGCCAACGTAGGTCGAGGCCAATATGTGGGATCTAGGTGTGTGGATAGCAAAATAGTTTTCTTTCCAAAGAATTCTTTATATAAACTATAGCTTTGTAGATTTGTTTCTAATCAGGAACAAAATCCACGGTAAGATAATTCGGCCTTTACAGCCAGTGTGGAGCTGAATGAGGCTCGCTGTTCACATTAGGCAGCGCCTGAAACCCACCTGGGGATCTTGGGAACGTCTGTTCCACACCCCATTATGTCCCGTTTTCTTTTTCCTCTTCCACTGCCAAACCTCCATGAGCTCCAAAGGACATTCAATCTTTCCAGTTTTCCCACCTGTAATGAAATATACAAATGCAAGAGCCCCATGAAAAGAACTCAAGTACAATTGCTCTTCAACCGTTAAGTTTCAGTTGAGAAACCGGGTAAGCAGTCTTATCAGAGCTGGTCACTGAGCCACAAATCTGGAAGCATTTTCCCTCCTAAGTGCTGTTATACAGATATGCTCTTGGATGTTGTCAAATATAAGCTATCAAAGGAAAACAGGGCAATAGCATGTGCTGGACAATGCATGTCCCAGGGGCTCCTTTTGTAGCCACACATCAATAAGAGCCTTTGCAGCCACCTTCCATGCGGGCCTTTTCCTAGCCACACAGGAACGAGCATCCTCCATGGACAGGGCCACACAATTGCTTGAGCACTATTCTAATTGCTTTTTATGTTTTTAAGAAAAGTTGGAAATCAGAAATACAACCTGTGAGGCCAGGTTTATGTTACATAGACTTTCTAAAATGTAAGCTTTTGCCCTGGACAGCTGGCTCAGTTGTCTGGAATATCATCCCATACACCAAAAGGTTGTGGGTTCAATTCCCTGTCAGGGCACATACCAGATCACCAGTTGGGGTGCACATGGGAGGCAACCCATCATTGTGTTTCTCTCTCTCTCCCTTTCTCTCTCTCTAAATTCAATAAAAATTGTATTCTTGGGTGACGGTTAAATAAATTTAAAAAAAGCAGTTTCAAGGATAGTTTTATAGGAATCATTAATTTTTTTTAAAGGCAGCAGATTCCTGCTGTCATTAATGATATGCTTAACAGTCTAATGTAATGCTACTTTTAATTATCACAGCCCTTTCTTTTAAATATCAAATTTCTCTCTCTCAACTGTCCTGCATTCTCTTTGGAGTCTCATCTGTCACTGTAAATGCCATCACTTTATTCTCCTTTTAGATGCTGTGACAGGCCCACTCTTATCCCTAGCTTTATCTCTTTTTCCATCCTTTATTGTACTACAAAGATCCCTTTTTCATAGTTTACAGCTGTATCCGCTTTCCACACGTGGCAAATGATTGCCTCGGTAAAGGTATTTTCTGTTTCAATCTTACATTTTCCCAAGGGAGAACAAAAGGGACAAGCTTTCTGGAGTTGGTTTCACTGAGAAAATTGTTTAGAATTGCCTCATTCCTCAGCAGATTAACGAATGCATACAATCCCAGTATAAGTGCTATTGTACCACACAATTTGTCCATTATACTTTGTCCTTTCCATTTAGAATACCCCTCACCAATTAAAGTAATACAGCCTCCCAATACCTGCTCCCAATTAAATCTGAGCTGTATTACCTGCCCCGATGCAGCTGGTCCCAGATGCCTACCCCTTCCCCACATTCATTAGGCTGCTCATTACCAAGGGGCTGGTGGCAGGGATTCAAGCGCTGCCTTTCTTTCAGGGCTCACCAGAATGATCAGCTTTCCTCCCAGGGCCCCAAGAAGAACAAGCTGACGTCTAAGGAGAAGGAATACGTACAGTAGCAAACTTGCGTTGCTTCTGCTCTGCTCATGTCCTCTCTACCTGGACACAGCAAACAGACCCGCACAGCTACAAAAGAGAAAAAACACAAGACACGCATCTTATTTAAAGGATCACTGTTCTCTCACTTTCAAGCCAAAAGCATGCCCCCAGCTTTGTTCCTCTGTCTTTCCCGCCGCCCCTTTCAGGCCCTTTCTCTAAGACCACAGTGAGAACCTAAAGAAAGGCTCTGAAAGTGACAAGACGCCCACTCACTGGGAGCTTTGCATTTTAAGAGCCAGTTTTCTAGCTTCAGCCTGGCCTCCATTAGTGAGAACTGTTATTTTTCTACCCAAGGCTTAAAGCGACCCTGAGAAAGGGGGAGGGTGTGGATGGATGGAAGGTACTAGGAGCTGGGACTTAATATTGTGTCATGTATGTGTTAGTGGGGTTTCCCAGGTACATTTAAGAATAAGAAACAAAAATATACAACTAACACTCTACTTTCATTTTGGAGGAGGAATTACCGCTGATAACTCTGGGAACTGCTGCAGTGCTCTGTCATGATTATTGGTCAGAAAGAATAATGAAGAAGGGACACGCCACAGATGGAAAAGATCTTAGATTAAAGAGGAAACACTTTAAAAAGCACAAGAGACAAGGCGCAAGCTAGCTGCCCAGGGGTCGCTCCCAGGGGTCCTGAGACTATTGTCAAAATGAAAAGTCATAAAGCCCTGAACATGCATTTGTCCCTCAGCCCTGAAGAGACCCAGGCCTCCCTTGAGGCTCTGAGGCCTTGCTTGGGATGCAGAGCAAATCTCACCCACCTGGTCTGGGGTCAGAGCCTGAGATCCTTCCCCAAAATGCCCCTTTGCTGAGCAAAATAAGCCATTCAGAGGGAGACAAGGATCACCTGATCTCACTCATATGTGGAACCTAATGAATAAAGTAAACTGATGAACAAAATAGTTCCAGACACATAGAAGCATGGAACAGACGGTCGAATCTCAGAAGGAAGGAGGGTGGGAAGAGATCAACCAAGGAACTTACATGCATATGTGCATAACCGATGGACACAGACGATAGGGTGGTGAAGGCCTGGGGTGGGCTACAAGGGGTCAATGTGGGGGAAAAGGGGGATATATGTAATACTTTCAACAATAAAGATTTTTTTAAAAGATGGAATTAATATCCTCTCTTACATTTCTGAATAATCACTTTAGTCAGTAACATTGTAAAGGGACTTCAATGACCTCATGCCTCCAATAAGCAGGCATCATGGGAAATTCTGATTCTAGGGAAACTCTGGACAATCAGAAAGGAGGAGATGTTTGGATTTAATGTTTAGTTACTAAACATATTACGAAATAATATAAATGACATGGTATTATTTATGTAAAAATTGACATTTACTTAAATTTTAACACAACACAATACAATATACTATATCGCTTAGAGATGCATAAATGTGGAGTACAATATGAGAATATGCACGGGGAGCTTTCAAACCCAGCTCAAGGGGTGGCTACCTCTGGGGAACTTGGGTGGTATTGGAGGGAGTACTACCATATCTCTTGTTTCATGGTGTTTTTTTTTGTTTTTGTTTTTTTTTAAATTCTTTTTTTTTTTAATATATTTTATTGATTTTTTTACAGAGAGGAAGGGAGAGAGATAGAAAGTTAGAAACATCGATGAGAGAGAAACATCGATCAGCTGCCTCCTGCACATCTCCCACTGGGGATATGCCCGCAACCCAGGTACATGCCCTTGACCGGAATCGAACCTGGGACCTTTCAGTCCGCAGGCCGACGCTCTATCCACTGAGCCAAACCGGTTTCGGTTTGTTTCATGTTTTATAAAAAATTCTTAAGCATGTAAGATAAATCCTAGGGCTGGCCTGTGTGGCTCAGTTGGTTGGACCAGGTTTGATCCTGGTCAGGGCATATGCCCAGGCTGTGGGTTTGATCCCTGTGCAGGCACATACGGGAGGCAATCCATGTTTCTCTCCAACATCGATGTCTCTCTCTCTCTCTCTCTCTCTCTCTCCCCTTCCTCTCTCTCTAAAATCAACAAAAACATATCATCAGATGAGGATTTTTTTTTAAAAAAAGGAGAAGATATATGGTGAGTGGATAATCAGTGAAAATCTACCCTGAGCAATTTTGAAATCAACTTTACTATAAGTCTCTATTGTATACATACAAATCTTATCAATGAACAACACCGTGTGCATATCCATGACGTTGTTTTTTCCTTAAGGGAGGAGGTTGTATATTAGTGTTTTCCTCTCAATTAACTTCTAGGCAATTTTCCCAGCTAAATGCATAACATCTCTGGCAAGATGCCAAACAAAACCTTAAGACCCAACACTAAATTCTGTACTTACACAGGCAGCTTAGATTTTCACGCAGCGAACTGGAAGCATGCCAGCAACTCCCACTGTAAACTCAGCAGTGGGAAAGCTATATATTTTTTTTATCAAGATATTCACTTTAGATTTCCAAGACCACTTGAAAATTGCACTATTTTAATGTGCCTTTTAGACAAAATAAAAGAAAGATTTAACCTGCTATTAAATTAACCCAATTAGCTATTTATTCCATGTAACTTTACACTTCAAATGATGTTAAATCACATAAACTGGTAGCAAACAAAATGTTAGTGAATTCTGGGAATTACAAGATGCATTCTAGACAATAAGTATTTACATATTTTCCTTATCTTTATCTATCTATCTATCTATCTATCTATCTATCTATCTATCTATGAAATGGAGTCACCCAGGATACAGTGAGGCTGAGGGGCTGGGGAGTAGAGGCTGGAGGAATTGACAAATAAAGGAAAGCTAATTAAATAGAAATTTACACAATAGCCATTTCTTGGAAGGCTTGCCATCAATTCCTCAAACTTTGCTTTTTGGTTTTGCTTTTATTTGTACATGCCATTCAACATATGTGTTCTTCCAATGTAGCACTTTTCACAGGAGTCACAGCAATCACACTGCTTTGGGTCTTGTTCAAGCATTGCTGATGTTAAGTATAATGACCAAACTCTAAGAGTTTGCGTTCAGGTTCACTGGGAACTACAGGTGAGGTAAAAAACACGTGTCAGTACTTGTATAGTGTCTGATAAACCTCTTTCAACACTAAAGAGCTTTTGGAAAACAACATTTTGACAATTTAAGAAGCAGTGAACCAGAAACATATGGATTAAGTTTCTCCTGAAGTACTCAGGGGTTTAAAAATTAAGGAGAAAATGCTTGGCCAAACAAATTTTGCTGAAAAACACCACAACAAAAAATGGCAGGACAGTCTAAATAGTTTGCCAAACCCAAAGTATAGATGAGTGCCCTTTACCATTACTGTTGTGTTTTAAAGTTTTCACTTGACAAATATGGAGTTTTAAACACATCTGGAATAGGTTCAGAGAACAGCAGTTCACATCAAAGTGACTGTGAAATTTTAAAAACAAACCATAAATCACAACCAAACAACACTGTGAATTTGTCTACATGAATTCGAGAGCCCAGAGTGTGGCCATGTCCGCACACACAGTTGCGCCCCTGGAAGGGATGCCCAATGTCAGTTAAGCAGGTCGGGTGTTTGGAAGATGGAAGAGCTCCGGTTAGAGAGAATATGGAAACACAGTCAACCACTTACGCAAAGGTCTAAGGCACCAATTTCAACCAGACAGACATAAGACAGGCACCATGGAGGGTTTCACATAAAAATACACAGAAAGATGATTGCTTAGGTCACCTCATGAAACTTGGTTACTTAAAAGACTTTGGAGTCTGCCTAAGAAGATATTAGAGAGATATCAACCCCCAAATAATTCTTAATGCTTACTTTTTGGTTGTCAATAACTTTCAATAATTAACAGAGCAGCTACTACTGCCATTTGACCCTCTGTAAGTTTCAGCTGCAACACCAGACTCTCTTTGTATAAAACAACAACACAATAGAACAACAGAAGGTAAGACTGAAATAGTCGATCTCAACCATCGTTTACACTGTCTTCTCTTGCCACTGTCTTCTGTTCCCTCAAATACTGACTGGAAGAGGCCGATTCAGGGCCACGCTTGGCGGGTTTGATGCTGGGAGAACCAGGATGAGCCAGGACACCAGAGGCAATGTGTATCTCAAATAGAAAGACAGGACAATGAAGGAAAGAATGAAAGAAACAATGAGCCCAACACAAGGAAGAAAGGGAGAAAAGGAGAAGGGAGAGGAGGAGGGGAGGAGGGAGGAGGGAAGAAAGGTAGATACTGGGCACACCTACAGTGTTAAGGGAAAAGAGAGAATGGCTGATTTAATAAACACTTGCTATACATTTTGTCATATATAATTTTTTTTACCATTGATTTATTTTGGCATTTAATTACCATTCTCCAAGCAATCAATTATAATTGCACATAATATAATGATAGTATTGGTGGTGATAAGATAGATCAACTTTCAGAAACTTTAAAACTGTCTCTATAATAGATGTGACACTTTGATGCGAAAATTCCCTTTAAACATTTCAGAAGAGTCATAAGAGTCATTTGACATTTAAAAATACAGCAGGAGGTAACTAGTTGACTATGGAGAACTGATATTTAAGAAAAAAATGTATTCATGCTGCTGAAACATCACCAAATCCCTAGAAAACTTTGGATTTTGGAACATGTCAGCCTTTTAAGTCTAGAAAACTTTATAAAATTGACTGTGCTCTAGATGGCTTATTTTACATGAGACTTTTGCATCCAGAGAATATAGTGGCTATAACAAAAGATATTATGCTATTGAGAGAATAAATTATATTTTTGCTTGAAACTCTTGAAAAAGTAAAAGAAAAGTGATTACATTAGTGGGTGAATTTCTTGAATATGTATTAATGAGCCAGCTGGCATTGAGACATAGCTTGACATGTCATGTTCCATCCCCTAACTAAACAATAATTCCCCCGTAAGGGCAGCCTAGAAGATCGGGCACAGTTCATACTGCGTCTTCTTTCCCTCCCCCTTAATTTGTATCTACTTATATAAAAAATAGCATAACTTGCTTTAAAATTTCTATCACTTTGTAAAAGAATTCTTTCACACTTTTCTCGCCACGTGGCAGCAGGCTCCTAGGAAGGCTTTTCGGCCGGGAAGGTTCCAGCTTGGCACTGAACCGCCTCTTCCCCTCCGGGCGCGGCTAACTCACTCACCTGTGCGCCCCCACCCTGCAGGGACAGGCCAGAAAATACACTACTTGGCAAGAGTCTCTGGAAGAACTTTAAAAAATATTATTTATTCAAGACAAGTAATCCTTTAAAGCGCACTCTCTTTGATTTAAAATGCATTTAAAAAGACCCAGGTCAAGCATCTTTCAGAGGCTGAGCGGGCCTGCGCCCACTGCGGGTCCCCGAACAGGGCGCAGGAGGGGTGTGCGCAGGCCCCGTGGCCGCACCTCTCGGTCCGGACTGTGAACTGTAAGAAGTCAGGCATCATCTTTACCGGGAGTAAAAGTGGAGGTAGACCACTAAAGAAAGAAAGAACCGGGATCTGGAAGTCTTTTAAGCCTGGAATTAGCTTTTAGAATCCCAGGTGGGGAGGCACTGTCTGAAAGCAGGTAAATGAAGGCTGACATGTTCCCAACCCAGGCACAATCAGAAACTAGAATCAGAACCAAAATGCGGGTCAGCGGGCACAGGAGGGGTAAGCCAGGAAGCCCACTCGGGCAGGGCAGGGCAGGGCAGGGCAGGGCAGGGGACAGTAGCCGCCCCTGGCAGGGCCGGGCCGCGCAGGCCTTTCCGGGAGTTTGCAGCCGGGCGAGCGTGCAGATAAAAGGCAGCCGGAACCGGGGCTGGGGTGGGGTCAGCAGGTTACTGTGCCTTCATCAGTCACGGCGCACCTGGCAGCCAGGCCCCACCGGCGGCGGCTGCAGGCTGCAGGCTGCAGGCTGCAGGGTGGAGGCTGCAGGGTGCAGGGTGCAGGGTGAAGGGTGGAGGGTGGAGGGTGGAGGCTGGAGGGTGGAGGCTGGAGGGTGGAGGGAGCCCCCGCAGGGGCAGAGCCCAGCGCGCGGTGGGGCTGGAGGTTCACGCCCGCTCAGGCAGCTCTTTGTTTATTCAGAAACTGCTCGCTAGGAAAGCTGCTCACTGCAAGGAACACGCCACTTGCCCCTACGAGGGCAATGTATTTCTGTACAACAATTACTTCTGAAAAATTAAGATTTCTTTGCACTGGGAAGAAAAGATAATGTAAAATGTGCATTATTTAAAGCCCTTGTTCTCCTGTCTTTGTCCCGATCTTCCTGCTCTTTTATTGATTCATGTCTCAGTGTCCAAACATAATCTTGTCTTTTTCAGCAGAGTTCAAAGCAGAGGCGATGTTATCTCATCAGTTTTCATAATTTCCATATGATTCGCCATCTGGTTCCCGCTCTCCGTGGCGCCCTCCCCCGCAGCTCCCCTGCCGCAGGCCCACACCTGTAGCTGCTCCCCAGCTCCAGCCTCGCGCCTCTCCGCAGCCTGGACAACCCTCCCCGCTCCTGACTGAGGCAGCAAGTGGGCCAGGCCCAGCCACCTGTTCGGCCTCTGCCGAACGGGGACGCCTGGAGCTCCCCTGTCCGAGGGGCACCGGCTGTCCCTCCACTCACTTCTGCCTTCCTCTGGGGAACCGCCTCAGCTTCCTTTATTTTGAATTTGTCACCCATTTCCTTGAGGGCCACAACAGGGAAAAACGAAGTTATTTAGCAGCATTTCACCAGAGTCTGTATTTTAATTAATTATCTGCCTGTCTCACCACTAGGGGACAGCTACACGCATTGCGTCTCATTCAGTGCTGTCTGGGTACCAGGGCTCTGTGCCAACAGAGCCCAAGTTCATTTGCAGTAGCTCTTTGTTCGCTGGATGGTGGACGGCTACAAGCATGGATGGGTGGATGGACAGATGAATGGACGTCTGTTTGGGTATATTCGTTTGAATATTGTCTTCTCTGTTCCTTGAGCTCACAGTGCATTTTCCATCACTGTTCAAGGCAGTAACTGCACTGCTTGCCTGCCTCCGTGTGGAATTAATGACTTTAATATAAGCAGTGCTTCCATATCAAACAACAAATAGAATAAGTCCTCATGTGTTCTGTCGTAGATCTACTCACTGTAAATATTACTGGCTGCATTATAGTTCTTCATTTACTTTCATACAGAGTAATCGTGTATATTTATCTAACAACACAGTATTAATTTAATAATTAAGGTGCAACTGTCAAAAGAAGGTCTGAATTTCAGTTTGATGTGTTTTTATATATTTAAGAAAACTATATTTGTATAAAATGGTCAATTATGTGGGAAACAATAAAGATTAATTAATATATATAATTAAATGTCTCCAATTTGCTATGATTATACAAAATTATTGAAGCTGAATGATAATTATTATATCTTTAACATTCTTCTAGAGATATTTCAAAATATATATATTTAAAATTCACATATAGTTAATATTCATATTTCAGTAGATTCTATGTAAAAAATGGAAGTTTGTTCTATCATGTTTTGACAATTTAAAAAATTCATTACTCTTTCCAAAAATTTCTTGATACAGTAGGCTATATCTGGCACAGGTATCATAACTCAGAAATGTGTAAAAAAATGCTTTGAGAAAGGCATATCTAATATCACCGTTCTGACACATTTGATATAGACATTGCAGAGCTCATTATAGCAGGCCCTATACTATAATTATATTACACACATTTTAAATTATCATTATAATTTAAGTCTGAAATTTTGTTTGGGGCTTAGACTTTCCATATTTGTTCTCACATGTGAATTACTTAAATTGTTGAAGTAAAAATCTGTTTAGCTGTTTTGAATTATGTGAATGAAAGAAAAAAATAGTTTCTCTTCAAAACAAATTAGATGTTTGGGGATTCAAATGACACTGAATTCATAAGCTTGGAAATTTTGGAGTCAATATGAATTTAAAAATTTTTCCTAATATCTCTTAAGTTCAGTTTAAAATTACAAATGGATTAACTCTTTGATATAGGCCAGATGAAATTACCAGCTATGTACTCATTTTAATGTTACTGTAACAAGAATATTAAAGCTAAAATTAACATTATAAATTATTAAACAATTATAGATGTTGTTGAATCTTATACTGTATTCATGTATATAAGTACATGATTTAAAAATTTTAAATATTTGGATATGAATTTTAGAGGTACAAATTAAATAACTTTTATTATTTTTTCATATTTGATGTACAAATATATAAAAATGCAAGAGTAATTTACTAATCATTAATTTACCCTGAACAGTGTTAGTTACAGGTAATGGGGATTTTTCTTTGGAGACCTGGATGCATGCGTGCTTTAGACCATGCAGGTATATGTTTATGCTTTGTAAAGAACCCTGGCCAAAATTCCAAGTACACAGAAAAGAGTTAGGCTAAGGTTTTTTAAAATACAGAGACTTTCACCGTCCTTTCTAAATGTATCATAAAAACATAAACTTTCAGATATTCAATAAAAATCACTTAGTCCACGCACCTAAATTCATGTTTTTAATTTTATAACATAATATATTTTTTCTTTTAATGTTTGCCTTTAGAAGTCAACAGAGGGATGCACAGATCTACCAGAATGTTAACTCTTGATGAAAAATGTGTTTCAGTTTATAAAAAAAAAATCAACATATCAAAATTAGCTCTGCTGACATTTATAAAACAATAGCAGAAACAAAGGGTGCTTGTTTATAAACGCTGGAGACTCTCAGTAGCAGCCAGACTTTTCAGGTGCCCGAGGGCGGCCAAGCAGAAGTGGCTGAAACAGCTCCTCACACCCAGGCAGGGGCTCTCCTGGGCTCTGGGGCCGCGTTTTACTCTCAGGGGAGGGAAGAGAAAGAAAAGCCGGCTGGATGGAACTGCAGACACAAGACCTTCTGTTTGGCATAGTGTACTCATTTCCTTTCTTCTGTATTATTAAAGAAACGTTATTAAATACTTAACAGACAATAGGATACGTTTCTTCCCTAAACATTCCAAAGAGCAAGATGCCACAGAGTTTTGTATTGAGGTTCATGAAAGAGAAAGGAATTCATTGTCAGGAGAGCTCTAAGCTTACTGCCCACTCAGAAGTCCTCTAACTAAAGGTGAGTAGACTTACCAGGCACAGTGGGCCAATGTTATTTGGGAAGATTTTGTACATTGCACGTCATAACAGAGATTCCGATACAAGTTGTGAGGCAGTTCATGTACATTTAAGACTACAACTGTGAAGGTGGATCTAGTCTGAGACAAGCTGCCCAGATTGGAAGTCTCCGAAACAGCATGTATTATTGCATGACGACCTCACATAGAAATCATCGTGCTGTTCAACATTTTAGCTCACTTGCTTTATTTTGAAATGTGTTTTAGTACTATTATGGGTAAAGTAAAGTTGCCATTTTTTCCTCAGTGTTGCATTTCAACTAAATAACTTTCTAATTTATTTGGAGACTTCGCAATTTAATTAAATTCCACTATGCAACATTTATAAAATTAAGAACATTTGAAATGATTATTCATTCTTAATTTGCTATAAAAATTTAATTTCCACGTACCAAGCTTCAAAATGTATACCCTAATTTTCAATTTTAACTGAAATATATATATAATGTCTAGTGTAGGTTTTTAAAAAATTATCTTGAGCTTATAATTTTTCTGAACCATGTCACCCATCTCCCAATTGCTATTTAAGAACTAAAATATGAGTAAGCAGAATTTTTATTTTTTTGTTTCCTATTTGTAAATTTATAGCCCCTTCACACCTTCTTGTGAGCCATCTTTCCTTGATGAGAGAGGAGTTGGCAACACTATTTGGTTAACTCTTCCCTGATACTTCAGGCCTTATTTAGTGTCTCTGTAGAATGTGACAGCTGCCACTTACATTTTGTGAATGAAAACTATTTGCCTGTGTACTATGTTATGACAAACTCTTAACTGTAGTCAGCAAAGGAGAATATTCAGCAAATTTAATATAGGTATAATTTATAGTTTAAAGTCATTTGTGTGAAAAAATCCTGTACTTTAATTTGTTCTAGTGCAGTAAGCCCTCAGTTCTGTGGACCTCCATTTAAAGGGCAACGTTTCCAGTATGTATATCATCTGTGAACAATAACACCCTGTTCATTTTAAAATGTTTTTAACCAAGATTTGCTTATAATCAAATTAACAGGCTATTTTTTGTTATTAATTTACTGTTATTTTTAACACATTTTAGCAAATAGGCCATATGTTGGAAAAAACACTGTAGTAATTTTGCTGACATAAATAAGTATTACATACCTGAGACTGTAGTCTACATATTTAAATCCAAGAGTCACCACGCATAAACAGTGTTTAGCGAATAATTCACATGTGATCACACAGCATTATGTCACATGCCATGGCTTCCTGTGGCAGTTTCAACTCCCGCCCACTGATGTTCCATGTGAGCTAAGCCCAGCATGTGCATTTGTTTACTGGGTGGCTGGTGAACGCATGCATTTACTAGACCTACTCAATATAAATTTAAAGTTACAGTAATACATTTAGAAAAAGTTTCTGTGAAATTAAACCTTTCATACATATTTAATTTTAATTATACAGACAGCCTATCTAATAAAGAAGGAATATGCTAATTGACCATCCCACCCCTCACAAAGATGGTGGCACCCACAGCCAATAAAGAAGGAATATGCTAATTGACAACACACCCTCAAAGACGGCAGCGACCACAGCCACAAGATGGTGGTGCCAGCCCCCTAAGCCCCCAGTGCACTCCCACAGGGTGAGATCTGCTCAGCCACAAGCTGGGCTGACAGCTGCGAGTGCAATGGCAGTGGCAGGAACTTTTCCCACCTCCTCAGCAGCAGTTGGAGATCCCCCCAAGGGCTCCTGGACTGCCAGAAGGATGTCTGACTGCCAGCTTAGGCCTGATCCCCCGGGGATCAGGCCTAAGCCGGCAGGTGGATATCTTCCAATGGGTCCCAGACTGTGAGAGGGTGCAGGCTGGACTGAGGAACCCCCGAGTGCATGAAGTTTTGTGCACCGGGCCTCTAGTGTCTACATAAGTCAAAACAGGTAAACTAACTAATTTGTCAATTTTTTAACATACACATTCAGAAAACCTACTGCATTATATAAAGGCCTTTTGGCTTTCATGGACACCCCAGTACCTGGATTAGTCACTGATAGTGATGTTTCACTGTGGTTGGTGAAGCAGAGTGACCTAGAGCAGATATTTGTCTTGTGAAACTGGAAAAAAAACCCAACAATTTTGATGTTTTTCCTTTTTATTACAGTTATAGGGGTGACACTAGTTAACAAAATTATACAGGTTTCTGGTGCACAATTCTACAACACATCTTCTACTGTGCTGTGTGTTCATCACCCCAAATCCTTCTATACCCTCCTCCACTTCTGTCCAAACCCCCTTCCCACAACAATCCCTACACTGATGTCCATGCCCATGAGTTTTTTTCTCTTTTTTTATGTTTTCGTCAATCCCTCCACCCACACCCACCCAGCACCCTCCCCCACAGCTGTCAGCCTACTCCCTATGAATCTGTCTCTATTTTGCTTGCTAGTTCATTAGGTTCCACATATGATAAATTATGTGATACTTATCTTTCTCTGACTGACTTATTTCTCTTAGCATAATGCTCTCCAGGTCCATCCATGCTGTTGCAACGAGTAAGAGGTCCTCCTTTTTAATAGCCACACTAGAGGCCCGGTGTATGAAATTCATGCACTGGGGGAGTCCCTTAGCTGGGCCTGTGCCCTCTCACAGTCCAGGAGCCCTCGGGGAATGTCTGACTGACAGCTTAGGCTCGCTCCCTAAGCTGGCGGTCGAACATCCTTAGCGCTGCCACAGAGGTGGGAGAGGCTCCCACCACCACCACTGCGCTCACCAACCATGAGCCCGGCTTCTGGCTGAGTGGTGCTCCCCCTGTGGGAGTGCACTGACCACCAGGGGGCAGCTCCTTCATTGAGCGTCTGCCCCCTGGTGGTCAGTGAGCATCGTAGTGACAGGTTGTTCTGCAGTTAGGTCGATTTGCATATTAGCCTTTTTATTATATCATTGATATTACTCCATTGTGTAAATGTTTCACAGTTGTTTCATCCACTCATCTACTGATGGACACTTGGGCTGCTTCCACATATTGGCTATTGTAAATAACACTGCAATGGACATAGGGAGGCATATCTTCTTTCAAATTAGTGCTTCAGGTTTCTTCCCATAAATTCCCAGAAGTGGAATAACTGGGTCATAAGACAGTTCCATTTTACATTTTTTGAGGTAATTCCATACTGTTTTTCCCCAGTGAATAGGGGTATACTTATCTAGTATCTACCACAGTCAAAGTTAAGATTTGAGTTTTAGTGGATAAAACTCTGAACAGAGGTCTCATGTGAAACTAAGCAAACCTTGAGAGAGAAGGAGTGTTAATTAAAACACATAAGTCAGCTTCTTTTTTCTACCCTCTTATTTTTTTATTGTTATGATGTTCAGCTATTTTAAAGTGGACTATGTGAAATAATAAATTTCATAAAATGAGTGCCTTATGGAAAGATTGATCTAGAATATTTTGAAGTATGAATGCAAGAATCTGTTCATGGTGTATTTGAAACAGCACAGGCTCATCGGCTTGGTGTTTTCTCAGTCAGTCTGGTTTATTACAAAATGTTTCCTTTTGAAAGTGGGAATTCATCCTCTTCCAAAATGACTTTTTATGCTAAACTTAGGGTGTTTAAAACTATCAAGAAGTAATGTCAAGAAAGACAATGATCAGATACCATCATCAATAAATCTTTGCTGAGTCCCTAATATCTATAACATACAGTTTTGTGGTACTTCAAAGCAGGGGGAAGATGTGATTCTTTTTTCCTAAAGAAAGTTTTCTTAAATTTGGCCAACAAAAGCCTGGGCATCACATCACGGAAGCCCTGAAATAATCATGCAAACTTCAGGGTATAAGCCCATATGCAATTTTATGTGGGTATGAGCAAGGGTGGTGTAAATGATGAGAATACCAACGTTTTTGTTAGATCTTCAAAGTATTATCTTTACTAATAAAAGGGTAACGTGCAAATTAACTGTCACTCCATGACAAAGATGGCAGTGCCCATTGCCACAAAGATGGCGGCGCTAACCAGAGCCACAGAGCCGGCTGGAATGGGCAGGATGCTTGGGATGTTTGGCTTCCCACAAGCCCTGGCCAGCCGCCGAGGGCTGGCCTCTGGGCAGCAGTCACGGAGCTGGCTGGAGCAGGCGGGAGGTGGCTCTGGCCTGGAGTGAAAGCGGAAGGTGGCGGCCAGAGTGAAGGCCCGGGTCCAGGGTGCCAGAGGGAAGCTGGTGCTGGCAGCCAGGGGAAGGAAGGCTTATTCCTGCACAAATTTTCATGCATCGGGCCTCTAGTATAACAATAAGAATGTTACCCATTAACATCCTTGGGTCACATCTAATGGTAGCTGAGAAAAACCCAAATACTAACTTCCTTTTTATTGAGATGTTGCTATGCTAAACCATTCAAGAGATTTGGGGGTTCTCTTGCAAGCCAGCATGATCAGTGATCACTAGAGTTAATGTTGCATAAAGCCTTCTGAGCTCTATTCCAGCACATGATCAGCCTCTTTTAGATGACCAAGAGGTTGTGATGTGTACATGCCATTGTTAATTAAAATAATGGAGACAATTAAAAAAAATAATTTGAAGAAGACTTATAGAGTCTCTTACGAGTTTCATGACTGATGGTAACACATCAATGAAAGAAGGTCTCCACTGAATTACACCTCCCGGAGTCCATACCCCATTTCAATATGATGTCGCTCCTCTGCTCTTCCCATTAAGTCCCTGTGTCCTTTTCATCACGTAAGCGATAGCGATAGAAAGTCATGAAACCATGTGAGTTCTGCTGTCTGGCTTTAAGAGCCCTGAGCATCTGCTTGGACACTCTTGGGAACCTCCATTCAGCGTGCTATGTGGAAGCTCAGTGTGGCTACACAAGGATGAGCAGCCATGGGAGAAGCACAGCATTGCCGCCAACAGCCCGCATCCATGTTAGACAGGAGTGTGACCCTCCTGGGCCTGCTGGCCCAGCTCCCTCCCACTGAACGCAGGGAAGCAGCAGTGAAAATGTCCACTCCAAGAGCCTGGAAGACACTGGTATTTACAGTC
Organism: Myotis myotis; assembly: GCF_014108235.1. Taxonomy (NCBI): domain Eukaryota; kingdom Metazoa; phylum Chordata; class Mammalia; order Chiroptera; family Vespertilionidae; genus Myotis; species Myotis myotis. The sequence continues at coordinate 4,802,286 of NW_023416327.1, forward strand.
ACTATGATTTGGGACGGCAGGCTTTGCAACAGTGAATAACTATAACACCAGTCAACGTGTAAGACATTATCTAAAATGTTAGTTATATTTTTAATTGATGGTCTCTCTCAATGAAATAAATGAAGTTGTTTTATATACACAAGTAAATTAAAGATGTTTCAGAATTTTGGTTCAAAATAATTATTATGTCTGTGTAATAAAAACTACATAAAAGAGCTTAATTTTATTTTTTTTTAATATATTTTATTGAATTTTTACAGAGAGGAAAGGAGAGGGATAGAGAGCTAGAAACATCTATAAGAGAGAAACATCGATCAGCTGCCTCCTGCACATCTCCCACTGGGGATGTGCCCGCAACCCAGGTACATGCCCTTGATTGGAATCGAACCTGGGACCTTTCAGTCCGCAGGCCGACGCTCTATCCACTGAGCCAAACCGGTTTCAGCAAAAGAGCTTAATTTTAAAAAAATCCCAATATAAGTTAATATAAATGTATAAAGCTAGGTTTTGAAAACATGGAAACACTGCACACACACACACACACACACACACGCACTCACATACCTATCCTATAAAGTCCATTAGAAATCAATTAGATTCAATTTAAAGTAAAGTCAGGTAGAATTTTCATGTGTATAAAACAGCACAATCTGGCTCATAATATATACACAATGATATTACAGGGAATAATCAAATTACTTATTTCATTGTGTTAATAATGTCGACCACTTCTAACAAAAATGACATTGATTTGGGAATTTGGGGCATGACCACAACATCTGTAATAAAGTATTCTTTTCCATATTACACAGACAGCATCATAAACTGTTTCTCTTAGTCTAAACCACAATTCTTGTAGAGGTCTAAAAGGTTTTATGGAGTATATTTAAAAGCCGAAATAAAAACCAAATGATTTAGAGGAACTATAAGCTAATTTGGAAATACAAAGTCAGAGTTCTTTTCTTCACTTTATGTCTAAATCAATTTTGAATTACTTTAAATTTTAAATTTTTTGTGTGGACACCTTGGGATTAAGAAAAAACTCCTAACACCATTCATCACACTGTATTTGACGTGCATGACATTGTACGGCAGAGAGCTCAGAACTACGTCCGCCTCCTAAAAGACTGTTTGTGGAATTAGAAGTCAGTGCATGTGGAGAGTTTAAGTGATATAGTGTGAGAAGTAGTGAAGTCAGAGAGAACTAGAAGCAGAAAACAGCTTTGGAGTCTGTGAGTCCACACTCCCTTCCGACATTCCAAATGAAGGACATGGGGCACAGGGACGGGCGGGGGGGGGGGTTTGCAATTAAATAGTGGGCAGCGATCGGTATACCCAGAATTCAAACCCAGACCTCTTTATTTTCACCAAAAGTGGGCTTTTGCTGTGGTTGGCAAACCGCAGCTCGCGAGCCACATGCTGCTCTTTGGCCCCTTGAGTGTGGGTCTTCCACAAAGTATTGCCACACTCAAGGGGCCAAAGAGCTGCACGTGGCTTGTGAGCCGCGGCTTGCCGAGCCGCAGATTTGCCGACCACTCTAGAGTTTCAAAATTCCTTATTGAAAACTCTTGGGGCCAGACGCATAGTCTATACTTCATAGTAACCCCAGTAGGGTCTGAGAGAATATCCAATTAAATTTTTGTTAACATTTATGTAATGAAAGGTATGGCTGTTCACATTAAGTGAGACAAAATAACAAGTTAAAAGTTCCTATGACTTTAGGTGGGGCTCTGCTGCCTATTGAGTTTAGTGCCAATTCACAGAGAAACAAAACAAAGCAAAATGATACACTTTCTTTTGGGTTTTAGGTTTATAAGCAAGAGCTTTGGGACCCTATCTATTTTTCACTCAGAACTTCCTTTTCATTCCTGCCCATAATTTCATATTTTTCCGCACACTGCTTCTAGATTATACTAGTAGTTCAATGTACATTATTTTTTATTTTTAAATCGGGTTTAGTGTTTTACCTTTTCCAGTATCCCTTTTCTCTTACATTTGGTGTCAATGGCTACAAATGGTAACTTAAATGTTTTTCTGTTGCATTAAGTATGCAGATGGTTCTAATAGGAGATAGATGAGCCTATTTCAGATACCCCGTAGATATCAGCATTCACACATGAAGTGAGGATTATATTCTGAGAAATCCTGACATACCTGACACTAACAAGGCTTTAGTCTTCAGAAACAGGAGGCCCTTTAGAAGGAGGATGCACACCAGAGTCAAAATCTGTTGAAAGCACTCAGGGATTAAGTGATGTAATGATTTCACATGACTCTAGGGTTACACAAGTATAGGTAGACTAAACCTGTATCATGTGATGGTGGTTTAATTTAATTAAAAATAGGAACACTGAGGACCAGCATGGCTATGAATAACAATATCGTACACATATGGAAGTTTTGAGTGACACCAAAATTATTGAGGACCTATGATGAGGAAGAACACTAATCATTTCTTTACGATAGATTTTTATAGTCTTCAATTAATTATTCAATTGTTTGTGAGAGATATTTTTAAAATTGTAGTTTCATGATTGGTTATGAGAGAGAGCCTATATATGTTTTTATCTTTCATACTTTTTCTTAAATATCAGTACCTTTAATAATTGTTATTGGTTTCTGTGAGAGACATTACAAATTCACCAACCTATCTTATTTTCTCATTCTTGGCACCTGGAAGTTACATTTTTCTACTTTTTTGGAGTGGGGTGTGGTATTATAATTATCTTTGGTCAATGATTTATGGTAGAAATGTCATGTGCCACTTCTGGACAAAGCATGTTAAAGGGAAAGCATAATTCTCTGTTCTCACTTCCCTTGTCTCAGCAGATTCCTTGTAGAGATGTCAACAGGGTCAGGTGGCAGAGCCCCTCTCAGCTAGATTTCTGAGTGACTTGATGGAGCAGAGCACGTTCCTTCTCTATCTGATAGCAAACTATGTTGGACTTTTAGCTGAACAAAAATTAGCATGTTGCCGTAAGCTATTGAGATTTTTTAGCATAATCTGTACTATTCTACTGGAATAATAATGTCTTTACTCAACGAATGGTTATTGATCCATCACTCTGACTCTAAACTTTAATTCAAAGTCTTTTTAATTCATATTCTAAATACCAAAGCCTGAGAGAGTGCCTTGCTCATTGAAGTCAATGCATAAAATATTGATACGACCGCCTTACATGCTCTGGTAACCTGCAACCCAATGGCACATGTCCTGTTCTTGCATGACCATTGGGATAGGGCCATATTGACAAAACAATGTCATATTCATAGATAAAAAAATTGGAATTTTAATGGCATATCGTATTTTTTCACTCCATTTTTTTAAGATTGGTTGTAGCAGTTATTCAAGAGTTGTGGTAATCTGTTCAAAATAAAGAACGAGTCTGGAAAAGCAAAAATAAATAAACTGTTGTACATTAATATATAAGAGAATACATTAGTATTACAGAAGAACAAAATCAGTATATATAATACCCAAAAGTAATTCAAATCCCCACATTAAATTCTATGAACCTCAGTTAATTTATGTATTAGAAAGTGTTCAGAAGTTTAAATGAATGAAATATTTTAGTAAGAACTGGATGTTTTAGCCACAGTCTTTGCAGCATTCTCTTCGGTATGAACTTGACGTTGGATTCTGAAACGGAAACACCCGAAGTGGCTCACAGTGTCTTCACGGCACATTGTGTGCCCAAGAGGACTAATGTCAACAATAGTTCTAAATCCTTGAACTTCAAGGTTTCCAACTATTGCTTATAAAAAAATCACTTGAAATCTGAGTTAAGTGTTATGTATTGGCTCTGGAGAGAATAAAACTGGAATATGGGAATATACAATAAAAATGCATTAGAGCTTCAGTGATAATTTTGTGGCTACGGTGTGTGTGTGGCTATGGTGTGTGTATCTGAATTAGAAAAATGTTTTAAATTGCTTTAACATGAATTCTAATTTGTTCTAATTGGATTCTTGTGCAACGAGAAAACAAAAATATGAAAGGGTACATTTATACATACTGACAATTTTGAGTTATCATAAGAAAGGAGTTGAATCAATGGAGAATACTAAATTTTTCAGTTTTACATGTTAAGTTTAAAAAATGATACATCTGATAAGGGATTAATTTCCAAACTATATAAGGATCTCATATAACTTAACAAAACGAAGACAAAAAAATCCAATTAAAAGATGGGCAAAGGACCTAAATATATACTTCTCCAAAGTGGACATGCAGATGGCTAAGAAACACATGAAAAAAATGCTGAAAGCCTCTAATCAGCAGAGGGATGTAATTAAAATGACCATGAGCTATCACCTCACACCTGTCAGATTGCCTATCATTAGATTAACAAATAACAAGTGCTGGCGAGGATGTGGAGAAAAGGGAACCCTAGTGCACTGCTGGTGGGAATACAGACTGGTGCAGCTACTATGAAAAACAGTATGGAGTTTCCTCAAAAATTTAAAAATGAAACTATTTGTCCCAGTAATCCCACTTCTAGGAATATATCCCAAGCAATCAAAAACACTAATCAGAAATAATATATGAATCCTTATGTTCATAGCAGCACAATTTACAATAGGTAAGATGTAGAAACAGGCCAAGTGCCCATCAGCAGATGTGTGGATAAAAAAGCTGTGGTACTTTTACACCATGGAATACTATGCAGCTGTAAAAAAGAAAGGTCTCTCACCCTTTGAGACAGCATAAATGGATCAGGAGAGTATTATGCTAAGTGAAATACACCAGTCAGTTGAAGGTAAGTATCATATGATCTCACTCACATGTGGGATCTAATGAACAAAATAAACCAATGAAAAAAATAGATCCTAAGACATAGAAGCATAGAACAGACTGAGGAATCTCAGAGGAAAGGCTGGGGTGGGTTTGGATGGGGAGAGATTAATAGGGAATTTATATGCATATATGGAGAGCCCATGGACACAGATAATAGTGTGGTGAAGGCCTGGGAGGAGCAGATGCAGGGTGGAGGGGATCAATGGGAAAAAATGGGGCATATGTAATACTTTCAATAATAAAGATAAATTTTTTAAAAGTAAAATAATCCTGCCCTCACCGTCACCCCCTGATGATGGGGGAGGGGGGGGAGACATAGGGGAGATAAGGACACATTTGTAATACCTTAATCAATAATGGAAAAAAATATTTACAAAAAAAGTAAAATAAAAGTAGAGAGACTACTAAAAACACACACATACACACAAATCAATTAAGTATCATCTTTTTAGAATAAGAAACTGAATCCTCATAATTTGTGAAACCAAGGTTCATTTTAAAGTATCATTTAAAATATGCTACCCTCTTTAATCTATAAAATGGGTATAAGGTGGTATAATGTGTTCCGTTTAAAAGTGTTAAGGATCAGATAAAATAAAATATGTGAAGTATTTTTCAGTGAGATATCAACTTACAAATGTAAGATATGGTTTTAATTTTCTATTTTCCTTGGTGACAATTTTAATGTAAGTCAATATGTTTTCCTCATCAATCTGCATTTTTATCTAAGGAATCTATTTCTTCATGTTAACTACAGACACATTTGCTGTTTGCACTTGCCAAAGTTACAAGTACTAGGCAAGCGGAGTTAACCCTCATCCTGGCTAAACTGAGTTTATAAAATTTAGGTTTGTAGATATGAAAATTGTATTACTTTATTCCAAATCCTAAACTTGATCACTTTCCAGGAAACATAAGTCTCTTTCAAGAACACACATCACATCCAACTTATCCACACATTTAATTGACCACCTGCATACAAAGGCAGAAATGTGACTTGTCTTCTTAAAAATTAGAATCCTCCCATTTTTTGGTTATATTTTATTAATCACTGCGTATGAGAAGTCAATTATTCAAGCAGATATGATCCTGTAACATTTTTAAACAAAATTAACATTTTCTCCAAGCTCATAAGGATATTTGTCTGAGTGCTTTACTTATTTTTTTAAGTTGACTCACATATTTGCATACATGACTTCAGCTATAGTTTGCATATTGGAAAATATCACAAATGGTTTCTAATGACTAGAATTTGTCTGTGTACAATATTTAAAATGTAGAACCTTAAAGTAAGTTGTCCAATGTTTATCAAAATGCTAATTGCAGCCAGCATCATATCTAAGATGCTAAATATATCCCAAATACATTAGAAACCTCATCATTCTGTTCATTGACAGTCTTTTTATTTGTTTGTTTATTTGTCTCCTAAAGTAGTTGCTTCCATCAAGCTCAATTTGCTGTTTTCTTAAATCTTACCTCCCCCTGCTGGCTGTGTAACATGGAACGTGTTTAGGTGAGTGAAAAAGCATTTGTAAAGGCTGGAGACCTTCAGAAGGACAGCTAGTATAATAGATGCCTCCATGCACCTGGACACAACAAATACAGGAACATGTGCACACATGCACTCAAGGAAACAAAACTTTTTGATAAATAAAACTAAATCTTAAATTAGATGATTTTTGGCAATAATCAATAAACAATATTAAGAGTAATGTCATAGTTTTATCAAGAAAGACACTGAGGATGCATACTGCATCATACACACTGGAATAGTGAAGTCCACTGAATCTAGTCCTAGTTTTAATTATATCCACACACACACAACGTGCACAGAGGCTTACCAGGAGTACTGGAAAGACTGACACTCGGAGTCCCATCTGTTGATACATACATTATGTGGCCCAAACCATTGATTATGTAGCAATAAACTGAATTCTTATGTAGAACTTTTATTGCCCTACAATGGCATATGGGAGTTTACAGAAACTTTGAACAATTTCCCACTTTTCTGAATTATAGACTTGTAATTCAGCTAGGATATTTAATCTGCAATGCTGAAAATACCTGCTAAATCAATCCTATACGGGGCCTCAGGATGCATAATTTCAGAACTGTGTCTACATGGTCTGCAATTTACATGAAATTGCTATGTTTTGGTTAAATGGCACCTTAGCTTCCAAGCAACTCTTTCAATAGTTGTTTCTTTAATTATTATTTAATTTTGTGTTATGACTGGTTTTCAGTTAAAGAGGGTACTACTGACAAATTTAATTAAATGAAAATAGAGGACTTAATGGTCCATGCTAATGCTTCATTTCATACATAATATTTTATCATTTTCTGTGCAAATTTGTAATGAGAGTCTGGTTTGTATTAATAAATGCTTACATTTAAGCCACATGAAGTACAGTAATTAAAATATTTTGCTAATAATATTTACTTATAAGTGTTCTAGAAACAATTAACCCATTGATGCCAATTATTTTTATTAAAGTAACATCCAAAACTACAATTCTTTGGCATCAAAAATATTGTTTTAATGCTACTTTTAAGAAAATATTCTGGGTGCTATTTTATTATATTTTAATAGAGCATGTTATATGTCTGCTGCTTTTTAGAACAGAGAATTTATAGAATAATGGTAAACAAACATTTCAACAAAACTACCACTTGTTTGGAATTTTGAACAAAGAACACATGTTATAGATCACTTTCCCAAATATTTAAACTGAGAAATGTAACTGTTTATTATATTGGAATGAGTAAAAGTTGGTTGTCTTTTGTTCTTTAAAGTAAATGTTGCTCTATGGTATTTTTGCTTATAACCTATAACAGAAGTCATCTGTACATAATTTACATTCTTCCGTACACTAAAAGAAGATATGCTGTCTTTCCCAATGAATAAAGATCTTATTTAAAAATATGTTGCAGAATATGTGTTACTCAGAATTCTAGATTACAGTTAAAATTAAATATAAACACACAAAATGTATAAACAAACATAAAAGAAATATTTCATATTTTAGAAAGTTTGAATTAAATTCATGTTAGATATCTCAGCTTTCTAGTTCACTTGAGAAGGTAACAAAGTATTTTTAAAATTAAACTCTGGAAATGCAGTAATTAATAATTGGCCAATAAATGCTTCAAGTTTTCAAGAAAATAATAATTTGTACTAGATGCCAATAGGAGGAAATTAGAGATAGGTTAAACCAAAACAGCATCTTTTCAGTACTATTCCTAGTGATTTTGAATAGGGAGAAGTAAAGCTCCAAAATGACATAAAGCATTAAGATCCTATATAGTAAAAGCCTAATATGCAAATTGACCGAACTGTGGAACGACCGGTAGCTATGGCGTGCACTGACCACCAGGGGCAGATGCTCAATGCAGGAGCTGCCACCTGGTGGTCAGTGTGCTCCCACAGGGGATTGACGCTCAGCCAGAAGCTGGGCTCGCGGCTGGTGAGCACAGTGGCAGTGGCGGAAGCCTCTTCCACCTCCGCGGCAGCGACAGCTCTAAGGAGCAGCGAGCAGGTGGGTGGGAAGGAGTGAGGGGCCCTGGACTGTGGGGGGTGCAGGCTGGGCTAAGGGACCCCCCCTCCAGTGCACAAATGCCGTGCACCAGGTCTCTAGTTATAAAATAAGAAATTTAAAAAAAAATCTTGGTGTAGTCTCTTCCTTTAAGACCACCATGAGAAAATGAAAGCCTAAACTGAACTCTTCAGATTCCTGAAGCATCAGGCATTAGCTTTTAAAAGGGATGGAGATATGGTCCACTAGAAAAAGTCCTATTTTTAAAGCAAGTTGAAGATAATGGCCTTACTTCACACCAAAATGCATGGTATCCAAGGATAATGCTTCATTACATATCACACACACAACTTCAAACACTCCATTGTAAGAAAATGCCACTTGAGTCTAACATATAAAAAGGAAGTATTACAATTTTCAAGTTAAGAAAACAAACACAACTTCAGGTCAAACACTGAATAGTAGGAAAGCTAAACTTGTAATTCTGATGTACCTTGACCCACATGTTACCATTTTAATGTGAAAATGTACTTAATAAATTTTCTTTTAAAAATGATATTTTCAGTAATTGACAAAGGCACATCTAATATAATTCTTATAATGTCATCTAACAAAGAGTGGAATTTAAACACGCATCCATATGCATGCATAGAAAGGGCATATTGGGCATTGAGTTGATAGGTGTAGTAGATAGTTCCACCAACAGCTAAACAGGAAGAGTCATGTTCATCCACACACTCCATATGTGGCATGCACAGTGCACATGGGTCAAGGAAGAAGAGAACTGGGGATTATCCCTGGAAATCATTATCCACAAGGGCTTTGCTTCTCAGGGCTATGTGCTGCTGACTAAATGAACGCTTTGGTAGATTTGGGCGAAACAGTTAACTAAAGTAAACCAACCATATTGAATATGTCCTATTGTTTACAGAATCAGTTAACTCCTTCCATTTTCATCCCAGGAAACTGTATACCAGGCTAATGTTTCCTTAATAATATTCAATACTGAGTAAATACCCCAATGTTATTTTTTCTCTTCCTACACTTTGAGAATAGCTTTAATGTGTAGAATACTTTTCAAATTCCTAAAATAAATTTCACTGTAGAGAATACTTATGTCAAAGTATGAATGGGTTGAATCATTTCTCTTTCTGAAGCTACTGTTGATACAAGATCTAACGGCCTCTCCCCTGGCAAAATCTGGCAGAGGAACCAGGAGCCTGGTGGCTCCGTTCTCAGCTTTCCCGCCTCCCCTTTTCAGTCACGTCAGAAGCTTCAGCTGCAGTGCTCAAGGCGTGGGCGTGGGGCTTTCCTCTCTGGTTGCCTTTGGAGAAGTGGCTACCTATGCAGCCAGAGTCCAGGGCACATCCTTGTGACCACAGAGGCGAGGAAAAGAGCAGGCTTTACTAGGGCTGAGGGGACTGCCCGCGTCCGTTTACTGGACACAGACAGACAAACCTTTCTCTTTCTTGGCTTCCATTTTAAAATTTCCCTCCATTAGAGTTTAACAACCGGTTGTTGACACCTTAAGCAGAAATCTTAAATACAAATATTTTGAAATAAATGAAAAATGTGCTTATCAATTACAGGATCAGACTGCACTCCAGGATGGACGAACGTAAAGACCTCAACCTGACATGTGAATATGCTACTTACATTAACTTAGTGAAGCTTCATCTCACTCAGTGTCATTAAGACGTTACCTGCCTCCTTCCTTTTCACTGCTTCCCACCTGCTTTATTTTTAAGTGATGCTTTCCTTAGAGGATTGTGACTGTGGGATTTGCCTGCCTGTGTTTTCTTTCTTATGCACCCTGTGACAGGGGGCCTGGTCCTGCTGGAGGCTGTGAGCGCTACTGCCACCCCGCTCTGCAGTCTCAGTGGAGGTGAGGCTCCTGGTGGGTTCATGCAGGCCCCTGTGCAAGCCACCTTCTCTTTCTAGTTTGAATATTTCATGAAGTTTAAACTAAGTGTTGCACTAAAGATATATGACTGACAAGTATTCCTTTCTGACAAAATGCTGTGATGCAGGGAGACTGGTTTAGACACTAGATGATCTACTAATATTCTCACACTGAAAAATATCAAATCAGCGCTTCAGTTGCAATACAAATTGCTAAGTAAAGCAATTTAGTTAGAAGCAAAATATATCATTAAAGAAAACAGTCTTCAGAATAACTTGATCAGATGTTGCACTGGCTGAGAAGTTAAAAGGGAATAAAATTAAACCCATAACTCCTCCTTTGTAAGACAGAGTGACATGGCTCTACAGAGGAGCCACTTCACTGCAAAACTTTTTTTTTTTTTTTTAATAAGAGGTAAGATGGAGAAACCAAGAAACTAAGAGAGGTAAAGGAAGGTGGAAGAATCTATCTCTTTCTAGGTAAACAAGCTGCTATGCAAAATAGATTTTATTGTGGTTGATTTTCACTACATTAACTAGGCTAACACATATAAACTTTACATTGGGAAGCACTTAGAGCAACTAGTATCTGGCAGAAGGTAGAGAAGCTATCAACTAAATCATGGGTTTGGGGGCAAGATTGGCTTCGTCATGTTGAGTAAGGAGCAGAGGAAGAAAACAGACATAACATGCAGTTGGGAGTAAAAAAGAAAACAAATCTTAATATACTTAAGTCTCTTTTTAAAATAAAATGCAATGCAAGACTCTAAACAGAGCAGGCATGCAATTGGTGTTTGTGGCAGGGCTGAATAAATGAACGAATGAATGAATGAGAAACGCTGAAGCAGGGAGTCCTTCCGAACAGGCAGAGATGCTGCTGGGCCCAGGGCCTGGTTCTGGAAAGGACCCATAATAAAAAGTAAATAAAAAATAAAAAAGCAAAGAAATGGTTTTCAGATAACGCTCTAAATATTGTTAAAGGTTTTGTAGTTCAACAAACTCAATCATGGCACGTGTTCATCCAAACATTGTACATATTACTATTAGGACCTACTCAGGCTTTACTTTTTAGAGATTTTGAGCAAAATGGAATGTATAGTGAGCGCTTTGTGGCCAAGTGTGTGTGCTGTGCACTGGCTTCTGGGTAGACTTTCTGTGTCTGGAAAAAATCCAACGCATGTACCAGGGCAGCTGGCGCATGTCTGTTCAGTGATGTCCATGTGCTCAAATCCCCAGACAGCTCCTGGGAGAGGATTAAAACTCGTCATCAGGCCAAATAACAAATCTCTGTTGGTCCTCGGCAGTGCCAGTGGTAAGAGCTCAAGTAAGTTTCTCTTGCCTCAGCAAAGTATTGATAAGGAAACCCAATGCAACTGACCTCCAACACCAGAAAGAACTCTGGCCCGCTGACCTGCAGAGGGTGGGTGGGAAAACTCCAGCCCTGTGGGGCCTGACACCCGGCTCTGTGGGATCTGAAACCCGGCCCTGTGGGGCTGACACCCGGCCCTGTGGGACCATCCACACTCGGCCCTGTGGGGCTGACACCCGGCCCTGTGGGGCTGACACCCGGCCCTGTGGGATCTGACACTGGGCCCTGTGGGACCATCCACACTCGGCCCTGTGGGGTTGACACCCGGCCCTGTGGGACTGACACCCGGCCCTGTGGGGCTGACACCCGGCCCTGTGGGGCTGACACCCAGCCCTGTGGGACTGACACCCGGCCCTGTGGGACCATCCACACCCGGCCCTGTGGGACTGACACCCGGCCCTGTGGGACTGACACCCGGCCCTGTGGGGCTGACACCCGGCCGTGTGGGATCTGACACCCGGCCCTGTGGGGCTGACACCCAGCCCTGTGGGATCTGACACCCGGCCCTGTGGGATCTGACACCCAGCCCTGTGGGACCATCCACACCCGGCCCTGTGGGATCTGACACTGGGTCCTGTGGGACCATCCACACCCGGCCCTGTGGGGCTGACACCCGGCCCTGTGGGACTGACACCCGGCCCTGTGGGACCATCCACACCAGGCCCTGTGGGATCTGACACCCGGCCCTGTGGGGCTGACACCCGGCCCTGTGGGATCTGACACCTGGCCCTGTGGGGCTGACACCCGGCCCTGTGGGATCTGACACCTGGCCCTGTGGGGCTGACACCCGGCCCTGTGGGATCTGACACCCGGCCCTGTGGGGCTGACACCCGGCCCTGTGGGATCTGACACCCGGCCCTGTGGGGCTGACACCCGGTCCTGTGGGGCTGAGACTGGGCCCTGTGGGGCTGACACCGGGCCCCGTGGGACTGACACCCGGCCCTGTGGGACCATCCACACCCGGCCCTGTGGGGCTGACACCCGGGCCTGTGGGACTGACACCCGGCCCTGTGGGACCATCCACACCCGGCCCTGTGGGGCTGACACCGGGCCCTGTGGGACTGACACCTGGCCCTGTGGGATCTGACACTGGGCCCTGTGGGACCATCCACACCCGGCCCTGTGGGGCTGACACCCGGCCCTGTGGGACTGACACCCGGCCCTGTGGGACCATCCACACCAGGCCCTGTGGGATCTGACACCCGGCCCTGTGGGGCTGACACCCGGCCCTGTGGGACCATCCACACCAGGCCCTGTGGGATCTGACACCTGGCCCTGTGGGGCTGACACCCGGCCCTGTGGGATCTGACACCTGGCCCTGTGGGGCTGACACCCGGCCCTGTGGGATCTGACACCTGGCCCTGTGGGGCTGACACCCGGCCCTGTGGGATCTGACACCTGGCCCTGTGGGGCTGACACCCGGCCCTGTGGGATCTGACACCCGGCCCTGTGGGACTGACACCCGGTCCTGTGGGACCATCCACACCAGGCCCTGTGGGATCTGACACCCGGCCCTGTGGGGCGGACACCCGGCCCTGTGGGACCATCCACACCAGGCCCTGTGGGATCTGACACCTGGCCCTGTGGGGCTGACACCCGGCCCTGTGGGATCTGACACCTGGCCCTGTGGGGCTGACACCCGGCCCTGTGGGATCTGACACCTGGCCCTGTGGGACTGACACCTGGCCCTGTGGGATTTGACACTGGGCCCTGTGGGACCATCCACACCCGGCCCTGTGGGGCTGACACCCGGCCCTGTGGGACTGACACCCGGCCCTGTGGGACCATCCACACCAGGCCCTGTGGGATCTGACACCCGGCCCTGTGGGGCTGACACCCGGCCCTGTGGGACCATCCACACCCGGCCCTGTGGGATCTGACACCTGGCCCTGTGGGGCTGACACCCGGCCCTGTGGGATCTGACACCTGGCCCTGTGGGGCTGACACCCGGCCCTGTGGGATCTGACACCTGGCCCTGTGGGGCTGACACCCGGCCCTGTGGGATCTGACACCTGGCCCTGTGGGGCTGACACCCGGCCCTGTGGGATCTGACACCTGGCCCTGTGGGGCTGACACCCGGCCCTGTGGGATCTGACACCCGGCCCTGTGGGGCTGACACCCGGCCCTGTGGGATCTGACACCCGGCCCTGTGGGGCTGACACCCGGTCCTGTGGGGCTGAGACTGGGCCCTGTGGGGCTGACACCGGGCCCCGTGGGACTGACACCCGGCCCTGTGGGACCATCCACACCCGGCCCTGTGGGACCATCCACACCCGGCCCTGTGGGGCTGACACCGGGCCCTGTGGGACTGACACCTGGCCCTGTGGGATTTGACACTGGGCCCTGTAGGACCATCCACACCCGGCCCTGTGGGGCTGACACCCGGCCCTGTGGGTCTGACACCCGGCCCTGTGGGACCATCCACACCCGGCCCTGTGGGGCTGACACCGGGCCCTGTGGGACTGACACCTGGCCCTGTGGGATCTGACACTGGGCCCTGTGGGACCATCCACACCCGGCCCTGTGGGGCTGACACCCGGCCCTGTGGGACTGACACCCGGCCCTGTGGGACCATCCACACCAGGCCCTGTGGGATCTGACACCCGGCCCTGTGGGGCTGACACCCGGCCCTGTGGGACCATCCACACCAGGCCCTGTGGGATCTGACACCTGGCCCTGTGGGGCTGACACCCGGCCCTGTGGGATCTGACACCTGGCCCTGTGGGGCTGACACCCGGCCCTGTGGGGCTGACACCCGGTCCTGTGGGGCTGAGACTGGGCCCTGTGGGGCTGACACCGGGCCCCGTGGGCCTGACACCCGGCCCTGTGGGACCATCCACACCCGGCCCTGTGGGACCATCCACACCCGGCCCTGTGGGGCTGACACCGGGCCCTGTGGGACTGACACCTGGCCCTGTGGGATTTGACACTGGGCCCTGTGGGACCATCCACACCCGGCCCTGTGGGGCTGACACCCGGCCCTGTGGGACTGACACCCGGCCCTGTGGGACCATCCACACCCGGCCCTGTGGGGCTGACACCGGGCCCTGTGGGTCTGACACCTGGCCCTGTGGGATCTGACACTGGGCCCTGTGGGACCATCCACACCCGGCCCTGTGGGGCTGACACCCGGCCCTGTGGGACTGACACCCGGCCCTGTGGGACCATCCACACCAGGCCCTGTGGGATCTGACACCCGGCCCTGTGGGGCTGACACCCGGCCCTGTGGGACCATCCACACCAGGCCCTGTGGGATCTGACACCCGGCCCTGTGGGGCTGACACCCGGCCCTGTGGGACCATCCACACCAGGCCCTGTGGGATCTGACACCTGGCCCTGTGGGGCTGACACCCGGCCCTGTGGGATCTGACACCTGGCCCTGTGGGGCTGACACCCGGCCCTGTGGGATCTGACACCTGGCCCTGTGGGGCTGACACCCGGCCCTGTGGGATCTGACACCCGGCCCTGTGTGGCTGACACCCGGCCCTGTGGGGCTGACACCAGGCCCTGTGGGATCTGACACCCGGCCCTGTGGGGCAGTCCCAGAGGCAGAGCTTTTCACCCCAACATGGTCGAATAACTTGAAGCAACAAAGACTTTTTGAGATTCAAACAGTACACAAGAAGTTGTGCTTTTGAACATAAAGTGGAAAAGCAAATGAATGCAGGTAATCAGCCAGAAATCCAGAGAACTTAGTTGTCCACTCACTACATATTTTTAGGCTAGAAATAGCCTTGATTACTTGACTTTCCTTCAAATTGTCTTACATAGAAATGAGATTGCCCATTGCATGAAAGCGGGGGCCCATTTTATCTCCAGCCTCTTTGGCGCCTGATGAGAAGCCCCTGAACATCAGCATCTGGATGGGGGGGGGGGGGTGGCAGGGGGAAGGGGGAAGGGGGTACGTGCTCCTTGCCTCGCAGCCTGAGTGGCCTGATGGCCATTCTGTTCTGAGAAGTGCGGGGGGCGGGGGGCTGCCGGCAGGTCCATGGCAGAGGCAGGCCCGTCAGCCTTTCCCTGGGCACCGAGCGCCCGGAAGGGTTCAGCCCCGCCGGCGCTGCCTGGTCCGTGTCAGCCTACACTGCAAGGCGCTGCCTGGTCCGTGTCAGCCTGCACTGCAAGGCGGCGCTCCGAGCCCTGCGGCAGGTCCCAGTGCACACACAGCCCCATCTGAGTCTGTGGGATGAATTAAAACCCATGCACTGAAGAGCCTTTCAAAAATAGTAAACGACGTAGCTACCAGCTGCAATGTCTTACTTTTCTAGAAAAGTCTTCTCTGTGTAAGTAAGATCAGCCTATGTCTTATGCAAAGTATGTCTGTTCATAACTTCATGCAACTTGGCTGACTTGTTGGAATCTCACGCGGCGTAGGCACAGGGAAGGGCTGAGACAGTGAGCGCCCTGCGCGAGGGCCTCCCTCCAGGCTCAAAACCCTGGAGCCCGACGCATGATACAAATAAATATCTGATCTGCTGCCTTTTCATTCCTCTGCAGGCGCTGCGCCCTGCATTTCTACTCCAGCGGTTCTGCAGCAAGACACACAGACAATAACAACCGTCAGAGCCCCTGCTGCACGCGGGCCGCCTAGAAAGAACTGCTGTCTGCCAGGAGCCCTGCCTGGCTTGTGCCGGACAATGTCCTGCAGTCAGCTCCGAATGTGGTGTCAGTGAGCACCCTGGCCCCTGTGCAGCCGCAAAGGCTGAAAGAAAACGCCACAGGCCATCCAGTGACTGGTGGCCGGGCTGGCCGGCCTGTGGGTGAGCTGCGGTGGACGGAAGCACGTTGGGGCGCCGGCTGTCGGTTTCCCCAGGCTCGGACCACAAGCGCCCACCGGAGCTTTCCTTTTCTTGTCCTGCGAATCCACCACCCCCTCCTGCCCTTTCTGCCCCCGCCCCTCCCCTGCACCTCCCCCTACCGCGCCCGGCCTTTGGTCAAAGCATGAGACCAGAGAGCTACAAAAGGCCAAGGCTGGCTCAGTTTCAGACCCCAGGGCAACATGTGTCCAGCGAACAAGAGTGAAGGAAACACTGAACACAGCAGTTAATACTTGCGACATGCGGTTTCTGCCCATGGTTTTCTTTTTAACCGTGCATGTGCATTGCCATTCAGGAATACCGTGCTCAGGCATACCAGCTAGCAGCTAGCGAGAACACGGCAAAGCTTAAAATGATTAAGGCACCAGAGTTTGTTAGAGATGTGGCATGCGAAGAATCACAAGAAAGCCATGGAATATTAAAAATATTAATAATGTCAGTTCTAATAATTCAATCTCAGATTTATTTTAGCAATTCTGTTCCAAGTGGTTGCCCTGCCTTTTTGTTAAGAATGAACAAAGATCACGGAACAGATTGTAACCTATGTAAATTGCATGTCTGTTTACAATTGTATTTCACATATTCTATATATCATTTGCAAACTATTCCCCAAAGAAATATGTATCGAACTTTTGAAAAAGAAATGGAGATTTGATGACAATCTGTTTTTCTTTCATTCGTTTCAGATGCTGCGTGATCTGCTGCCTGGAGTCTTTGTCTGTCTTTTGAATGTAGTGTCATGTCATGTTCCTCATTGTTTTCTTTTGTTCTTTCAGCTTTTACACGCATAAACTACGGTTCTTGAAGTGATTGCACCACAATTAAGCAAAGGAGAAGGATAAAAAAACCGTATCCAAGCCCGTAGTGAAGTTTCCATTCACACAATTTGGGATTTTGGTCAAATGTGAACATCCAATGTGTTTTCACATCTCACTGGGGAAAAATCACATTGCCCCCATATCTCCTTTCTTTACTTAAAGAAAAACGCAGCTTGTGAGCTTCAGGACTTGTCATTGCAGATATGTCTTAGGTTATACTTTGAGGAAAACAGTTAAGTATTGGAGCATATTTATGAACATGTTTTCATCTTCTAAATTTTTGGGACAGAGAATTATTCCCTAGTAATTAATTGCTGCAACTGTCTTAACTGTCAAAACTAAAGATTAATCTTTCAGTAGCACTTAAAGCAGAACAGCCAATGGCAACTGCTCAGGAGTATGACTCATAGGAAACACAGGGCAGAGCTGCTGAACGGCACACTGAGTGGGTCTAGCAGCTCACGTCTGGCTTTACTCACAAGGTATTAATAGAACCTTTACTCCTAAGTTAGCACCAAAATCCGACAAAACGCTCCCACTAAGAAAAGAAAGTTTTATCCTGCTACAAAAAAAGGGCTCTTCGATCACACTATACACTATTATAAAACAAATACTTAATTATTGCTTGTACTAGAATTTGAATCACTGGGGAAACACTTATTTTTTAAGATGTCTTAAAAATAACTATGAAAAATACTACCCGTAAATGTGGTATATAGGCTTGTAATAAACATGTATCATATGCCCAATCACTGTGATTAATTACAATAAAGCTTGGGTATAAAAGTTGGCTTTGACTTAGAAACTAAATACATGCATTTAGAAGCAAATGGTAAGGATCACTGGGGAGGCACACTGCAGAGCTTGGGAAAAGAAGCAGTTACTCAGTGAAAATGCTTTTGGCAACTCTTGACCTTTGAGTTCCTAACTTAAAGGACACACAAACAACACCATTCCCTGGCAAGTTCTCCTTGATAACCTGCTGGGAAGGGGACAGAATGCCCCGAAGCCATGTGACACGCACAATTTAGCAATTATGTGGCCAGAGGAGTATGATTCTGCTAAACCACTGGGGATTGCTGGTGTTCACAGGCTTCACACATTTATAGGGAAATCTAAAATCTAATACAGCATAATCAATATCAGAACGGATTCTCCATTCCAACAATGAATGAAATCGCACATTCTATAGGAAAAGCAAATTTGGAAGATTTCAAATATTTGATTCCATTTAATAAAAAATAAAATAAAAAGGAAATAGATGAGGACTTAAGACTATGTAGTAAAGAAACTATTTAAACGAGGTTTACAATTAAACAGAAGTCAAAATTAATGTGAAAATATTTTTAATCTTGGATTTAAAAAATAATATTTCTCCAGGTGAAAATTAATTAAGCTGATTTAACTTTTCAACCAAAAGGCATTCTTTTACTAACTCACCCTGGATCTCATAGCAATTTTAATTTATTTCTATCTTACGGAACATGCAGAAGTAGGGTGGCAAGACCCATAATGCTAATGCTTTAAATATTTCAGTCTAACTGGAATTCAGTACATTTCCTCTCGGAGTAAAATTAAAGCGATTTTACTTTTGTTTACTTAATATAAAAATATATTTTTTGTATTTGACTTTTTAACAAATAGAAAATGGTTTTCTTCCCCTCTTAAAAAGTAAAATCATTTTCAAGCTTATATATTTACATGAAAGTGCTGCTCAACATTTTCACTGTCATAGCTCCATTTTACATGGATTGTTTCCAGAATTTCATGCCTTTGTCAATCATGTCTCAATTACAGCATGGCTGATTGGGCCCCTTCACCTCCGTCGGTCTCTGTTGCCAGGTACTGCCAGCCATATGTTGTGGAAGTGACTTGAGTAGCCACCACAGATCCAAAGCGCCTCAGTGTGTGCTGGGGTCACTGCCATCCCCTCAGAGAACCCAGAACAGATGCTCTACACACAGGGCCTGAAGCGTAGTCCGCTTTCAGAAGACCCCCTGAGTATCACAAACCCAGACACCAGGACATAGGCAATTGAGCCAACTACCCACATCTATATCTCACTCCAACATCTGCTTCAAGACACTTCAGTGGCATTTGGAATGTGCACTCTGACTTTTAGTTTATGTTCTTTAAAAAACAGTCAAACAATCAAAAATACATGGATGAAAGAATAAATGAATGCCTTTTATAATCTACGTGAGAGCAAATACGTAGCAAATAATCACAGTGATAGAGGCACGTTCAAGTGTTAGGGGAAAATTGGTTGGCGGAGAAATTGGATGTTGCTGTTCCAAGGATCCCAAAGTGCACTGTTTCGCTGAGGTAGTCTCCAGGGAAGTGTGATTTCTTAGCAGATGGAATGCAGGATAGGGCTCCCCAAACCAAGTCGCACAAAACTGGTATTCACCCATCACGACTTCACTTTGCGAGAACTCCTTGGCAATGGAATGTACAAGAACATTCCTCACACACAAAAGGTAGTGCAGGGCCCCTGAGCTCTTTCCTCCGTGTGCTCATCTCCAGCAGGAGTCCCTCTGGGCCCCGCCTCCTGGCACAGACATCCTGGCTGTAACCCTCCGTGTTAGAGGGACATCGGGATGCCTTTCTGCACCCTGAGGTCCTCACCAGTAGTGTGTGCTGCTTGTTTGCTTACTTAATGCCTCATTGGCAGAGATAACAGCAGTGATGATGCCTTTGAGAACATTTCTTGTAGCAATTAGGAAAGCCAAATTGGGCTAATTTATTTTTTTATTAAAATATTATTGAACTATCTCATTATTTTCTTAATAGATTAGAGTGGATTTCCAGTTCTATCTTTGTTAAATTTTATGTTTTAATTGCAGTCTACAGTCAATATTATTTTGTATTAGTTTCAGGTTACAGCATTGTGGTTAGATAATCATACACTTTACTAAATGATTCCCTGATATTTCCAGGATCGATCTTAAATTCTTAGACCCACACACAACACATCATCTGGCAATTAACAAGGACTTGCTGAATATGAAATCACGCCTACTGTGTTAACAAGAAGGCGACCTAGTTAACAACATGGATATACACTTCTGATGCCTCTATATCTTAGCTTTGCGACCTTGAGCAAGTCACCAAACCTTGCTGAACCTCGTAACCCCCAGAATGAGGTAAAATAAAACCTTTCCAGATTTTGGGCGTCTACATTAGCTAAGGCATGTAAGACGCTCTTCGAAAGGACTGGCCCTGTTGTCATCCTATTGTGCCTTTGTCAAAAGTAACTCGCACTCATTGCCCAAGCACCATTCCATTCCCCAAACACTTTCTCTCCCTCTCCTTGCTTTATTTTCTAGAATATTTTCACCCTCAGATGGCTCCATTGCTTCCGTGTTTGTTTTGCTTTGTCTGTCTTCCCCTCATTTTGAGTAAGTGAGTGCAGAGATTATTGCCTGTTTTGTTCCTCACTCTCTCTACACTATTAGAGCTCTATGAATATTTAATAATTGAGTGGTACCTTAATAATGTGTTAATAAGTAAATGAGAGGCTGGATTTAGTTAAAATACTTCTTTGCCATGCTGTGGGATTACATGGAATACTTTGCCATACATTTATTAAAATATCTCTTTCCAAACCTTTCGGGCCAAAGAAAAATTTTCCTCTCCTCTCCCCTCCCCCCCCCCCCCCCCCCCTCCCCCCCCCCTCCCCTCCCCCCTCCCCTCCCCTCCCCTCCCCTCCCCTCCTCTCCTCTCCTCTCCTCTCCTCTCCTCTCCTCTCCTCTCCTCTCCCCTCCCCCCCCCCCTCCCCCCTCCCCTCCCCTCCCTTCCCCTCCTCTCCTCTCCTCTCCCCTCCTCTCCTCTCCTCTCCTCTCCTCTCCTCTCCTCTCCTCTCCACTCCTCTCCTCTCTCCTCTCCTCTCCTCTCCTCTCCTCTCCTCTCCTCTCCTCTCCTCTTCTTTTTTTTCAGGAAGAGATGTACACATTTATTAAATCAGGAAAAGTTAGAGAAAGAAATCCCTAATTTTAAATGCCTCCCTCAGCACCAACTATTCTTGCTGTAGATGAAAGGTAAAGTAAGCCTGCACTGAGAGGCATATGATTACAATAAAGAGAGGGCAGAAAATCCCCTTTCAGGAGAGAAGGTTAGAACTTACACATGTTTAGAATTACCAAGAGAGCTATTTGTCCTCCTAATGCACACGGAGGGGCTCTGTCAGCACTGTGCACGCTGCCTGGAACGAGTCCTCTGCTCTTTTGTGAAATGTCTCTGTCACTTACTTTAAGTGGGAGTGTTAACACCTTTGCTATTTCTCTAAAAATGGGGTTTGCTTCCTTTTGAGTTAAAAAAAATTGCTATAAAAGGAAGCATTAAGCAAGTTAACAAAGTACATTTTTGAAGGATCAAGCTAAGGAAGGCAATACTTCCTTAAAAGGTTTCACTTCTTACTTCCCACCTTGTTTAACGGTGTGACAGAACACCCGTGGAAAGGCTCAAAGGAGAAATATGCTGAAACTCAGTTACCTGTGTTAGTGAACCACCTACAGATACTTAAAAATATTCTCTCTCACAGGTACCCAGTGTGAACCAAGGGCTTTATGTGTGCCTCTCTTTCCCCATTATCATATGAACGCTGTGTCCGAAAGGGCCGTAAAATATCCATCTGAACTCCAAGCGATTGGACAGCACCTTTAGCTGTGTGCGGACTGCTCAGCATGTGTGGGCTACCACGCCGGCCTGGACAGCATCTCTATTTGCAGTCCCAGAGAACCCAAAGCGGACTTGAGTTAGTCCAATTGATTTTTCTGCAACTTGTGAAATCAGCAGACTAGATACACAACACCAGGAATTCTGTAAAGATTTAATTCTTCTACATAATTTTATCTGAAATAGAAAGGTTATATGTATGAGTAGAGTTTCCCTGGATAAAACCTCTAGTTTTTGCTTGTAGATCTGGCCACTGTAATTCCCTTTCAAGAGGGGGAAATGCCCTCAAATAGGAAAGAATCTGTGTACTGAACATTTAGTCTTTATACAAACTCATTCTTGAAGTTTCAGACATCAAATATCCACAGAGAGCCCCTCAGAGATTCTTTCTTAGCTTTGTTCTAAAAATAGTTTTGGAGTGCCTGCCAGACACAGAAGGTTGTACTTGAATATTCTTGGTTGAACTGTTGGTATTTCAAAGATTTATTGTTGATTATTAGTTGAATTTTTGTTGGTTCAACAAATATTAATACAACAAACTTGAGAGAAGTGTGAGTAAACTAAGAAGGTCCTATGCAGTCACTCATTCTCCAGATGCCCTACTGTCACCCTGGCACACTGGAGAAAACCAGCTGACATCACAGGTCTAACAGCTTTGTCCCCAACCCTGCCTCTCTCCTGTCCATCCATCCTGTTCATTCTCTCCTTATATCACATTCTTTTTTTTAAATCCTCACCTGAGGATATGTTTATTAATTTTAGAGAGAAAGGGAGAGAGAGAGAGAGAGAGAGAGAGAGAGAGAGAGAGAGAGAGAGAGAGAGAGGTGAAAGCAAGAGAGCATATGGTTGCCTCCCAGATGCACCCTGAGTGGGGATACAACTCAAAAACTGGGTATGTGCCCTGACTGGGAATAGAACCCACAATGATTTGGTGTATGGAACAATGTTCCAACCAACTGAGCCACCCGGCCAGGGCTTTATCACATTCTTGATCAAGATTCTTCAGCAGTTCTCCACTGCCTGCCATAGGATCAAGTTCCATTTCTAAACCTCACAGTCTAGGCAACTTCAATCTCATCCCTCCTTTGCACACTTACACACATTATGCCCCAGTCATACCATACTCCCAGGGAATGAGTTTGTCATCTTCTGCTTCCACGCTTCTCCCTAGAAGGCCTTCATCCATCTTACATACATTAATACCTCACTCAAGGCACAGTCCTCCACCAAGCCTCTGGAAATAATTCCAGCTGGAAGCGACTTCTTCTTCTACCCTTTCTGTGCTCTGAGCACGTTTTATTTGTAACACCATTTCCATTCCCACTTTTGACATTTATTTTTATTTGTTACTGCTTTCCCCCCCCCCAAATGCATTGTAATCTTGCAGAAGACAAAGCTAGCTCTCACTTTTATACACTTATCTGCATCCTTATTCCCCCTTCTTATGTGTTGAAGACATGGGAGAAAAACATTTCAAAATGAAAACAAAACGAACCGTCAATTGATATATAAACAAATAATTGAAAAATTTGAATGCTTTCTTTATTTGCAAATTTATTTCTCACAATAATTATTCATTTAGCTTACTAATAAAAATGCAGTATTTATTATTCCATTTGTTTAAAGAACCTCCAAAGAACCAATGTGTAGAATAAGAAAAAATAAACAAGTTAAATTAAATTCCCAAAGACCAAAGATAAAATCATCTATTAAATAATTAAAGTTTATTGACACTTCAGTTGATTACTAAAATAGCTGTGTCTCATAGATTTAAAGTTGACATGTTATAGGTATGTTTGGGAGCAGGGAACGGTGTACTTGTGTTGAAAGAAGCTAAAAGCATGGAGAAGGAAAGGATACAGTGTGGGAGCAGCCGTCCAGCAAATGATAACATAGAACAACACATGTTGTCCTTGTAATTAGACCTTCTAAATGTTATAAAAACGGAGTATTTTATATTGAGGACAGGCTTTGGGGCATGTCAGGGGGCTTTAGTCACAACGCACTGGAAAGTACACTACAAAATTCAGACAGGATGCTAAAATAAACTGAAGAAGATAACATACAATAGAATACTAATTCCAAGGGCAGGAAACATACCAGATACATGTTTTAATAATCCAAGTAAGAATCTACTTTAAGAAAATGCAAAAAGTGATAGAGTAAAAAGAAAACAAGAATAAAAGCAAAATATTCCAAAAGAGACATGGAATCATTTGTTAACCAAATAGATTTGCTAAATATAATACCAAAGGTAAGAAACAATTAAATTACACAATCAGTTAATTACTCAGGATCATTAAAAAAATCATTCATTTACTTAGAAAAGCTCAATCTACTGTGAAGACAAACATTCACCAATGGCTGTCCCTTCTATAACAAGGTATTTACTAGAGTTATAACACTCTCTAGGAACACAGAGGTGAAAACAAGAATTCTCCCTTGGGATTCAGAGTCTGCTTCCTAGATATATCAACTTCATCTTTGTTTCTATAAAGAAGCAGAAGTTGATCTGGCAGTTAATTTACTCTCAAAGGCTTATGGGAAAGAACCCAGGACCATCCAGAATATTACTGTCTCACAGAAATACATTATAAGCCATGTATCTATTGAACATTTTAAGTAGCCATAATTAAAAAATAGAATAGAAATTAATTTAATAATTTTAACATATAATTCTTATTAAAAAAAAAACCACATTGATGACTTTTCACATCTTTTTTGGAGGGGATGTAAAGTTTTTGAAATTCCATATATATTTCATATTTACATCTCAACTCAGACTACCTACATTTCAAAGGCTTAATAGCCAGGCGTGGCCAGTGGCTACTGGATACTGTATTGGACAACATATTGTTAGAAGACAGTGAGAGATTAGGTTAGACTGCAGCTTAGGTCCGAGTCTTAGTAGAAATTAATAATTTTTTGAAAGGCTTCTCTTCTACATCAAGAATTTTAAATTTTGGGTATCAAAGAAGATGGTGACATAGGTAAATGTGGTACTTGCTTACTCCCACAACCACATCAAAATTACAACAAAAATGCAGAACAACCATCATTCAAAATTGCCTGAAATATGGCTGAATGGAAGTCCTACAAGTAGAGAATTAGAGTAGAAAACACACTGAGACTGGTAGAACGGGCAGAGGCACAGAACAGGCTGGTCCGAAACCCAGGTCTCCTGTGAGGAGCAAACCCAGCCTCACACCAAACCCCTCAGCCCAGGGTTCCAGATATGGGAAGAAAAGTCCCCATAACTTTAGGCTATAAAAACCAGCAGGGATTGTGGCTAAGTGACACAGAGGCTTCTGGAGACCCAGGCAGTTCCTCTTAAAGGGCCAGCATATGGACTTACTCTAACACGCTCCCTCTGAGCTCCAGCAGCGGGGCAGCAGCTCAAAAGAATACAGGGACAGGAGGAACTGGATTGTCTAGCATCAGGGCAGGACCTCAGGGGTGGCTTTCTCCTAGTGAGGGGTGCTTGTGGAGTCATTGTTTCTATGCTAATACCTCCCCTATCACAGAGCTGACTAGCAAGCAGCATCAACATGGCTCAAACTGTTTGCTCAGCCCTGATGATTCCCTGAGATTCCACCCCACCTAATTTGCAGTCCAACCCAAGCTGTTTTCAGCTTTTCTTTTTTTAAAAAAAAAATATATTTTATTGATTTTTTACAGAGAGGAAGGGAGAGGGATAGGGAGTTAGAAACATCGATGAGAGAGAAACATCGACTAGCTGCCTCCTGCACACCCCCTACTGGGGATGTGCCCGCAACCAAGGTACATGCCCTTGACCGGAATTGAACCTGGGACCTTTCAGTCCACAGGTCAACGCTCTATCCACTGAGCCAAACTGGTTAGGGCAGCTTTTCTATATGAATGGCCTGTCCTGGTATAGGCTTCAGACTCTCCTAAAATCTCTCAGACAAGCAGCAGCTTATGTCAGCATGCCCCATACCACTCAGTAAGAGGCACCAGGCCTGGCACTCACAGCAGCTTGCATGGCTTCACAGCTTGACCTCTCCTGAGCAGTTTCAAGCCCAATACAAGTAGGACCCACCTGCAGACCACTCTGTAGCTCCTGCAAGTCAGCCCCACACAGGGCATAGCCATGTCTGACTTTCCACTTCTGGGAGACCCCAGGACCAGTGAACCCTGTGGACAGTTTCAGACCATGCCAGATTACAACTCTGCACATCCACAAGCAGCACACTCAAGGGGCAGATCAGTGAGCACCAAAGTCCCAGTGAAGCAAGTCCTGCATAGTAGCTCTTCTGCTGTAGTCATAGCTGGTCCTCACAGTCAATTGGCCTGGAGGTCAACTCCTCCCAGTGATGCTAACAGCAATCAAGGCTCCACTATAAAGACAGTTCATACAGCCTACACAGGGGTGCACCTAGAGTGCACAGCTTAGGTGACTGGAGAAGCTGGACCATGGGGCCCTACAGGACACGAACTACACAAAGCCACTCTACCAATTCCAGGAGACAGAGCATCACTACCTAATACATAGAAACAAACACAGGGAAGCAGCCAAAAAGCAGAGACAAAGAAACATGTCACAAATAAAAGACTAGAAGAACTCTACAGAAAAAGAACTAAATGAAATGGAAGCAAGAGAATTACTAAATACAGAGTTCAAAGCAATGGTTATAAGGTTGCTCAAGGAACTTAATGATAGACTCAAGGGGCTTAGTGAGAATTTCAAAAATTTTACTGAATACATCAAAGGCATGAAAAAGGACCAGTCAGAAATGAAGTACACACTAACTGAAATAAAGAATAATTTATAGGGAATCAACAGTAGAGTAGAGGATGCTGAGTATCAAATCAGTTATTTGGCATATGAGGAAGCAAAAAACACCCAATTAGAACAGCAAAAAGAAAAAAAGAATTAAAAAACATGAAGATAGTTTAAGGCAGCGGTTCTCAACCTGTGGGTCATAGCCCCTTTGGGGGTCGAATGACCCTTTCACAAGGGGTCACTTAAGGCCATCGGAAAACACATATATAATTACATATTGTTTTTGTGATTAATCACTATGCTTTAATTATGTTCAATTTGTAACAATGAAAATACATACTGCATATCAGATATTTACATTACGATTCATAACAGTAGCAAAATTACAGTTATGAAGTAGCAATGAAATAATTATATGGTTGGGGTTCACCACAACATGAGGAACTGTATTAAAGGGTCGGTCACGGCATTAGGAAGGTTGAGAACCACTGGTTTAAGGAGTCTCTGGGACAACTTCAAGCAAACCAACATTCGCATAATGGAGGTACCAAAAGGAGAAGAGAGAGAGCAAGGTATTGGAAACCTTTTTGAAGAAATAATGACAGAAAACTTTCCCCACCTGGTGAAAGAATAGACTTATATGTCAAGGAAGCACAGACAGTCCCAAACAAGGTGAACTCAAAGAGACCCATAGCAAGTCACATCATAATTAAAATGCCATGGGTTAAAGATGTACAGAGAATCTTAAAAGCAGCAAGAGAAAAGCAGTTAATTATCTACAATGGAGCACCCATATGAATGTCAGCGGATTTCTCAACAGAAACTTTGAAGGTCACAAGGGAGTGGCAAGAAATATTCAAAATGATGAATAGCAAGGACCTACAACCAACATTATGCTACCCAGCATAGCTATCATTTAAAATTTAAGGTCAGATAAAGACCTTCCCAGACAAGAAAAAGCTAAAGGAGTTCATCACTACCCAACCAATATTACATGAAATGTTAAAGGGTATTCAGTATTCTTTAAGAAGAAGAAGGAGAAGAAGAAAACAAACAAAACAAAACAAAACAAAAATCAAAGATATGAACAAAAAGAAATGGTAATAAATACATATGTATCAACAATTGACTCTAAAAATGAAGATAAATGGACAAGGAATCTAATGAACAAAATAAACTGATGAATACAGACTGATGAATCTCAGAGGGGAAAGGGGGGAGGTGGGAAGAGATTAACCAAAGAAGTTATATGATGTATGCATTACCTATGGACACAGACATTAGGGTGGTGAAGGCCTGGGGCAATGTGGGAAATGGGTGGAAGGTGGCAATGTGAGGAACAATGAGGGGCATCTGTGATACTCTACAATAAAGATTAAAAAAAAGAATCTTAAATTTTGCCTTTTGAGCAATAAGAAGCCTGTGTGTATGTGTGTGTGTGTGTAATCACTGTAACAGAAAGTCATTAAAAGTTTATATTACAGAAAGTTAAGTTTGGCTAAAAATAAAGCATAATTTAAGGATCCTCACTGTCCCAGACAAAGCTTGGGCAATAAATTGGTAATATAAGTTGCAGTATACTTATACAAAAGATTATGATATAGTTAAATGGTACAGTTTAACTGTTCAAAAATAGTTAAAATAGGGCATGGGATGTTAATGAGAGAGTAGTGATTATTATGCAATTTTCTAAGAATTTTAGAATTAGAAAAAAATTTTAAGAAAAAAAGATTTTAATAGATACTTGGGAAGATAAGGGAGTGGTGGGACTAGACACATGGATGAAAAAGACAATCTAAATCAACATTAGGTTGCCAGATAAAATGTAAAAATGGCAATTAAATTCTAATTTGTAAATAAACAATATTTGAGAGTATAAGTATGTGTTCGGTCTGAGCCCCTCTGCCAGGGACTGGAACCTCTTGGATGCTGGGTATTCGACAGAGAAGCCATGAGGAGTCGTGGGGGTATAAGAGAGTATTGCTTGCCAAATAGTCACTGCTACAACATGAGTTATTAGACAAAGCAGTTCTTCAAGGTAAAGTCCTATACAGTAGCTGTACACCAGCTGGGTAACAATACATCTTTCCTACAAAGGAGCAGTGTCCTCCAACTTAGGAGCTATATAACAACTATCCTTAGAGTAACAGCCTCACTTAGAAGCCGCCTCTGTGCTGGCTGCCTACTGGTCAGTAACATACTTTAATACTAACTCCGACAAAAGAGGATTTTTTTTTACAAATAGTGACCTCACTATTTGGGGTTATAGAAGGGCACACTTGTGCAGTGTGCATAATCAGATTACTGTGGCCTTGCTCTTGCACTTATGTATAGCAAAGTAACCTTGAACATTCTGATTAAGTTTCCCATGCTCAGAGTAGCCTTGATCATCCAGTGCTCTCTAAACAGGGTCCTGACAGTATGTTACAAATCTATAATAATAAAAGTGCAATATGCTAATTAGACTGTACATCCTTCTGGATGACCTTCCGGATAAAGCCAAGGCTGCAAGGGAAGCCCGGGTCCCCGGGTGCCAGAGGGAAGCCGATGCCCGCAGTTGGGGGAAGGAAGGAATACTCTTGCACAAATTTCATGCATCAGGCCTCTAGTATTACATAATTATACCAAAAATTTCATCATGGTTTATCTGACATACTCAAGCAAAGTTATGAAAGCTGAGTTTGGAAGTTCATATTAGGAAGTCCAAATCAGTTCATGAACATTATCATCCATAATTTTCAAAGTAGCATTATTTGGCAATCCCTTTGCATTATCATAATTTAATGATAAGGAAAATAAGTCTTAACTTAGGTAACATGCCAGAGGTCACATAGCTAGTAAATGGCAGAAACTGAATTTGAAATGAGGTATGCTTTTTACCATAGAAATATTTATTTCAGGGATGAATATTATTGGAAATAGATGGGCTAGACCAGTGGTTCTCAACCTTCCTAATGCCACGACCCTTTAATACAGTTCCTCATGTTGTGGTGACTCCCAATTTCACTGTTACAAATTGAACATAATTAAAGCATAATGATTAATCACAAAAACAATATGTAATTATATATGTGTTTTCCGATGGTCTTAGGCGACCCCTGTGAAAGGGTTGTTTGACCCCCAAAGGGATCACAACCCACAGCTTGAGAACCGCTGGGCTAGACATTCATGAAGAGCATGGAAGCTGAAAGTATTTATTCTCCCCTGTGACTCCAAGATTAAAGAATCCACTTCCTGCAAAGATGTAGCAGATCTGGATAAGATCAGACCAACACTTTGCAAATAAGAACTAGAAAATTTGGATAAGATGTAAAATCAGAGAGGTACCCAGGCAGTGAAGACTTAAGGGGCTAAGATTTTTTTTGGGGGGGGGGGAAGTCCATGAAAGTGAGTAAACATTGACACTACTCTTCCTCTGGAAACATTTGCTTTTCAGACAAGATGACCTTGGAGGCTGAGCATCCTAGAGAAAGTAGGAGTTAAGCTGAGCAAAGCTTCAGCTAGTCACATGGAGTAGAGGAATCAATATATTTCAGACCTATTATTGTAGTCAAAATGAAACAATCAGAATTCTAGAGACACATGTGTACAAATTTTTAATTTAGTTTAATATATTTTTTTAAATTTATCTTTATTGTTGAAAGTATAACAGATGTCCCCTTTGTTTGTTTGTTTCCCATTGATCCCCTCCACGCATTACCCACCCCTCCCAGGCCTACAGCACTCTATTGTCTGTGTCCATGGGTTATGCATATATGCATATAAGTTCCCCAGTTAATCACTCCAAGAGACACAAGTGTATAATATTTTTATACTGTTTATCTTTCAAAAGATTTACCTATTTATAGGTGGTGACCAAGTAACAAAAAGTGATCAGAGATTTAGAGAGTCTCTCAGTGCTGGGACATAAGAGTTGGCGTCTAAGGGCCACCCAGACTTTTACTTGAGACCACTGGAGGGCTACATCTTAGATGCAAGGCTGGTGTGAAATAAACCAGTAGTCACGAAATGACATTCGGTTACAAATCAGATCAATCCAAAACTGGACTAAAGTAAAATATTTGTACACTAAAAGACTCTAAAAGCAAAAATAAATAAACAAATAAACAAACAAAACAAACAAATAAAATGTTTTCTGAAAGAAAAACATTTTTTTAATATAAAGCTTTAAAAATAAAATCCATCCAAAACCACTGGACATACCAGAAAATGAGATCAAAATAAAGGATAAAAGAAAGAAGACAATTTGCTGATGATCTAGATATTGTTATTATTGGACAGATACTAAAAAAATCATGCAATTATATAATTAAGATGTATGATTAGATCGTAATTTTTAAATGATAGTGGTACCCATACTAAAACTCAAATGTGAACTCTAGAGGAAAAAAAATAATGAAATTAAGACTCTATAAACAAGGCTAATAACAGATAACATTCTGCTGAAATGCAGATCAACTTACTGATATAAGTTAGTAGAGAATATAAGACTGAAACACAGAGAAAAACCATGGGGACTGTTAAAATAAGGCTAAAAAATTTATGGAGCATAAAAATATACATGCAATTGGAGCATCAGAAAGAGAGACAAAATTCAACAATATAACATTTAAGGAATGGTTTTGGGGAATTTTTCAAAGCCAACTAAACAATTTAGGAATAAATTCTATAAGTACTACAATTGCTAAAGAGGATTGGAAACAAAACAGATTATACTTAAGCTATTGAAATCCTAATATATATGAAAGGCATTCATAGGAAGAAAACAAAAGAGCAACAATAAGGCTAAAAGCAAACTTCTCAATTAAAAAGCTAAATCTAGAAGACAAAATGATATTCTCCAAAAATTTAAAATAATTTAATTTAATCTAGAATTTTATACCTAGCAAAAATGCCCCTCAAAAATAAAGGTGAAATTAAATTATTTGCAAAAAAAAAAAGAAAGAAAGAAAAAAATTTAAACAAGTAGACCTGAATAAAAATGGCCAAAAATGCTAAAAAAACAAACACACAAAAAAAAAACCCAAAAAACAAACAAACCTGCAAGCAGAATGAAATAAATTTCATGCAAATACAAGAAAAAAATGAAGAATAAAGTTACCTGGTGAATCTAAATAAATATTTGCTGTAAGCAACAATAATAGTATCTTTTGTGTTTTAATATACATATACAATTAAAATAATTTAAAAATGGCAGGGAGGAATAGCTTGTATCAATGTTTGTTAAAGTCTTTTCACTATACATACATTGGAAAATATTCTTATTTTACATAGATCATACTATTTTGAAGATAAATGCTGATGTATTTAGGACAACTAAGAAAATGTGGTAAGGAACTGTATAATTAATATATTTTTGAAAGAGATAAAGGAGTTATAAAACATACAGTATTAGCAAATGCAATAAGACAATAAAAAGCAAGGAAGGAAGGAATAAATCTATCTCTGTTTATAGATGATATGATTGTTTATGTAGAAAATTTGAAAGAATCAACAAAAATGCTCCTGGAACTAAGTGATTACAGCAAGTTTGAAGACTATAAGCTTAATAAATGAGTCAATCACTTTCCTATATATTAGAAATAAAGAAATAAAGTTTAAAATTAAAAAAAAAACACTGAGATACCACTATAAACCATTTACATTAACACATAACATTGAAAAATAAAATACTTTGGCATAAATCTAGCAAAACATGTGCATGGACTATATAAGAAAAACTATACAACTCGGATGAAATCAGAGAACTGAATAAAATGAGAGATATTCTATGCTCATGGAGAAAAAGACTCAATATTGTTCAATGTCTCCCAAATTGATCTATAGGCTTAGTGCAATCCCAGGCAAAATCCAGCAAGTTATTTTGTGGATATCACCCAACATATCCTAATGTTTATATGGGAATGCAAAAGACTCAGAATAGACAGCTCAATATTATATGAGAAGAACAAAGTTGGAGGAATGATATAACCCAACTTCAGATATATAAACCTGTAGTGATCAAGACAGTATGGTATTGGTGAGAAAATAGACAAATAAATTAATGGAACAGAATACAGAGCCAAAAAATAGACCTACATAAACATAGTCAACTGGCCTTATAAAAAGAATCAAAGATGCCCTGACTGGTTTGGCTCAGTGGATGGAGCATCAGCCTACAGACTGAAGAGTCCCAGGTTCGATTCTGGCCAAGGGCACATGCCTGGGTTGCAGGCTCGATCCCCAGTAGGGGCCGTGCAGGAGGCAGTCGATCAATGATTCTCTCTCATCATTGATGTATCTCTCTCTCTCTCTCTCTCTCTCTCTCTCTCTCTCTCTCTCTCCCCCCCCCTTCCTCTCTTAAATCAATAAAGGAATATATTTAAAAAAAAGAATCACAGAGAATACAATCTTATATAAAAGAAGTCTAAAATGCAAATTGACTGAATGGCAGAATGACCAGTCGCTATGATGTGCACTGACCATTAGAGGACAGACGCTCAATGCAGGATCTGCCCCCTGTTGGTCAGTGTGCTCCCATAAGGGGAGCGCTGCTCAGCCAGAAACCCTAGTGAGCCCTGCGGCGATGGCGGGAGCCTCTCCCACCTCTGAGGCAGCACAGGGAGTGGGCCTAAGCAGTCAGTTGGAAAAATATGTTCCAACTAGAGGCCCAGTGCACAAAAATTTGTGCACTGGGGGGGGGGGAGTCCCTCAGCCCGGCCTGTGCCCTCTCGCAGTCTGGGACCCCTCGGGAGATAACGACCTGCTGGCTTAGGCCTGCTCCTGGGTGGCAGAGGGCAGGCCCAATCCCTAGGTGCAGCCCCTGGTCGGGCTCAGAGCAGGGCCGATTGGGGAGTTGGGGCACCGCCCCCTGTCATGCACAGAGCAGGGCAGATTGGGAGGTTGCGATGCCACCCTCAGTCACGCTCAGGGTAGGGCCGATTGGGGGGTTGGGGCACCGCCCCGTCACACTCAAGGCAGGGTCAATGGGGAGGTTGCGGCACCACCCCCTGTCACACAAAGAGCAGGGCCAACCAGGGGGTTGGGGAGCTCCCCCCTGTCACGCACAGAGCAGGGCCGATCAGGGGGTTGGGGCACCGCCACTCTCACACTCAGGGCAGGGCCGATGGGGAGGTTATGGCTCTACCCCGTCACACACAGAGTAGGGCCCGTGGGGTGGGGGGGTTTGGGTCCTGCCCCCTGTCACACTGATCCCGGTGCTGGGAGGCATATTACCCTTTTACTATATAGAATAGGGGCCTGGTGCATGGGTGGGGTCTGGCTGGTTTGCCCTGAAGGGTGTCCTGGATCAGGGTGGGGGTCCCAACTGGGGTGCCTGGCCAGCCTGGATGAGGGGATGATGGCTGTTTGCAGCTGGTCACACACCCTTCAGGGTGGGGGTCCCCACTGGGGTGCCTGGCCAGCCTGGGTGAGGGGCTGAGGGCTGTTTTCAGGCTGGGACTGAAGCTCCCAACCACTCCTTTTTTCTTTTCTTTTTTTTTTTTTTTATTCTGGGGCAGCTTTAGCTCTGAGGCTTGGCTCCAGCTCTGAGGCCTCAGCTGCTGAAAGAAGGTATCTGGTTTGTTTAGGTTCTATAATTGAAACTCTGTAGTTTCAACTCCAGCTCTGAGATCCCGGCTCACTGAAAGCAGGTTTCTAGGGTATTGTTTAGCTTCTATATTTGTTACAATGTTCAAACTGCCAGCTCAGAGGCCTGCAGCGGCAGGTGGGGAACGTTGCAGTCCTCTGTCACTGAAGCAAGCAAGCCTCATGTTCAGTTTAAGCTGCCTGGCTGCCGGCCGCCATCTTGGCTGGCAGTTAATTTGCATATAGCCCTGATTAGCCAATGGGAAGGGTAGCAGTCGTACGCCAATTACCATGTTTCTCTTTTATTAGATAGGATGCTCATGGATCACTTTGAGGGCCTCAAGACTTCAGTGGAAGAAGCAACAGCAGGCAGGGTGGAAACAGCAAGAGAACTGGGATTAGCCATGGAGCCTGAGGATGTGACTGAATCCTGCATCTCAGGATGGGATCTCAGTGGACAAGGAGCTGCTTCTTAGGACGAGCAAACGATATGAGTCACTGAGATGGAATCTATTCCTGATGAAGATGCTGTGAATATTGTTGAAATAAAAAAAGGATTTAAAATATCACATAGACTAAGTCAGTAAAGCAGCGGCAGGGTGAGAGGGCTGACTCCAACTTTGAAAGTTTTTATTTGAGTAAAATGCTGTCAGCATGCAACAGAGCAGTCACAGGTCAATCAGAGGGACAGATATTGTTGTCTTATTTTTAAAGGTTGCCACAGCCATGCAAACGTCACCTTCCGCACTGAGGCAAGACGCTCCACCAGAAAGAGTACGATGATGCCTAGTGGAAGGCTCGAATGATGCTCAGTATTTTTAACAACAATGTATGTTCAATTAAACTATGGGTATTGTTTCTTAAACATAATGCAATTACACACTTAATAGACTGCAGTGTAGTGTAAACATAGCTTTTATATATCCTGGGAAACCAAAAAATTCAAGGGACTCAATTTATTGTGATATTTGCTTTATCGTGATGGTCTGGACCCAAACCCACATTATCTCCTAACTATGTCAATATTATTTATTTATTTATTTATTTCTTATTTTTTTTTAAAATATATATTTTATTGATTTTTTACAGAGAGGAAGGGAGAGAGATAGAGAGTTAGAAACATCGATGAGAGAGAAACATCGATCAGCTGCCTCCTGCACATCTCCTACTGGGGATATGCCCGCAACCCAGGTACATGCCCTTGACCGGAATCGAACCTGGGACCTTTCAGTCCGCAGGCCGACGCTCTATCCACTGAGCCAAACCGGTTTTGGCTATTTATTTCTTATTTTAATCGACTATTATTTTGAACAGTTTTAGGTTCATAGCAAAATAAATAAGAGTGTACATACATTCCTATGTATCCTCTGTCCCTTTGTATGCAGAGTCTCTGCCTTTATCAATATTTCCCACCAGGGTGGTGTACTGTACATGTTACAACTGATAAACCACATTTATACATCATTATCATGCAAAGACCATTGTTTACATTCAGGTTCACTCTCGGTGTTGTATATTTTATGGTTAGGACATGTATCCATCATAACTATTTTATACAGAATATTTTCATGGCCCTTAAAACCCTCCGTGTTCTGGGTACCTTACTTTATTCTTCCTGAACTCTTAATAGCCCTTGATCCTTTTACTGTCTCCATTGTTATGCTTCTTCCAGGATTTTATATGGTTGGAATCATGCAGTATATAACTTTTTCACTTGGCTTCTTTCATTTTATAATAACCCCTTACCTTTCCTCCCTGCTTTTTCTTGGCTTAATATTCATTTCTTTTTACCACCAAATAACATTTTACTGTCTGGATGTACCATAATTTATTTAACCATTCACCTAGTGAAGAATACCTTGGTTGCTAAGAATAAAGCTTCTATAAAGAAAGGTCTGCGGGTTTTTTCAACTCATTTGGGTGAATGACAAAGACTGCTGGGTCACATGGTAGGAAGAAGTTTTACTCTCGCAGGCAGTGACTGAGAATTCCTGTTCTCCACATCCTCATCAGTATTTGGTGTTGTCAGTGTTTCTTACTCTGGCTCTTCTAATAAATGTATAGTGGCATCTCATTACTGTTTTAATTTGCAATCCTCTAATGACGTATGATGTTGTCTTGGCATACATTGCTTGACATTTCTATATCTTTCTAAGTGAAGTGTCTATAAAGGTCTTTGGTCCATTTTTAATCAGATTCTTTACTTTCTTATTGTTAAGTTTTAAGAATTCTTTTAATGTTTTAGGTAACACTCCTTTATCAGAAGTGTCTTTTGCAAATATTTTCTACTAGTCTGTGGCTTGTCTTCTTACTCTTGACATTGTCTTTTGTGGAGTGAAAACTTTTAATTTTAATTAAATCCAAGTTATTAATTATTTATTTCAAGGATCATGCCTCTGGTATTTTATCTAAAAAGGCATTGCCATACCCAATAATTAGAAACGATTTTTAAGTTAATTGCCCAGGTATACTATCGATTTATAAAGATGCTTAGGATTAAGAATTACTGTTTATATGAGCCCTGGTAAGGTAGCTCAGTTGGTTTGAGTGTCATCCCAATAAGCCAAGGTTGTGGGTTCAAACCCCAGGCAGGGCACATTAAAAAATCAACCAATGAAAGCATAACTAAGTGGAACAACAAATCTCTCTCTCTCTCTCTCTCTCTCTCTCTTCCTCTCTTTCTAAAATAAATAAAATAAAATTATTTTTAATATTTCAAGGATATTAAGCCTTTCTTACATATATTTTTTGTGTGAGATAGAATGCATTCCACATATGTAATTTTTGCCTTTAACTTATTTTTACTTCCCAAAACTTTAAAAATTTTATGTAGTCAAATTAATACTTTCATTTATAGATTTACTTTAGGAAGCCCTAAGTACATAATTATATGGATATTTACATATATTTTAAAGCTTTTATGGTTTATTGTAACACTTAATTACTTAATCCTTTTGGTATCATTTTTATATTAATATAGGTACTTTTATATTTACTTGCTTTGTTAGTCTTGAAATGATAGACTCAACTATTTGATTGTAGTTCTTCCACTCAATATGTAACATTAACCTTATATCTAGGGGTATCTTTTTGATGGCAAAACTAATGCTCATAGATAATAAGGTGACAAATAAGATATAGCCTATTTTTAAGAAGAAACCGATTTATGGACAGGTTGAAAGAAACAGATTGATCATAAGGATTATACTGTAAGAAGAGCTTTATCAAATCAATAACATTTGAACAGGAATTTAATTACAGGTAATCCTATCTAATAAAAGAGAAACATGTAATTAGCGTACGTCTGCTACCCTTCCCATTGGCTAATCAGGGCGATATGCAAATTAACTGCCAGCCAAGATGGCGGCCGGCAGCCAGGCAGCTTGAAACTAACATGAAGCTTGCTTGCTTCAGTGATGGAGGACGCCAATGTTCCCCGCCTGCCTTGCCGGCCTCTGAGCCTGCAGTTTGAAACATAGTTACAAATATAGAAGCTAAACAAAAGCCAAGAAACCTGCTTTCAGCGAGCTAGGATCTCAGAGCTGGATTTATACATTGTTTCAATTAATGAACACAAACAAACCAGATACCTGCTTTCAGCAGCAGAGGCCTCAGAGCTGGAGTCAGAGCTAAAGCTGGCCCAGAATAAAGAAAAAGAGCAGTTGGGAGCTTCAGTCACCCGCCAGCCTGAAAACAGCCCTCAGCCCCTCACCCAGACTGGCCAGGCACCCCAGTGGGGAGCCCCACCCTGATCCAGGACACCCTTCAGGGCAAACCAGCCAGCCCCCACCCATGCACCAGGCCTCTATTCTATATAGTAAAAGGGTAATATGCCTCCCAGCACCGGGATCAGCGGAGCCTCAAGGCCTCCCGGCAGCGGGATCAGTGTGACAGGGGGCAGCGCCCAAACCCCCTGATCGGCCCTGCTCTGTGTGTGACAGGGTGCGGCGCCCCAACACCCCCCCCCCATGGGCCCTGCTCTGTGTGTGATGAGGTAGAGCCATAACCTCCCCATTGGCCCTGCCCTGAGTGTGAGAGTGGCGGTGCCCCAACCCCTTGATACGCCCTGCTCTGTGTATGACAGGGGGCGGTGCCCCAACTCCCCTATCAGCCCTGCTCTGTGAGTGACAGGGGGGAGCTCCCCAACCCCCTGATCAACCCTGTTTTGTGAGTGACAGGGTACAGAGCCCCAACCCCCCTGATGGGCCCTGCTCTGTGCATGACAGGGGGTGGCGCCCCAACTCCGCAATCGGCCCTGCTCTGAGCCTGACCAGGGGCTGCACCTAGGGATTGGGCCTGCCCTCTGCCACCTGGGAGCAAGCCTAAGCCAGCAGGTCGTTATCTCCCGAGGTGTCCCAGACTGCGAGAGGGCACAAGCCGGGCTGAGGGACAAATTTTTGTGCACCGGGCCTCTAGTATTTCAATAGGAAAAGATGAAGTAGTAGGTATTCCATGCAGAAGAAAGAGATTATCTTTTATAGTTTCTTTTCTAATTTAAAGCAAATCACTGTTTGTAATGTAATGTAACTTATTGACATCAAATATAGACGTTTTCTAGTTTAAAAATCATGACTCTATAATATGCTCTCTCTTCTTCATGATATCTCATCTGTTTATATTTGCACATATATTCATTACATAACTGTAAAGGAATGGGAACTTGTCCAATTTCATAATTTAAAATAGATCATTGTGCTTAAAAAGATGTCTCAAGAATTTTGAAACAATGTATTTGGCTGCTTCTTTTCATTTGTTTTTCATTATTATTAAAATTGACTTTCATTTGGTACTCAAATTTTCTGACTGCCTTAGCATGCAGGGTTCTCAATGAGAATCCAATAGTAATGATCTATCTTTGGTCACTAAGTTGGCTACAATATTTTCATGATTAAAATTTTATACTGGCTATAAAATTACAAGGCAACAAGAAAATAGCTGCAGAAAGTATTCAGAGAGAAAAAATCCACATTTTTCACAAGCTGATTCTCATTCGCTCAGACCTGTATTGGACGCTTGCGTTGTTCTCATCACATC
Source organism: Myotis myotis (assembly GCF_014108235.1). Taxonomy (NCBI): domain Eukaryota; kingdom Metazoa; phylum Chordata; class Mammalia; order Chiroptera; family Vespertilionidae; genus Myotis; species Myotis myotis. The sequence goes on from NW_023416327.1 coordinate 4,841,541, forward strand.
CAATGATGACTGTGTATGGACGCCCTTCTCTCCTTTAAGAAATATGTTTTCACCTTAGTTCTGTCTGTCACACCTGTTTAGGCACACCGCTGTCTATCTGCAGTGGTTCTTTATACTTGCATGTTGAAGAAGGCATTTCAGTAATTATTCTTGATAAGCCAACAGTGCTGTCTGTTTCATTGTTCCTGACTCAAGTTCTGAATCTTCTTAACTTCAAGGAATTGTTACATCTGCATATGGCTAATGTAAAAAGTAATTCAAACATTACTTGAAAAATCATAACCTAAAGCTAAGAAATATTATAATTTTTATACTTTAAAGTTTAAATACTGTCCCTAGTTGTTGCAAGAACAGTACTTGGGAAGTGACTAATCCTGGAGTTGGGGAAGGGGAACAAGACTCACATGTTCTGTAACACAGTGTGAGGAAAATAAAAGCGTGTGGCTGTGCAGACATTCAAAGAAGAGGAAAGTCAGAGAGCCTAATCCAAACTGTGCCAACTACCAATAGAATGGCCTAGAGAGACTCAGTAAGCAGAGTTTCAGATAAAATGTGAGCTAAAGGCTTGCATGCATAGACTGGGACAAGAGGACAATGCTATAATCTAAACCAGCAGTTCTCAACCTGTGGGTCGCGATCCCTTTGGGGGTCGAACGATCCTTTCACAGGGGTCGCCTAAGACCATTGGAAAACACATATATAACTGCATATTGTTTTTGTGATTAATCACTATACTTTAATTATGTTCAATTTATAACAATGAAATTGGGGGTCACCACAACATGAGGAACTGTATTAAAGGGTCGCGGCATTAGGAGGGCTGAGAACCACTGAATAAACAGTTGAATGCAGTATGATACTTGCAGCAGTACCAAGAAATCATTTTAGTTGTTTTTTTTTGTTTTTTTTGCAGGCCATGTGGACAACTTTGGGTTATGAGTGCCTTAAACGAAAAAGGGAACTGATTGAGCATATAGGTGATGCGCAAGGGACTGGATGCCAAGTTGTGAAGAACTTGCATGCCAGGCTCCTGGTTTTGTCCATGGAAGCTTATACGAAGGAAAGTAACCTAAGGAGACCTTATATTTTCAAAATAGTTACAATATCATATCAAAACGGCACTTATTCATTTTTCATCTCTCCTTTGCCATTTTTGCTGGATTACATGTTATAAAGTACTTTTTAATTTTATTCTCTTTAGTTATAAGATTCCAGTTATAGCCACTGTACCAATGTTTTCCTTTAGCAAGATTTATTTGGTATTGACTTATATTAGTTTTTGCATTATAACTAGGATTTACATTAGCATTTACAAAGCAATTTCACATGAAAGTTTCATTTCATCATTAGACAGCACTATGAATACCCACTTTGTGGATGAAATGAGTTCAGAGACATGATAGGCACAGAAAATGCTAATGGAAGTGAGTTTGCTAAGGGGCACACATGATTAAATCGGACTGTATAAAATTGCTAGTGTTATAGGTTTAAATAAAATGGTTGAATATTGACAATTTTCTATGTTTCAACCTAATACATCTAGAAATAACGAAGTGACAATACAAGGCAGTATACACATTTTTTGTCAAAATGAGTGACAAATATAATAAATGCTATGGACAGACAATAATTATATCGAGTCAGGATGAGTATAGAGAAGACTGAGTTATCAATCTTTCCTCCATGACTATTTCCTTGACTTAATTTCTCCCTCAGGGCAGTGCCAATATCTCTTTCTTGTCTAAGTCAGTTGTAAGTTTCCACTTGCAGAAGCTGCTGGAACCTCAAGACATGGTATAATTCGGTAAAACATACCTCTCCCATTCACGTCTTCACCACATTCTCCTTTCAATGTTCCCACAGTAGAAACTAGACTTTTCTGGACTGCATTCTTCTCTTTCTTTCCCTGCACCACCTGTGAGCCCATGTTCAATGGAGTATATTTGAAATTATTAACACATCAATTTCTCTTTTTTAAAAAACATATTTTTGTATTGATTTCAGAGAGGAAGGGAGAGGGAGAGATAGAAACATCAATGATGAGAGAGAATCATTGATTGGCTGCCTCCTGCAAGCCCCCCACCGGGGACTGAGTCCACAACCCGCGCCTGTACCCTTGACTAGAATCGAACCTGGGGCCTTTCAGTTTGCTGGCCAACGCTCTATTCTCTGAGCCTAACTGGCTACGGCTCAATTTCTCTTTTGAGAATGCCTACATGTTCACAATTCAAGCATAGCTTGCAGCATCCAGCTATAGAACAATAGTTTTTTTTACTAATATATGTTTTTATTGAATTCAGAAAGGAAGAAGGAGAGAGAGAGAAACATCAATGATGAGAGAGAACCATTGATTAGCTGTCTCTTGCACACCCCCTACTGGGGATCTAGCCCACAACCTGGGCATGTGCCCTGGAATTGAACCTGGACCCTTCAGTCCACAGGCCGACACTGTATCCACTGAGCTGAACTAGCTAGGGCCAATAGTTTTTTGTTTGTTTTATTATTTTATTTATTTATTTTTTTAATAACCTTTTCACTATAGTCAAAATGTCTGGGAAAATGTACATATTTTGAGTGTTGAATTCAATAAATATTTACAAAATTAACAGACCCATGTAATCAACACCTAGGGAAAAAAAAACAAATATTGGAGATAACACAGAAGTTCCCTCATGCCTACTCCCAGCTACTCCTGTTCCTCAGATAGTGACTGTCCTAACCTATCACCATGCGAAATTTAACTTTTTTTTTGAACTTTAATCTCACCTGAAGATATATTTATTGATTTTAGAGAGAGAGAGGCAAGAAGAGAGCAGGGGAGAGAGGAAAAAACATCCATGTGAGAGAGAAACATGATATCGCCTCCCACAAATACCCCAACGGGAACTGAGCCTGCAACCTTCCAGTGCACAGGATGACACTTGAACCAACTGAGCCAGCTGGCCAGGGCACCTTTTTTGAACGTTATATAAATGTGATCATACAGTATATACTCTTTTGTGCAGGGTTTTTTTCTCAATAATTTGTTTCTGAGATTTATTCCCAATATTATGCATTATCGTAGTTCATTCATTTTTATTGTAAAGTTTTCCATCAAATAAACATACTGGGTTGTTTTCAGTTTATGGCTGTTTGGAATCTGGCTATTGTTAATATTCTTGTACATCTATCTGGTGCACATATGCCTAAATTTATGTTTGGTATATAACCCGTTGTTTGAGCATAATTTCTGCTTTAATAGGTAATGCTTAGAATTTTTCAAGAGTGCTTAAAATAATTTTTACTCTTCTTCACCATCAGTTAGTATTGTTATTCTTATTAATATCAGAAGTTCCAGTGGAAGTATAATAATATCTCATTGTGGTTTTAATTTGTAGTTTGCTAACATGAATGAAGTAGGAAATTTTATGTGTATTCTAGAGGCCCAGTGCACGGGATTCGTCACTGGTGGGGAGAGTGGCCTGCAGGGATTGTCTGCTGTGGGAGCACCACTCATCCTGGTCAGCCAAGCAGCATTCCCACTGTAGGAATGCACTGACCACCAGGGGGCAGCTCCTGTGTTGAGCGCCTGCCTCCTGGTGGTCAGTGTGCATCATAGCAACTGGTGGACTGGTTGTTCTGCCGTTCGGTCACTAAGCTTTTATTATATAGGACTAGAGGCCCAGTGTATGAAAATTCATGCACTGGAGGGGGTTCCCTCAGCCCGGCCTGCCCCCTCTCACAGTCAGGAGCCCTCAGGGGCGGGGGGCAACCCTGCAATCAGGAGAAGGCGACGCCCCATCACAACCAGCAGTCAGACATGCCTCTCACAATGTTGCTGCTGCTGCTGCTGTTGCTCTGTGGCATCTCTTTGTGCTGTGGCTCATACTTGCCACGCTGGGGTTGCACCCCAGGTTCATGATGGTCAAGGCCTGGCCCTGGGGGTTCAGGCCTCCCATTACTTGCTGCTGCGGAGGGACAGCAGGTCATGGCCCTCTGGCTTGCATGGCATTCAGATTCAGCAGGCTGGGCTTGAGCTGAAGGCTGGGCTGGCTGGCCACTTACTTGGCCGTGTGCTATTTGATGAGAGCTGCCATCAGCTGAGGGTTTGACTTGAGGATGTTGAGCATGTGCTGCTGCTGGGGGAGCTGGGAGACTTCAGGGTCTGCAACAGGTCCTGCAGGGCAACTGGAGAGATGTTCTGAGGTGGCTGCACCTTGGGTCTGCATAGACATCATGGGTCTGGGCATGCCTCACATTGCTGGGGGATGGGTGTTGGCTGCCACTGCTGGGGCTCAGGGTGCAGAATAACAGGCCCACTGACCTGGTTGGGTCACATTCAGGCCCATGGGGGCCATCTGGCTCTCAGGGGTCACTGTGCCTCAGGGGTATACTGTTGTTGGTGCTCACCCAGTACAGGTGCTGCTGCTGCTACAGCTCATGTGCAATCTGCTGGGCACCTCCACTGCTAAAGGTGGGCCTGGGCAGTGGGCAGTGGGGCTGGCACCTGGTTAGTGGGCTTCCTAGTGCAAACTGTGGTGGGGGGCTGAGTTCTTGCCACACTGGAGAAGTCAGCTAGTGACGTGCTCACAGGCGAGATCTGGGGCATAGTTGGGGCTGTGGTGTCCAGGGTGTGTTGGGATGCAGTGTGGGGGGGTCAGGGTGGTGCTGAAGGAGGGGAACACAGACTTGGCTGAGGCACAATTTGGGTGTTGATGGTGGCATCCGCTGGCGCATGAGCTACATGTGCTGTTGGGGGTGCTGTAGCTTCTGCTGGCTGAGCTTCTGCTTGATGTTGAGGTAGTAGGGAATGGGGCATGTGTTTTTTGGCAGTGTTTGGCATGGTAGCAACAAAGGGCCATAAACTGCTTGCACACTCCGCAACCTCCATTGGTCTTGTGCTGGCAGCCCTTGGTGCGCTGCACAACTCATCTCATCTTCTGTCAGGACAGCTGCGGGCACTTGGCATTGCAGCACTGACGAGCATGCCTCAGGGACTGGATGCAGCACTGGATGGCCTGGCGCCGCCACTCCTGGAGGCTCCTGAACTGCGGCTCACCCACTGCCCCTGCGGGAGCAGAGGCAGCCCTGCCTCCTCCACTCCTGCTCCCGTGGCAGCCCTGCCTCCTCCACTCCTGCTCCCGTGGCAGCCCGCCTTCTCCACTCTGGCTCCCGCCTCCTCCACTTCTGCTCCCCTGCCTCCTCTGCTCCAGCTCCCGTGGTGGAGGCCTGCCTCCTCCGCTCCAGCTCCCGTGGTGGAGGCCTGTCTCCTCCGCTCCAGCTCCCGTGGTGGAGGCCTGTCTCCTCTGCTCCAGCTCCCCGCCCGCTCTGCTCCAGTTCCCCTGCCTCCTCCGCTCCGGCTCCCATGGTGGCCTGCTTCCTCCAATTCAGCTCCCTGGCCTCCTCCGCTCCGGCTCTGCAGCAGCAGTTACCGCCTCCTCCCCAATGGCTCCCTCAGTGGTGTCAGTGCTGTTTCCTGAGCAGCCAGCAGAAGAGCTCTCAGGACCCCCTCCTGCCCAGACTCGCCAAGAAAAAGGCTGTTTTGGAGCCAACTTTTATTGTACTTGCTGTGGTGATGAAGCAATCATTCCGCCAGGCTGCTCACACTATCCGCTCTCAACAGCTGCCCTCCAGGACTGGAGGACTTCGGCAGGGCTTAGAGGACTGGGTGCCACCATCTTGTGGCTATGGGTGCCACCATCTTTGTGACTGAGTGATGGTTAATTTGCATATTACCTTTTTATTAGATAGGATTAGCCATTTTTCAAAAATGCCAATTGAAGCCTTCATGTTTTTTTAAATAAATGTTTCTATTTTTATCAATTTATAGGAGTTATATATTGTGAATACAAGGATTTTTTTTCAGATACATGTGTTGTTAGTGTTTTCAACTTTTTTTCTCTTATTAATATACTAGAGGCCAGGTGCAAGAAATTCGTGCATGGGGGGTGGGAGGGGAGTATCCCTCAGCCGTTCTGCACCCTCTCAAATCTGGGACCCCTCAGGGGATGTCCGACTGCCTGTTTAGGCCCGATCCACAGGGATCGGGCCTAAACAGGCAGTCGGACATCCCTCTCATAATCTGGGACTGCTGGCTCCTAACTGCTCATTTGCCTGCCTGATTGCCCCTAACCGCTTCTGCCTGTCAGCCTGAATGCCCCCTTGCCACTCCCCTGCAGGCCCGATTGCTCCCAACTGCCCTCCTCTGCCAGCCCGATCACCCCCAACTGCCCTCCCCTGCAGGCCTGGTTGCCCACAACTGCCCTCCCCTGCCAGCCTGATCACCCACAACTTCCCTCCTCTGCTGGCCACCTTGTGGCTGCCATCTTGTGATGACATGAGGGCATCACGCGAGGGTGCGAGGCCAGGAGGGCCACCTGGGCTTTTATTAGTGTAGATTAATATATTTTGAAGAATTGAATTTATTACTTTTAATATAGCCTGGCTTGCCAAACTTTTCCTTATGCTTAATAGGATTTGTGTTTTATATGAGAAGTTGTTGTCTGTGCTCACGGCTGTAGACATATTGTCTTATGTTGTGTCCTAGAAGCTTTATGATTTTTAAATTTTCATGATTAGATCTGTTTAGAGTTCATTTTGGTGTGTGGTGTGAGATAAGGGCCAGTCTTCTTTTTTTCTCATATGAAGAGCAAATGGACCTACTAACATTTATTGAGAAGATTATTAAAGCTTTACTCACTATTTTAGAATGTCAACTTTGTCATAAATGTTCACATATATCTATGGATATGTTTCTACATTCTTTATTTTACTTCATTAGTCTATTCATATATATTTAAGCTAATGCCATACTGTTTTAACTATTGCTTATTTATATCTAGAAGTAAAGAAATTCAATTTTGTTCTTTCTCATGATTGCCTGAACTATTCTTGGCCATGTGCATTTCTATATAAATTTTAGTATTTAGTATTTTCAGAAAAATGTCCTAAATACTCTTGTTAGGATTTTCAGGGGGATGACATTAAACAAATGAATATGGAGAGAATTCATATCTTTACAATGTTGACTTTTCTCAATTCATATAGAATAATTTGTCTCAATGATATCTATAAGAATTTTATGCTACCTCCTTATCTATAACTTGGTAAATTTATTTTTTAGACATTTGTTGCTTCTTGATATTAAGATAATAGTGTTATCTGAAAATATTTTACTGGTTTATTGCTGGTACAGAGAAATGCAGGTGAATTTTATATAAGCATCCAGTAACTATTAAAAACACGAGACCTGACACACGAAATTCGTGCATGGGTATGGTCCCTAGACTTGACCTGCAATCAGGGCCATCTTCCCCAGTTGCCCTCAGCTGGCCCCTCCCCCCTCCACTCACCCCCACTTCCCCATTTGCCATCGGGTGATCAGTGCCAGATGGCCAGGGCAAGAGACCGAGAGGTCGGCTGTTCCCACCCACTTGCCAACCCCGCCCCCACTGCGGGTGGCCATCAGGCGATTGGAGCCTGCCGGCCAGGGAAAGGGACCAAGAGGTGGTCAGTGCACCTCATAGTGACTGGCCCAGCAGTCATTCTGGTTGTTCTGCTGTTAGGACCAATTTGCATATTACCCTTTTATTATATGGGATTATATAGGATATAATAAGACATGTAGGTTATAAATTAAAAATGTTTATATACATGGTCATATCTGCAAATATTCATATTTTTATTATATTTTTTCAAACCTAAAAATTTAAGATGGCAAGTTTAGTGGATACATGTGTGTGTCTTCTGACTGCTCCACCAATTGGTTGTTCTCCATCTTTCTCCCTCACATTGGGCCTCCCTGTTCACTGAGACACAACATTAAAATTATGCCAATGAATAACCCTACTATGGCCTCTAAGTGTTCAAGTGAAGAAAGAGTTGCATGTCTCTCCTTTCAATAAAAAACTAGACATGATTCAGCTTAGTGAGGAAGGCATGTCAAAAGCCAAGATAAACTGGAAGCTAGGTCTCTTGTACCAAAGAGTTAGCCAAGTTGTGAATGCAAAGGAAAAGTTCTTGAAGGAAATTAAAAGTGCTCCTCCAGTGAACACACAAAAGATAAGAAAGCAAAAATGCAGAAAGTGTTGGTGGTCGGGAGAGAAGATTGAGGCAGCCACAGCACTCCCTTACCCCAAAGCCTAATCCAGAGCAAAGTCCTAACTCTTTAATTCTATGGAGGCCAAGAGTAGTGAGGAAGTTGCAGAAGAAAAGTGTGAAGCTGGCAGAGGTTGCTTCATGAGGGTGCAGGTGAGGAAGCAAATGCTGATGCAGAAACTGCAGCAAGTTATCCAGAAGGTCTAACTCAGATCATCAGTGGGGTGATTGTTAGGTAGATGAAACAGCCTTATACTGGAAGAAGATGCCATGTGGCACTTTTATAGCAAGAGAGGAAAGGTCACTGCCTGGCATCAGAGCTTCACAGGACAGGCTGACTCACTGGATGGGGGTAAATGCAACTGGTGATTTTAAGTTCGCCCAATGCTTATTTTCCATTCTGAACGAATAAAGCCCTTAGGAATGATGCTAAGTCGAACACTTCTATGCTCTGTCAATGAAACGACAAAGTTGGCATGATAGTGTATCTGTTTACAACATAACTTATGGAATATTTTAAATCTACTGTTAAGAACCGCTGCTTAGAAAAACACACACAATTCTTTCAAAATATTACTGCTCATAGATAATACACTTGGCCACCCAAGACCTCTGATGCACAGATACAATGAGATTAACATTCTTTTAATGCCTGCAAAAACAGCACCCATTCTGCAGTCCCATGGATCAAGGAGTAATTTTGAATTTCAAGTCCTATTATTTAAGAAGTACACTTCATAAGGCATTTAGCTGCCAGAGATCATGAGTCCTCTGTTAGATGTGTGCATAGTTCATTGAAAACCTTCTGGAAAGGATTCACCATTCTAGATCCATTAGGAACATTTGTGATTTATGGGAAGAGATCAAAATAGCAATGGAAGAACTTGACTTAGAGGAGGAAGTGGCCACAGACATGATGGAAATAACAACAGAACTAGAGTTAGAAGTTGAGCTGAAATTGTGACTGAATTGCTGCATCTCATGATCAAACTCTCATAGATGAAAAATTACAGAAAAAAATGGTTCTCCTCCTGATGAAGGGCCTTGGGGGTTATTGAAATGACAAGAAAGGATTTAACATATCACATGAATTAGGCTAATAAAGTACCACTCCAATGGTGAAAGAAGCTCTATTGTGGGTAAATGCTGCCGAACAGCATCCCATACTACAGAGAAATAGTTGGTGAAAGGACGAGTCAATTGATTGGCAAGCTTCGTTGTCTTATTTTAAGAAATTGGCACACAACCCCCAACTTTCAGCAACTACCCCCCTGATCAGTTTTCAGCCATCAGGGCTGAGGAAAGATCCTTCACCAGCAAAAAGATGACAACTCGCTGAAGGCCCAGAGGATGTTTATCACTTTTTAGCAATAAAGGATTTTAAATTAATGTATATTGTTTTTTTAAGAGAAATTATGATTGCACAGTTTAGCATAACTTTTATATGCACTGGGAAACCAACAAATTCAAGTGACTCACTTTATTGTGATATTTGCTTTATTGTGGCAGCCCTGGAACCAGACCGGCATTACTTCCAAGGTATGTCTGTAGAACTGTATTCCTGAAATCTGGAGCTGTATTATTGCAATCCAATCCAATGTTGCCTACTAAACAATGAGAAATTCATCAATACTCATTAAATGTGTTCAATAAAAATTAAAGAACTGTTACAAGTAGTACTAGCCTAGGGATTCATTTAGTACAATCCACGGAACACTTTTTGTTTACTGCATACTTAGTTTTTGCCAAAGAATAAAAATAAAATTTACATTTTCTAGGATCAATGAATGGCATAAAGGATTATGTTTTCAAGGCTCTGTCAAAACTTTGTTAATTTGATGTCAATGACATAGATTGTGCCTGTCTCTAGTGATGCTCACCCATCAGAGTGTTTTTAGAAACATAATTGTGAGGCAAATTAATGGGTGTAACTATAATTGCAAGTACTAGATTGACATTTTGTGGATAGATTAATTCTGAACAAAATTAAATACCTAAACATTCTTATCCTATTGTTAAAATGGATTGGAAGTGTCTTAGTGGTTCAAGTGACTCTGTGCACTAGAAAAGGGAACTTAAGGTGCTTACTCTGCAAACCTCCTACAGTTTCTGACTCCAATGGCCTTTTACATTGAGACCACTTTCCATTCTAAAACCTTATCACCCAGAGTTTTACTCTTTCAACTCACCTTCAAAATTCATAAGGCTTTAATAATAAGTGTTATACAAAATCACTAATTATCAATCACTTATATTCATGATCATTAATAAACCTCAGATATCTAGATACTTTCCATATTTAAAAAAATATCTGCAAGTTTTATGAGAACTCTTAAAATTGAACACAATTGACTTACTGGGTCCCATTTCTTTATGTATTCACTGTTGGTAATAGCTAATGAATATATTCTAAAGAAGAAGGAGGAAAAATGTCTAGAAAAGGTTTCAACTAGATATTTAATTTATGAATGTGTTATGGTTTAAGAAAAAATTACATATTAAGAGACTATTCCCATTGAAAAGTATGCCTTATATGAAGCATAGATGAACCCTGTCCCAATTAAATTATATATTCCTAAGAATTACACAATAACATTTGATAATTAAAGATCCAAGATTTCTTAGCAATTATTTACAAAAAATTACGTCTTTCTCATATGCATTTTAAAATACTGTTCTTCATTTTTTTGAATAACAGGGGTAAAAATGTTACAATTATTAAAACTGAAGGTGTTGCTGAGATATTGATCTTATTAGTGAGTATAAAATTTTGCCACACTTTGAGTGCACCTTCAGTTTTTGTTTTGTAACTACCTGTTTTTTCATTCACATAAATTATAACCTTTGTCATGTTTTTTCTTTTTTTTTAGAATATATTTTATTGATTTTTTACAGAGAGGGAGGAAGAGGGATAGAGAGTTAGAAACATCAATGAGAGAGAAACATCAATCAGCTGCATCCTGCACAATCCCTACTTGGGATGTGCCCACAACCAAGGTCCATGCCCTTGACCAGAACCAAACCTGGGACCCTTGAGTCTGCAGGCTGATTCTCTATCCACTGAGCCAAACCGGTTAGGGCTTTCATGATTTTTTTTATATGTCAAGAGTTTTTTCCCCACCTACTCTGTTACCAAACACCATATCTTATAGACAGAAAAAAATTTACTTTATTTATAAACTATATTTTCAAATTTACTGAATATATAGTTATTTGTCAATAATTAATGAGAAAACTTGATACATATTACAATGATAAGAACAACCAAATATTTTTTTAATGCAGTCACTGGCTATTTGTTATGGCAAACATATTCTAAGTTTGCTTTAACCAGATATAACAATTGATTATGCTATCATTTTCCTCCAAGAAATAAATAATTGATCACTATTGCTTTTTCTTTGGCTAAGACTATTGTGCTTTTATACACATCAATGAACTTGTTCAATATTAAATTAATTTAACAAATAGTACTTGAATGGTGATTCTGTGCCAGATGCTATGTAAACAGTAAATATAGAGAAATAAAGGTAATGCAGTAGTTGGCATAGAGTTAAACATAGAGGAAGGTTCGTCAATAAACTGAGGCTTAAGGTACATCTGAAGCTTAAGATAAATTTAAGTTCAAGAAAATGTGTTTTATTAATTATTATGTATAAAGAACTGACTTTTAGAGGCAAAGCATAATTTATCTCTTACAATGATGGTTAATTTTATATAGAAAAACACATAAGCTCTTCTTGATGGAGATTTGGGTTGATAAAGCTCTGGTTCTGGGCAGAGACAGCATAGAACAAGTGGATACAAAGAGGCATCTGATATGTAATGCTTAATAAAGTAGAAGGTGGACACAGCTCCTGTGGCCAGCCAGGAATGGATAGCAATTGGGGGACTAGCAAACAACAATTCAGGAAAAAGAAAAATATGAGGATTATCAGAAGATAGAAGGGTCTTAAGGAGTTGTCAGTAAGAAAGGGCCTGAAGAAAGCTTGTCCCCAGGAAATCCTTATGATGGAGAGGTCAGGTTCTATTACGTGTGTTTTGCATACTTGGCTCTGCTGTGCTGAGCTACCCTTCAAGGTCATTTCTCACAGTACTTACAAAGTTTAAGGAAAAGTCGGACACACAGTGTCAACTTGAGGTGCAGTGTACATCCCAGGAAAACCAGGACTTAAGGACAGAGAAGAGGTACAGGAGCCAAGAACTGTAGTTTGGATTTAAAGGACTCAGGAAAGCAATTGCTACATGGTTTGATTTAAAATTAGATGTGGATGACATAATATTTCATACCTTCAAGAATGGCGAGAGGAAGAGACAGAGCTATGGTAACATCACAGGGTAAGTGGACGCTGCATGGACATGCTCCCAGGAACAAATTGGAATTATAACTAAAATACAGAAAAACTTCCTAAATAATCAACTGAAGACTTGCAGGTGAGAACCCTGATGCGTGAGGAATAAAAGTAGAGACTGCATAAAGACTGGTAGGAGGAGCAGAGGCACAAAAGAGCTGTTGGGCACCCACAGACAGCAACTGAAGTCCTGGAAAGATATCTCAGCTGTGGGGGGTTGCCACTGAGAAATCTGGGGTCTAATCGCCAAGCTGGGTCCCCCAGTAAAGAGCACCAGAACTGAGAAGGGTTCCCACGTAACATCTGGCTGTGAAAAGCAGCGAGGTTGCTGTCTGCCAGGGAATGAAGGCTGAAAATTCAGGCAGCCTCTTAAAGGGCCAACACACAAAATTCCCTGTGGAGCCACTCATCTTGTTCTCCTGCAGAGTAAGGGTGGAGTGGACTGGAGCTGTGTGAGCAGAAACCAGGTTTGGGGACTCAGGGGTTAGAGCTCAGAAGACAGACAACCTCAGTTTCCTGTGCTAAGTCATTCCCTCATGTAGTGGAGGACATCTTTCCCACACAGACATTTACCTTGCCTCAGGGGAAGAGAGTTGATCCACCCTATTGAAAGCACCTTGCCCTGAGGCCACTTAAGAGACTAAAAATAACAATTAGCCCCCAGGCAGAAGCAACTGTCCCACCATTTTGAAAAAAAATTCTCTTCACAACTGAGGATGATTGCCTGGGGGCAATTCAAGTCGGAATCCTATCAGTCTGTAGGCAGAGGTGGTCCCTGAAACCTTTGAGTCTTTTCCTGACCTAATTAGTCAGAAACATCATTTGACACTGTCCTGCACTAGAGATTGAGAGGTATAGAGCACCTACCTAATACACAGTCACAAACCCAAATTGAGGAGACAAAGAAACAACCCCAAAATGAAAGAATAAGAGAATTCTCCAGAAGAAAAGATAAATGAAGAAGAAGATAAGAAATTTATCTGAAACAGAGTTCAGAGTAATGATGGGAAAGATGCTCAACAGCATGAAAAAAATGATGGTAACTATGAAAAAGAAGCAGGGGGAAATAAAGACTGACATAACACAAATGAAGAACAGTTATACTACAGAGCTATGATAATAAAAACAGCATAGTATTAGCAGAGAAACAGATACACAGACCAATGGAACAGAATAGAGAGCCCAGTTATAAAATCCACATTTATGGACAGACAATTTTCGACAAAGGAGCTAGAAATGCACATTGGAGTAAAGATAGTCTCTTCAATAAATGGTATTGGGAATACTGGAAAGCCACATGAAAACAGATAAAAGTGGATTGCAGTTTTTCCCCATGTACAAAAATCAATACAAATTGGATCAAAGAGTTAAATATAAGACCCAAAACTGTAAATCATAGAAAAAATGTAGGTATCAAACTTATGGACCTCGGTCGTAGAGAACATTTTATGGACTTGACCTCAAAGGCAAGGGAGGTAAATGAATGGGACTAGGAAACTAAGATGGCGGCATAGGTAAACACTGGAAATTGCTGCCTCCCACAACAACTTCAAAAATACAACGAAAAGACAAAACAGACATCATCCAGAACTACAGGAAGGCTGGCTGAGTGTAAATTCTACAACTAGAAGAAAAGAGAAAAGCACACTGAGACTCAGAGGAGCTGCGGCAGTAAAGTGCAAAGGTACGGAGGCTCGAGCACGCACGCGGAAAGGGGCTGTCTTTTTGAATCAGGAGGGAGTCACAAGCTCCGACTGCTCTGAACTCCGGTTCCGGGAAGTCTCTGGGGACCCAGGACTCTTACGGGGAGAAACTGGACCCTCTGGCAGCGGGCAGAACTCTGAACTTGAGGGCGGCTTTCTCTCAGAGGTGCTTGTAGCAATTATCAGGACACTGAGATGCGCGGCCCCTTACAGCAGGGCTGAGGACCAGCCATAGCTGCTTGCTCCGCCCTGTTGATTCCCTGAGATGCCGCCCCACCCAAGCTACAGCAGAGGCTTTTGCATATGAATGCCCTGGCTCTTTGAAATCTGAAAATTACCTAACAAACTGCAGCTGGGCCAGACAGACCCAGAACTTCCAAGAGAAGGCCCAAGGCCCCACAGCAGCTTGCATTGCTTCACAGCTGGGCCTCATTTGGGCACCTCCAAACTCCAAACAAGGAAGGGGATGTGCAGATCTCTTCGTAGCTCCTGCTGGGTAGCCTCAGGTAGAGGCTAAATTAGTACCTCCTTAGATCCAAGAGCCAGTGTACCCAGTGGTCAGAGTGGGACCATCTAATTACAACTCCTCAGATCCATAAGGGAAACACTCAGGGGGCAGGCTCAGTGAGCACCAAAGCCTCACTGAAGCAAGTCTTGCCTCATAAGGGTGTCTTTAGCACAGAAGTTCTCCCACTGCAGACACAGCAGATTCTCACTGCCAATTGGCCTGGAGGTCAATTCCTCCCAGTGATCCTACAGCAATCAAGGCATAACTACAACAAGACTGTGCACAAAGCCCACAAGGGGGTGCACCAAGAGTGTCTACCTCAGGTAACTGGGGAGGATGAGCCACTGGGCCCTACAGGACACCTAGCACACAGAACCACTCTACCAACACATGGAAGCATAAAAAATGTGGAGACAAAGAAACAGGTCACAAATGACAGAAATGGAGGAAAGCAAACGACTGGATATAGAGTTCAAAACCACGTTTATAAGGTTTTTCAAGAATTTTATGGAAACTGCCAATAAATTTAGTGAGACCCTGGAGGATATGAAAAAAAGACCAACTAGAAATTAAGCATACACTGACTGAAATAAAGAATAATATACAGAGATCCAACAGCAGACAAGAGGATCCCAAGAATCAAGTCAAAGATTTGATATACGAAGAAACAAAAAATACCCAACCGAAAAAGAAAAAAGAAAAAAGAATCCAAAAATATGAAGATAGTGTAAGGAGACTCTGGGACAACTTCAAGCATGCCAACATCAGAATTATAGGGGTACCAGAAGAAGAGAGAGGGCAAGATATTGAAAACCTACTTGAAGAAATAATGACAGAAAACTTCCCCTACCTGGTCAAAGAAATAGACTTACAAGTCCGGGAAGCGCAGAGAACCCCAAACAAAAGGAATCCAAAGAGGACCACACCAAGACACATCATAATTAAAATGCCAAGAGCAAAAGACAAAGAGAGAATCTTAAAAGCAGCAAGAGAAAGACAGTCAGTTACCTACAAGGGAATGCTCATACGACTGTCAGCTGATTTCTCAACAGAAACCATGCAGGCCAGAAGAGAGTGGCAAGAAATATTCAAAGTGATGAATAGCAAGAACCTACAACCAAGATTACTTTACCCAGCAAAGCTATCATTCAGAATAGAAGATCAGATAAAGAGCTTCACAGATAAGAAAAAGCTAAAGGAGTTCATCACCACCAAACCAGCATTATATGAAATGCTGAAAGGTATTCTTTAAGAAGAGGAAGAAGAAAAAGGAACTCTTACCATTTGCCACAGCATCGATGGAACTGGAGAGCGGATAAATACAAAATGATCTCACTCATTTGTGGAATATAATGAACAACATAAACTGATGAACAAGGACTGATCCAGAGACGGAGAGGCATTGGGTTGGACTGTCCGGCCTTGGAGGGAAGGTAGGGGAGGGTGGGGGTAAGGGGGAAAGATCAACCAAAGGACTTATATGCAAGCATATAGGCCTAACCAATGGACACGGACAATGGGGGGGTGAGGGCATGAGCAGGGGGTGGGGGTGTAGGGGGGTAGGGGGCAACTGGGGATAAGGACACATATGTAATATCTTAATCAATAAAAAATATATTAAAAAAATGAATGGGACTATATCAAACTGAAGAGCTTCTGCACAGCAAAAGAAACAGACAACAAAACAAACAGGCAGTCAAGCAGATGGGAGACGATGTTTGCAAAGAGTAGCTCTGACAAAGGTTTAATTCCCAAAATATATAAAGGACTGGTAAAACTCAACACCAAACAAATAAATAATCCAATCAAAAAATGGGCAGAGGACCTGAAAATACACCTATTTCAAGAAGACATAGAAACAGCCAATAGATATATGAAAAACTAGAGGCCCGGTGCATGAAATTTGTGCAATAGAGGTGGGGACGGTGTCCCTCAGCCCAGCCTGCACCCTCTCCAATCTCGAGGGATGTCCAACTGCCAGTTTAGGCCCGTTCCCTGTGGATCAGGCCTAAGGCAGTTGGACATCCCTCTCACAATCCAAGATTACTGGCTCCCAACTGCTTGCCTGTCTGCCTGCCTGATTGCCTCCTAACCACTCCCCTGCCAGCCTGATTGACACCTAACTGCTCCCCTGCTGGCCTGATCGCCCCCAAATGCCCTCCCCTGCTGGCCTGATCACCCCCAACTGCCCTCCCCTGCTGGCCCGATCACCCCCAACTGCCCTCCCCTGCAGGCCCGATCACCCCCAACTGCCCTCCCCTGCTGGCCTGATCACCTCCAACTACCCTCCCCTTCTGGCCTGGTTGCCCCCAGCTGCCCTCTCTTGCCAGCCGGATTTCGCCCCCAACTGCCATTCCCTGCCGGCCTGGTTGCCTCTAACTGCCATCCCCTGCTGGCCTGGTTGCCCCCAACTGCCCTCCCCTGCCAGCCATCTTGTGGCACACGGGGGCGGCCATCTTATGACCACATGTGGGTGGCCATATTGTGCGAGGGTGTGGTGGTCAATTTGCATATTACCTCTTTATTAAATAGGATGTTCCACCTCACTGGCAATAAAGGAAATGCAAATTAAAACTACAATGAGATACCACCTTACACCTGTTAGAGTGGCCATTATCAACAAGACAAGCAATAACAAGTGTTGGAGAGATTTTGGGAAAAAAGGAACCCTCGTTCACTGCTGGTGGGAATGTAGATGGTACAACCACTAAGGAAAGCAGTCCGGCGATTCCTCAAAAAATTAACAGAGCTACCATATGACCCACCAATCCCACTGCTGGGTATATACCTGAAAAACTCAAAATCATTTATATGCAAAGATATATGCATCCTATGTTCATGGCAGCATTATTCACAGTGGCCAAGACTTGAAAACAGCCAAAGTGCCCTGTGATAGAGGACTGGATAAAGAAGATGTGGCACACATACACAACGGAATGCTACTCAGCCAAGAAAGGATGGAATAGCATCATTTACAGCCACATGGATGGGCCTTGAGAACATTATGTGAAGTGAAATAAGTCAGACAGAAAAAGCTAAGAACTATATGATTTCACTCAAATGTGGAATATAAAACTAAAGCTTATGAACACAAATAACAGTATGGTGGTTGCCAGAGGGAGGAGTGTGGGGGGAGAAAGTGTTCCTAATATGACATGACAGGAGAAGATTTGACTTTGGGTGGTGGGCACATGACCTTATATACAGATAAGTATAAGTAAATTAGTAATCCACATATGAAACCTATATGTTCATGATGAGTAATATTACTCCAATAAAATTTAATTTAAAAAAGGACACATTGGAAGGAATACACAGTAGATTAGGGGAAGCTGAGAATCGAAATAGTGAATTAGAAGACAGGGTTGAAAAAAATCATTCAACCAGCGAACCAAAAAAAAAGAAAAAAAAAAATTGAAAGCCAGAAAGACAGCTTAAGGGAGCTGTGGAACAACTTGAAACCTAACAATATTAGAATAACAGATGAGTCAGAAGAGGCAGAAAGGGAGCAAGGGTTAGAGAATGTATTTGGAGAAATAATGGCAGAAAACTTCTTTAACCTGGTAAAAGAAAAAGTCACACAAGTTCAGGAAGCACAGAGAACCCCAAATAAGAAGAACCCAAATAGGCCCATGCCCATTTAAATCATAATTAAAATGCCAAAAATGAAAGACAAAGAGAATCCTAAAAGCAGCAAGAGAAAAGCAAACTGTTACCTACAAAGGAGTTCCCATAAGGCTGACACCTGATTTATCATCAGAAACTCTATAGGCCAGAAGGGAATGGCATGAAGTACTCAAGGTAATGGAAAGCAAGGATATGAAACCAAGATTATTATACCTAGCAAGGCTATCATTCAAAATAGATGGTCAAATAAAGAGCTTCCTGGACCAAAAAAGGCTAAAGGAGTACATCACCATCAAGCCAGCATTACAAGACATGCTAAGGGGACTGCTATAATGACAAGAAGAAACAGAGAGAGAAACCTAGCCATACAGAATTAAAATGGCAATAAATAAGTACCTATCAATAATAACCTTAAATGTAAATTGATTAAATGCTTCAATCAAAAGGCATAGGGTAGCTAAATGGATACAAAAACATGACACAACTATATGCTGTCTATATATTTTCTGTATCTTCTAGAGGACTTTAAAGGAGAGATCAATAACAGTACAATCATAATAGGGGACTTTAACACTTTGCTGACTTCACTGGATAGATCTTCCAGACAAAAAATTAACAGGAAACAGTGACTCTAAAGGACACATTAGATCAGGTGGATTTAATTAACATTTATAGAATATTTCACCCCAAAGCTGCAGAATATACATTCTTCTCAAGTGCACATGGGTCTTTCACAAAGATAGACCACATGTTAGGACACAAAACAAGTCTCTACAAGTTCAAGAAGATTGAAATCATATCGAGCATCTTCTCAGATCACAATGGCATGAAATTGGAAATCAACTATAGTAAAAACACCTCAAAACATTCAAACACACAAAGGGTGAATAGCATCTTATTAAACAATAAATGGGTTACCAATGAGATCAAGAAAGAAATCAAAAACTTTCTGGAAACAAATGAAGACTAACACACAACAAGCCAAAATCTCTGGAACACAGCAAAAGCAGTCCTGAGAGGGAAGTTCGTAGGACTATAGGCATGCCTCAAAAAACAAGAAAAATCAACAATAAACTATTTAACCCTGCAACTTAAAGAACAAGAAAAGCCAAGAGTAAGTAGAGGAAATAATAAAGATTAGAGCAGAAATAAATAACATAGAGACTAAAAAAATTAATAATTAATAATACAAAAAAAAAATCAATGAAACCAAGAGCTGGTTCTTTGAAACAAAATTGATAAACCATTACCCAGACCAACCAAGAAACAAAGAAAGAGGACCCAAAGAAATAATATCAGAAATGAAAGTGGAGAAGTAACCACTGACACCACAGAAATACAAAGGATTCTAAGAAAATATTATGAAAAACTGTATGCCAAAAAGCTGGACAATGTGGATGAAATGGACAAATTTCTAGAAAAATACAATCTTCCAAAAACTGAATCAGAAAACCTGAATAGGCCAATAACAACTGATGAAATAGAAGCAGAAAAAACACACAAAAAAACCCAAAAACTCCCAGCAAACAAAAGCCAGGATCCAGACAGCTTCACAGAGGGAGTTTTTCCAAACATTCAAAGAACTAACACCTATACTCCTCAAACTATTTCAGAAAATTCAAGAGGAAGGAGCACTTCCAAGATCTTTCTATGAAGCCAGCATTATCTTAATCCCAAAATCAGATATAAAGACATTACAAAGAAAGATAATTACAGGCCAATATCCCTGATGAACATAGATGCTAAAATTCTCAACAAAATATTAGCAAATCTGATCCAGCAATATATTAAAAAGATCATACACCATGACCATGTGGGATTTAATCCAGGGATGCAAGGCTGGTACAATATTCACAAATCAATAAACATGATACATCACATAAATAAATTAAAAGACATAAATCCCATGATCATATTAATAGATACAGGAAAAACATTTTTGATAAAAACTCTCAGCAAAGTGGGAATAGAGGGAGCATATCTCAACATAATAAAGGCTCTATATGACAAACCTACAGCCAGCATCATATTCAATTTGCAAAAACTAAAAGCATTTTCCCTAAGAACAGGAACAAGCAGGGGTGTCTGCTTTCAACACTCTTTTTAAAAAAAATATATTTTATTGATTTTTTACAGAGAGGAAGTGAGAGGAATAGAGAGTTAGAAACATCGATAAAAGAGAAACATCAATCAGCTGCCTCCTGCACACCCCCTACTGGGGGTGTGCCCGCAACCAGGGTACATGCCCTTCACTGGAATTGAACCTGGGACCTTCAGTCTGCAGGCCGACACTCTGTCCACTGAGTCAAACCACTTAGGGCTGCTTTCAACATTCTTGTTCACATAGTACTAGAAGTCCTAGCCACTGTGATCAAACAAGAAAAAAAATTAAAAGGCATCAAAATTGGAAAGGAGGAAGTAAAACTCTCATTATTTGCAGATAACATAATATTGTACATAGAAAACCCTAAAGACTTCATCAAAAAACTACTAGATTTAATAAATGAATTTGGCAATGTAGCAAGATACAAAATCAACAACCAAAAATCAATGGCTTTTTTATATACCCATAATGAATTCACAGAAATAGAAACTAAACAAAAAATCCCACTTACCATTGCAACAAAAAAATTAAGATACTTAGGAATAAACTTAGCCAAGGAGACAAATGACCTGTACTCAGAAAACTACACGACATTGAAAAAAGTGATGGTAGAAGATAGAAGCAAGTGGAAGAATATACCATGTTCATGGATTGGTAGAATCAACATCATTAAAATATCCATACTACTTAAGGCAATCTACAGATTCAATGAAATTCCTATTAAAATACCAATGGCATATTTTACAGATTTAGAACAAATACTCAAAAAACTTATATGGAATCAAAATAGACCCCGAATAGCTACAACAATTTTGAGAAAGAAAAACTAAGTTGGAGGAATCACAATACCAAATTTCAAGTTATACTACACAGCCACTATAATCAAAACAGCCTGGTGCTGGCACAAGTACAAGCATATAGATCAATGGAATAGAACAGAGAATCCAGAAATCAACCCAAGCCATTACACTCAATTAATATTTGACAAAGGAGGCATCATATCATTAGCACATTACGCTCATAGTGCATCCACAGTTGGAACCAACTTTGGTTCCATCTCGGAAGGTTAGCACATTACGTTTTGATTGGTTGAATGGAAGACCGGATGACCAGATGACCGCACACTTAGCATATTAGACTTTTATTACATAGGATATTTTGAGTCTGTGGAAACTGACAAAAAACTTGTTTAGTGAGGATTTCTTCAACAAAGGTAAAGATTTACATACTATGAAAACTGAGGAGAGGCCCTAAGTACAGGGCCCAAGTTGCTGCTTACAAAATCATCCAAATAAAATTTCAGTATGAACTTTGGACTCCACTTTGCAACAGCTGCTGTGGCTACCTAGGCAAAAGTTAAATGGACTGAATTCATGATAACATTGAAAGAGTTTGGACACAAATTGCAATCTGTGATCTAGGATTTTAAATGAAACTCAGAGTTGAGAAAGGAATGTCCTTCTCCAGCCATAGTGAAACTCTGACCCATAGGGGCTTGGCCCGACGGTGACACCAGAGGGCTCTGCCTCATGGAGATGCCTTTCACCAATATTTTCTTTACTTTGTAGTTGACTAAAACCCTCTGGATGTGTGTGGGTGGTTATTGTGTGCAGATGTTGGAGAGGAAAGAGAGTTTAAAATTTTGAGACGTCGTGCTTTCAGAGAGTTACTGGGAGAGACACTGGAAGTGAAGAGTAGTTAAGAGGTGACCACAGTACCCAGTCTGTTGTTTTCTTCTCTGTATCGTATTGTACAATAGGACGGTCTGCATAACCACACGATATTTGTGTTTTACCAGTTAGCCTGCTGCAGAGAGTCTGTAGTTTTACCAAAAGGATATCCTCATTACTCTGCTGTACACATTTTGAATTGGATTTTAAATTAACATAACTTATGATTTTGATAGGAAGGCGATGTACACCTTTATGAGGTTAAAGAGACTTAGGAGAGTAACAATATCATTGGGAAAAAAACCTGATAAATTACCTGAATTATAAAAATAATGCCCAAAGGTTATAGAAAGGAGCTAACATGTTTTCATTAGCACACCTGGATGCAGAAAGGGAACAAAGCTACTGAAAAAAAATCAATTAACACATAAAACTCGAGACAAGAAGATAAAAATAAACATTTATCATTACCATACATTCTTTATTTCAAAAAAATCACAACTTTCTTTGCAAAGAAATATTCTTTTAAAATTATATCACTTAATCTACGTTTGCCACACATTTCTCCTGGCAATATCACAGCACAGTTGCAACCACTTAGCACCAGAAAAGCTGAGATTGCATCCACACTTGGAACAAACTTTGGTTCCATCTCTAAAGGTTAGAGTTCTTGAGCAACCTCTTAATTTGAGGCCCAATTAATTCAGTCCACAAGCAAGATGGGTCACATCTTAGGGAGGGAAAGGAGAGCAGAATTGCTCTAAGCACGTCAAACTCATCAGAACTCAGGCCACTGCAGACTGCAGCTTGACACCTGTGTGCACACTCGCAGCTGATTAATGGGCTGTCACCTTGGTTGTTGACTGGTGAATTATTTATACTTATAAGCCCTAAATAATTTAAAGCTGATATCTTAAATTACAGCTGAGAATGACAAGGGGAAGGTGGCCTAAAATTCCAACTGGGGACATCAGTGCCCTTGTTCTTAGGGTGCTTTAGAATACAATTTTTGCTGACTGTTCTCAGAAAAAAGAAATAAAAGATGGAAAATGAAAAGTAGGCTGATTTGGTGTAACATGTTAGGGAGAGTGAAATGCTTCAGCAATCAGAGAGAAGGTTGCTTTAAAGAAAACAAACATTCTACAACTCTGAAGGATGCTATAATTTCATAGGAAATAAAAACATTTGGCTTCAAAATTTAATCACGAAATCTAGATGCACTGCATGTTTTAAACTTTGCCTCAAAGGAGTTTACCATGCTCTGTGATCACAGAAGATCTGGACGCACCATTAGTTTCACCTGTGGCTCTGGATTATATTTTGTTTTCCTTTTGTAGTATAGCAAAGGGGGATTAGAAGCAAGATATTAATTCGCATCACACAAGGCAGAGTAGGTCTATAAAGCGAGCAGGTCTAGACACTGGAAATTAAGAAGAGCAAAAGGAAGGGAAGGTTGAGAAGAAAAAAGGCAAGAAAAAAAGTTAGTATCTTATCAATTTCACAAAGAAATTTCAAAATAACCAAATAGATTGTGGAAAGAAATACCTTAATTCCATTTTTTATTTATACTAAAATAAAATATTGACATATATATTTAAATAAATTGATTTTTGATTGCTAAAAATGGTTATTGTGTGCAATTCAAGGAAACACAATAAATGTGGTATAAATGAGTGACAAATAAATATATTCTAAAATAGCATTGCAACATTACAACCAGAGTTTTCCCATTACTGTAATTGAGATTTTCGTTTTTACCTTTTAGTTGACTGAAATTCTTTTGTGTGTTTTTAAGGTAGTATATACAAAAAACTGGAAATGTTATAGGCGCCCAATCCCTCCCATTCCCATCTTTATTCACACATTTCCTCTCAAATTAGCATTTAGAGCTGTATATTTTTTTAAAAACTGCAGTGTCATTGTAAAATACCTATTTGCAATGACTTTTCCATAACGAACTTCTGTTAATGTATTGGCCTGCTCTGAAATTATAAGTAGCTTGCTTTCATCTTAAACTTTTTACACAAAGCCTCCAACAATATTTGCCTAAAACTGGATAGGCCCAATTTCCCAAAGACTAGTTGTTTTCCTGAAAGAAAAAAAACAGCGCTTAAGTTCCACTCTTTTATTAGACTGCAGTGGCAACTAAAGACGATGTGTGGGTGGACCTTGGTGCTCCGCAGAGCCTGGGGTTGTGCCCTACTGTTCTCGGTTTGGACGGAGACAACTGCCGGTCTCATCCTCTGACTGAACAATGCTCAATGTCACCCTCTTGCTTCCAGGAACATCTGTGTTTTCTGGGTCCTACACAAAAAAGGTAATTTGGCAAGCCTGTTCTTGATGCTTTATTTACTCTTCTTAGCATTTTGAATAAACATCCACTGTCATTTTGAATAAGAATGGGGTGAAATTCTGGAGTGACAAAGTTCTAAACAAGTGAATCTCCATTCTCTGGATTCCATAGAATTGCTTAGTGACACAATTATACTCAGTTTTTGAAATTAGATATAATCACCTCCATCCCTGGAAAGGTTAATAGACACAAATAGCAGCAAGTGACTGGGTAGGCTTCTAAACTTGGGAGACCAACATCAAATAACTTGGCTTAATGCTACTGTGTACACATATTTCAACATTTACTATTTTAATATTATTCCTGCCATGTACATGGTAGCTCCAAAATTCATTTATTTAAACTGGACCGCTCCCATGAACTCTGGAGTTATATAATAACCTCTTAATTTGCCTGCTCCCAACATTATTGACTGGCGAGTACCTAAAACTTTGAATGTGTAAACAAAGCCCTTAATAAACTTCTAGTCTGCCTGGCTTCCCTCAATTTTTCACTATCTCAATTAATGGGCTACTATTCATTCAGTTCTTCAAATACCAAATTGAATCCTCTCTCATCACTTTATTTTTCTCAAACTTTCAAATATATGTGAATAATCTGGATTTTCTGTGAGGGCAATATTTTTGATGGCAGAATATTATATATAATATCCCCAAACCTCATTAAAAAGAAACTCCAAAAACAAAAACAGATTTCTGGACCACACAAAATGGTCCAGGCCTGTTTCTTCCTGGACCTCCCTACTAAGTACATCTATAAATACTTGAAATAATACAAGAGACAGTCAGAGGACAAAACTAAAAGGACGTGAGAAGAAACGGCGTGAGAGACCAGACCTGGGAGGACTGAAGTTCCTCTGCTCAACAGAGAAGCGACTCAGACTTGGCATTCCCTGACACCTACCCTGGCAAAAAAGGCAGCACAGGTGGGCTCATTCCTCCCTTAGATTAAACTGAGGTCCCCCTGACAGCATCAGAGGAGCTGACACCCAACAGCAAGGGCAGAAGACGCCCCTTCTCGCAGAGACAAAGACGGGAGAAAGAGAAGTGCTCAGAGAATATTGGGAGAAATAGTCATTGAACCCTCCCAAATTTGATAAAAAAAACCCCTACAAATTCAAGAAACAAATCCCTAAAAGACTAAATTCAAAGATATTCAGACCAAGACACACAATAATAAATTGCCAGAAACTAAGGACTAGTATAAAAAAAATCTCAATAATAACCAAAGAGAAATGACTAACTACCATAAAAGACTCAACTAATGACAGCAAAGTTTTCATTGGGAAGTGTGGAGGCCAGAAGAAAATGGCATAATACTGTGCTGAAACAACAAACACACATTTTCAAAGTGCCCATGGGACATTTTGTTAAGATAGATCATATCCTGGGCCATAAAACAAACTTCAACTCATTTAAATAAATTAAAATCATATAGAATGAGTTCTCTGGCCATAATGGACTCAAACTAAAAATCAGTAACAGAAAGAAAACAGAGTTTTCTAAACATGTAGACATTAAACAATACAGTTGTAAATAATCTATGGCTAAAAGAGTACTTGTATGAGAAAATATAAATAGGTACAACTGAATGGAAATCCGCATGTCAAAATATGGGTGTCGCTGCTCTTGCAGTGCTGAGAGGAGAATCACACCGCTGTGATGGTTAATGTGTGTGTCCATTTGGAGGGTGTTTTGGGTGAGAGTGACATTTAAATCAGTGAACGCTGAAGATGCAGATTGCCCTCGGTTGTAAATGCCTCATCCAGTGAGTTGAAGGACTGAGGAGAACTAAAAAGGCTGGCTTTCCTGAGCAAGAGAAAATTCCTCAGAAGACAGTCTTTGGACTTCATCTGCCCCCTTAGCTCTCTGGGTCATAGGATAAGTGATTATACTCGGGGTGATACTCAAGGACCCCAAATGCCCTCATATGAAAAAAAAAAATTAAATCCAATTCATAATGACAAAGACTCACAAAAGAGGGTAGTAAAAGAAAGTGCGAGGAGTGGAATTCACACTGGGCAACACTGGATGGAACACACAGGACGAAAGTTTAGAGATAGAAAGCAGCTCAGGACGTTGGAGGTGATGAACACAAAGATATTTCTGTCAAATAAAATTGAGATGGCCAGAGAGGTAAAAGGCTTCGAACAGAGAAGCAAAGATACTATGTCGATCGACCCAAAATTCTTAGGTAGCAATCTTCAAGACATAAAAACTCACCTAATGTAATCATGGCAACAAAAACAATTGCAAGCAAACTCCAAGTGATAAGTATTATAGTAATAAGAAGAAAAATGGCTTGAATAATGAACCAACACACAATGGAAGAGCATTAAAAAACATGGTAGCCCTAACTGGTTTGGCTCAGTGGATAAAGCGTCGCCCTGCAGACTGAAAGGTCCCAGGTTTGATTCCGGTCAAGGCATGTACCTTGGTTGCGGGCACATCTCCAGTAGGGATTGTGCAGGAGGCAGCTGATCAATGTTTCTCTCATTGATGTTTCTAACTCTCTATCCCTCTCCCTTCCTCTCTGTAAAAAATCAATAAAATATATTTAAAACAAACAAAATAAAACAAAACATGGTAAAACAAATTTTAAAAACATTGAAATTGTTGCCTGGTATTACAAAAGGAGCTGAAGAATTAGGGAAACTATAGATGCCATCAAGAACAGAATACAATAGACATAGATGCATACCGGAATGCCATGCTGAAAAAAGCAGGTGGGTAAAAAAGAGTAATAGAGAATAGTAAATAATCAAAATATGTAAAAGTAATTGAATCTAGATATAGGAAAAAGGCAAGAAAAATTCAGTATCCTTGCCAGATCCCAAAGGAAAATTAGAAAACCAAAGCAATACAATCAACTGAAAAATGAAAAACCTACAAAATTAGAAAAAGACAAACAAAAGCCATGAGAAAATTGAAGGTAACTATTTCTTGAAGAGGGGATATTGAAACTAGTTTGGAACATTGTTTTACTGGAATATTCCACCAGAACAGTCAACTTTAAACTTATCTTAATAAAACTACTGACTATAAGATTAGAAAATAATTTTAGACATCTCGGCAAAAAATACTAAGCCACTAATGATGGAAAGAAACCAGATTGACATTGTACTTATCAAGATGAAAATGTTAAACAGCATATTTTAAATATTCAAGCAATAAATAGGAAGCCAATGTTTTTCCCCAAGACAAATTGGTATTCAAAGTACAGGCTGAAGAAATAGTGAAATTTGTACAAAAACTCACAGTATTTCCCCGGCAGAGTTTTGCTGAGGAAAGGGCAAGTGTCAGACAACAACATAAGATCTTAGGAAAAGCACAAACACATGCACATAGATAACTAAGATGAGCAGGCAGGAATAAACATAACAGAATAGTAGATATTTGACAATATAGATACATTAATAATAAAACGGATAAAGTCATTGGAAACATGAGAAGGCTAAAGAGAAAGTAGAATAAGTGCATTGATATGGTCCTAAGTATTAAAATAGATTCACTTTTAATATGGACAGACTAGTGTTTTACTTCCAGGAAGTAAGAAAATTATAGTAATTTGAGAGTATGGAAACCTGGGGGGAGGAAACACATCTCCAATCCAGCCAGCTTTTATCACCAGTACATGGTCATCCAAACTTCTCCAAAATACAGTTGGTGGAAAATAAAAGTAGAAGAAATCTGACTCCTGAATAACTGCAGAGCAAAGCAGCCCACACTCACCCTGGACTCTACAGAGACAGAAACTGTGTCTGTTCTTCTAGGATCTCTTAGCTATTGCACCTTATTAGTGAAATGTGATTAGTGATGAACTTGCCCTGCCTTTTTTAAACCTTTATTTTACATTTATTTTAAATTAAATTTATTAAAACATTGTTTAATAAAATTATATAGGCTTCAAGTGTATAATTCTATGATACATAATCTGTATATTGCATTGTGTGCTCATCACCCAAAGTGAAATCAGAAACATATAGTTGACCCCATTACACTTTCCTACCCTCCCACATTCATTCTTTCTTATAACCACCATAGTGCTGTCTGTGTCTATGAGCTTTTGTTTTTTTGTTTGTTTGTTTGTTTGTTCATTTGTTGCTTTCAGTTTTATATCCCACACATGAGAAAAACTACATGGTTCTTAGGTTTTCTGACTTATTTCACTTAGCATGATATTCATAAGGTCTGTCTATGTTGTCACAAATGACAATATATCATCCTTTCTTATGCCTGAGTGGTAGTCCATTGTGTATATGTACCACATATTCTTTATCAAATCATCTAGTGAGGAACACTAGGTTGTTTCCATGTCTTGGCCACCATAAATAATGTTGCAGTGAATACAGTGGTGCATATATCTTTGTGAATAAATGTTTTCAACTTTGGGGGTAGATACCCAGAAGAGGGTTGCTGGGTTCTTAATTTAATATGGAACCACAAAGACCCCGAAGAGCCAGAGAAATCCTGAGAAAAAAGAATGAACCTGGAGGTATCACACTTCATGACTTCAAATTATACCACAGAGATACGATAATCAAAACAGCATGATATTGGCGGAAAAACAAACACACAGACCAATGGAACAGAACTTAGGCAAAAACACACCAAAAACTGGTACATCTACACAGTGGAATACTACTGCTGCTGTAAAAAAGAAGGAACTCTTACCATTTGCAACTGCGTGGGTGGGCCTGGAGAGCATTATGCTAAGTGAAATAAGCCAGTCGGAGAAAGATAAATATCACATGATCTCACTCATTTGTGGAATATAATGAACAACATAAACTGATGAACTAAAATAGATCCAGAGACATAGTAGCATTGAACAGGCCATCCAACCTCAGAGGGAAGGTGGCAGGGGGGTGGGGTGGGTAAGAGATCAACTAAAGGACTTGTATGCATGCATATAAGCATAATCCATGGACACAGACAGTAAGGGGGTGAGGACATGTGCTGGGGACGACCAGAGAGAGGTAAATGGGAGAAAAAGGAGACA
This sequence comes from Myotis myotis, assembly GCF_014108235.1. Lineage (NCBI taxonomy): Eukaryota > Metazoa > Chordata > Mammalia > Chiroptera > Vespertilionidae > Myotis > Myotis myotis. Next base: position 4,870,935 of record NW_023416327.1, read on the forward strand.
TATGTAATACTTTAAACAATAAAAAATTAGAGAGAGAGAGAGAGAGAGAGAGAGAGAGAGAGAGAGAGAGAGAGACACCAGAAATAAATCCAGATGCATATGAGCAAAGACATTTGGCAAAGGAGCCAAAAACATACAATGGAAAAAAGAAAGCCTTTTTAATAAATGGTGCTGGGAAAATTGGAAAGCAACATACCAAAAAATGAAACCAAACTATAGTTTGTCCCCATATACAAAAATTAATTCAAAATGGATCGAAGACTGAAATATAAGCTCTGAAACAATAAGTTACAGAGAGGAAAATATAGGTACTAAACCTAAGGACCTTGGTCATAAAGAACATTTTATGAATTTGACCCCAAAGTCAAGGGAAGTAAAAGCAAAAACAAATGAATAAGACCATATCAAACTAAAAAGCTTCTACACAGCCAAATAAACTGTCAACAAAACAAAAAGGCAACCAACTGAATGGGAGAAAATATTTAAAAACAACAGTCTGACATGGAGTTAATATCCAAAATATAAAAGAATTCATACAACTCAACACCAAACAAACAATCCAATTGAAAATTGGGCAGAGGACCTGAACAGACACTTCTCCCAAGAAGACGTACCAATGGCCAACAGATATATGAAAAGATGTTCAGCTTCACTAGCTATAAGGGAAATGCAAATCAAAACCACAATGAGATGCCCCCTCACACCTGTTAGAGTGGCCATTGTGAACAAGACAAATACTAACAAGTGCTGGAGAGGTTGTGGGAATACAGGAACCCTCATTCACTGCTGGTGGGAATGTAAATTGCTATAGCCACTATGGAGAACAATATGGAGGTCCCACTTGCCCTTTTATACTTTAAGTGCTTAAATTCCTTCTGCCCGGCTTTGAAACAACGAGATTTGTCTATATCGGACAATTGAGACTTGATAACCACTTACAAGGTTATGTTTTTTTGACCAGGTGTAATTGCATTTTTTTAAAATAGGGAATGAAGCAGACATTTTTGGATGAATGTATCTCTTTTAATTATGGATTTTAAAATTCATTATTGGAGGATGAGGGGAGAAAAGTGGAAGTTGTTAAAAATGTATTTGCATGAACAAATGAAACCAGGTGATGATTCTATATGACGCCACTACCCTTGCTATGCATTTACTTACTTTCATAGGGCAAGTGGCATGAGAAGGTATATTAAGTGTAGTGAAGAGCAGTAAAATTGATGCTTTCAAGATTTTTACTTGAAAGGTTTGAATATGTAAAGTTAAAGCATATGTGAATAAACCACGAATGTACTTGTCACTTGAAAATAATGGTGTGAGTTCCACCCATCTTTAGACAAAAGCATTCCATGAAAATAAGTTAAACAAATGCATCAAAAACAACAGGCCATAAAAATCTACAATAATCCTCTGTACAGGAAGGCTGGCCGTGATAATCTTCAGAGATTCTAAAATTTCCTGTAATGCTTCAACATTTGAAATTGCGATACCTGACATTTTTACTTTCACCCTCAGAAATTTTGTTTTGAACAGTTAGATGGAAACAGAAAGAAATTTAGAGTGCGAGAGGTGGAGAGGGCATTGGCGAGCATGTCATTCACTGGGAGGTGTCCAGCGCAGAAGGCAGAGCCCCTGTTCCTCCTTCCGTGCTGGCGGGGGCAGTGCCGGCTCCAATGCTGGCGCCCCGGTCAGGGAGGGGCTCCAATCCCTTCTCCTTGCTTCGCCCTTTTGCCAAAGAAATAGGTACAACGGGATTCCAGCACAGCTGCTTTTCTCTGTCCGGATCCCGATACGTACCCTCTGGTCCTTTGAGGTCTGCTTATGCCTGCTCTTACCAAGCACAGCAAACACTCTGTTTCCTGGTGATTTCCTGTTACTAGGTCCCATCCTAAGAGAGTAGAGAACTTGTTTCTATTGTGTTTTGCTCCTAGTGTGGAGAAGAGCCACTCTGTAGTATTTGGTTGGAGAAAGGCTGGAAGAGTGTTTGAATAACATTAGTCACTTCGTCCCTCAGTGAGTGTCTGTGTGTAGTCTCAGCCAGACTAGAGACTGGCAAACTTTTCCTGCAGAGGAGCGGATCAGACAGTCTCTGTTGTAATCACTCATCTCTGCTTTTTTAGCCAAAAGCAGTCATAGAAAACATAAAGACATGCATGTTTTTATATTGCGTTAATGACACTTTATTTGCAAAACCAGGTGATGGGGCAGATTTGGCACAAGGACATGAGTTTGCCATCCCCTGTGACTGATGACTAGATCTGCTTTGTTAAAATATGAAATTTGAATTAATCATACCTCTAAATATTTTGAAAGTATATTCAATATTGCCCCTGCTTTCATAAATAGATAATAGCATTCATGTGAACAAAGTATATCCTGAATGAATAAAATAGCCTAAATGAGTAAAGTGTATTCTAAATGAATGAGATCGAATATGGTTTGCATCACTCACATATTAACCTCATTCAGTCACATAATTGGACTGATTGTGATGGCTAAAAATAGTCAGTCGACTTGGGGGCTACGGCCTTTATTACCGGCTCATGTTCTACTTACTAGATTACCAGAGAACATTTCCACATTGAGATCTTTGAAAATGAATGTAACGTTCATATTGCCCTGACTGCATGTTTGTCTGCTAGGTGTCTTTGCATTGCTCTTGACTTTTAGATAAATCTTGAATGGAAGAAAGTGGCCAATAAAACATTACATATTAAAAAGTACCCTAAACATCGGTGTTGCAGGTGCCGGTACAGAGAAGGACTTAGCTAATACCAAGTTAGATCAGGCTTGATTAAAAGGCTGTGCGAGTAAAACATAAATTTCAGCATCAACAGGCTTCTGAGAAGAGAGAAAAGCTAGCAAAAGAACACTTAAAAGTAGCAAAGGTAAGAGCCTGGATCAGAGACAGCCTGAATCTCTGAGCGGCAAAGGCAGGATGGCGGTGCTTCTTACCTCCGTCACCTCCCACGGAATGCCCACTCTTCTGACCTCCATTTCATTTAGTCTCCGGAGCTATCCTTGACCCATTTTATTCTTCATTTTCTACACACCCTTCATAAAAGCTGCTACTTTACAGCTTTCAGCCATACGAATTGGCCTGTTGTTTTCCTCCTGGCTTTTAATTCTCCTATTGTGAATCCCGCAGACACCATAGATTACTATTTATTTTGTATTCTTACCCATAACATCTTGGCTCCAAATTTTGGTCCCTGAGCTATCTAAATTGTTCTGCTAACCAAGTTAAATCCCCAACTTAGAGCAGCCACAGGAAAGGTTTCCTACATCTCATCCTGGTGCTGTAATTGAAATTAAAGTAAATTATTCACACAGTGCACATTAATGTTGGCGCAGTTCCTTCTGCCTCCTTCCCAAATGACATTATGAGTTATGCCAAACTGAACTCATTTCCATTTTTGATATGGTTAACGAGTGGTAGATGAGGCGGACGCCACTGACGGCGCATAACTTGATTTCAATCAGGCATTTAGGAAAAACAATGACTCTGAGACTTTTGTCCTGGACATGCCAGATAGATGTTAACTTCGCAGTGCAATGATATTTAAATTAAAATCACCAACATTGATTAGTTGATTGATAAGAATCAGAAAGAAAACTTCCATTTGTAATTGTTTTCCCCAACATTTCCTCTCTGACCCAGCTTGTGGATTCAGTGTTACGCCACCATTAAAAGCCTGCAACTGCAGACTAACGACACAAAGCCGTGTTTTGAGGGTGGCTAGAACTTTGTGTGTATGTACTGTGTGTGTGCATGCACGCGCGTGTGCGTGTGTGCATGTGTAGCCTAGAGGGGAAAGGCTAAATGGAAAATGCTACCATTTCAAATGTTATCTCTGATGGGATTTAGGGTATTTTTTCCTTTTATTTTCTATACGTTTCTAAAATTAGATAACAAATAGCATTACCTTTCTAATGTTCTAAAAACAGCCACGTGAGTTACGGATCGATTAATAACCTACTCAGAGCCACTTGAGAGTTGAGCCAGGATGAATGTGGAGCTTTGCATTTTCCTTTTGAAATCAGAATCCTGCACATGAGGAAAAGACTGCTTTACTCAAAAGCGCTGGTGGTTTAGCTGGGCCTGGGCACCAAAGGCCCAGCCAAAGGGCCCGACGGGGAAAGAACTAGAGGCACCTGGCCCCGCAGCCCAGAGAACTGAGAAGAATTCCAAGCTCTGTTTCTCTCCAAAATATCAATTCATGACCCATAACAAAACCCACATGTTCCTTCATCTTTGCATCTAAGATCCTCTCATCTTTCCAGCTGCTCAGAGTGCCTCCCTGGCTGAAACCACAGAACTATCCTGTCACACAGCCCCTAGGATCCGGTTTCCCACAGCTCCCCACTGACCCTCCTCAGCTCTCCCTTCCCAGCTCCAATCTAATCAGAACCTGAGCAGCGATTGGTGCTACGCCCCAAACAATGGACTCCAAATGTGTCCATTAATGCACGCCACATTTTATTTTTCCAAGATCACAAAGTGGGAATACATTTTCCAATACCGAGAGCAGTGGTTCCCAACCTGTTTTTGGCCATGCCCCACCTAAGCACCTCTAAAACCCAGATGCCTCTCTGTGACATGTAATTCTTCTTATTCAAAAAGTGACTCCTGTTCACATGGAGGAAGCCTAAAAGGCCATCAACTTGGTCTAAACAAGCTTCCAAAGAACATAGCAACCATAAAAGAGAAATAAAAAATAAAAAAGAACAAAAAGGACAGTTGAAGTACTGAGGAAGAAATCACTAAGAAATTGTTAAAAAATAGTAATATGGAGTGATATGAAAAAATAGCAAATAAAGCTTCAAATCATCTATACTAATAAAAAGGTAAATTGCAAATTAACCATCACTCTGCAACAAAGATGGCAACACCCATAGCCACAAAGATGCCCATCAACAAAGGAAGTCAAGCTTCCCACATGCCCCAGCCAGCCACCAAAGACCTGTCTCTGGGCAGTGGCCACAGAGCCAGTTGGGGCGGGTGGGAGGCGGCTCCCGCCTGGAGCAAAGGCGGAAGGCGGAGGCCAGAGCAAAGGCCTGGGTCCTGGGCGCCAGAGGGAAGCTGGTGCCAGCAGCCAGGGGAAGGAAGGCCTATTCTTGCATGAATCTTCGTGCATCAGGCCTCTAGTATAATAGAGAACTGAAATATGTCACAATATATATTTACATACTGTATATGAGGCTCCTAGAACCATAAGAAATGCAAAAAATTCACTGTTAATAACTCATTCTCAAATTGCCCCCCTTAAAAATCAAATTGCCTGTCATCCCCATGGCGTGAGAGCCCCACGTTGGGAACCACTGACTTAGAACCTTGTGAAATCAAAACTGATGCCCTACGTTTGAGGTGTCCCCTCAATTTTATTAAAGTGTCTGATCTTATTTGGTGTTCAGATTAGTAACTCTTTTCCAAGCATAGGCTTTTTGTGCCATTGCAAATACCCTTTTTCTTTCCTTATACATTATTTATTTGTGAAACTTCAATACTCCCCCCCCCCCAAAAAAAAAGAAGAAAAGAAAAATCACCAAAAATATAGTAACACTTTGAAAATAACTTAAAGGTTAACAATGTGAAAAGATTATCCTTTTTTTAAAAGGAGAATAGTCATAATATTGAATATCTACCATTTAATGGGACATTTAGATCACATATAATCAGGAGAGAGACTCAATTATTTTAGATGATTGAAGGGCTCTACTATGAGAGGTGAAATATCCACTTACGAGAGTTCCCATCGTCTGCTCAGCCCGCAGACTCGGTCTCCTAATTGCAGCATTTCTTTCCTCTTTCAGCTGAGAGGGAACCAGAAGCCAGGCGGAAGGAGAGGGACTTCCGCAAGCCCCTTCCAGGCTCGCACCAGATGGTTCTCTGATGTTCGGCTCCAGTTAGGATTGCGCTTTCGGTGGAGATGCCTCAGTTGCCCGCTCTGCGGCGGACTCACAGGAGACGACCTGGCCTCCAGGGTGCAGGCCCGCAGTGGGTCCTTGGTTCCGGGGACAGCAGATCACAGACACGCACCGGGAAGCCCGCTCTCGCTTTATTTGACATCCAGAGCTCACGGAGCAAATGAGCCCCTGGACTGTGTGTTGACAAAGAGCAGAAAGCGAGGGCAGAGGACCCGAAGGAAAGCCGCGGCGTCAGGACACCGGCCGGTAGCAAGCGGCCTCCTTCCGACGCAGCTGCATCAGGTTCTCTTGGAAGCAATGCCGCACAGTAAAGAGAGGATACCTTTTCCGCTGAAATAGGAAGTTTGGGGTTTTTCCTGCCCATCTTAAAGTGATCATCACTACGTTGGTTTTCATCCAACATTCGGTTTTGCGATACACGTGTCTACCTGACAAACGTGCAGGCGCCTCAGTGCTCTGGTCCGGGACCAGCTGTGACGGGGCAGGTGCGGGCGGGGCTGGCGGCACCGCGCGGAGGGGAGCGCGGGGCCTCCTGCGGCCGTTACCGCGGAGGGCTGGTCCCACGAGGCCAGGGACACCGCGTTTTCCACGCGACCCCTCCCTCGGCAACAATGACTATTGTCCTTCTCTCTCCCTTAACATTTAACCCGACCAACCGGATGGTCCTGGCGACAAAACGGGACAGCACTGTGACCTGTGAAATTATTTGTACCTGCTGAACGGCTGTCTGAGTCGGAGGTGCTCTGTATTATTCATCACAATGTATAAATATTTATTGAGTATGCAGCACATCTTTTCTCCAAAAAGGAAAATACCACCAACAAACAAATAAAGCTCCAAACTCTTTGTGAACACAACCCAACTAAATAATTGAGGCCCTGGCAGCTGTGGGCGCAGACCCCGAAGGCAAAGCACAGGATCCCGCCAGCTGCCCTCGGGCCCCACGGTGTGTCCCTTGGGTGTGTGTCCCAGGGGACTTCCAGAGAACGCTGAACGCGGAGATGTTTTAGTATAGCACCTAAAAATCACACGCTTTCCGAAATTCAGCTCTTTATTTTCTGTGTTGTAATAGCAACTGTCCAGTAATTATTAATGTTAAGTCATGTAAAGGAAAAATAAGTTCACAATTTCCCCTACTTACTAAGCACTTATGGTGCATCTGGCTATGTAGTCACCTTAAAATACACAGTTCAAGTTACTCATCCGCACACGTTTCCACAACATTCCTGCCAAGGAATGCTGATGACTTTGTTGGGAAATAAATAATATTCAGTATTAAGACAAATACATATTTTTCTATTATGCAAAGTTATTTCTTTTGATAGCTTTTTATGATTCTGTCTTTCTCTTCATGGATTTCAGGATAATATACCAAAACCAGATCAAGTAAGAAACGCTGAAAGTTGCTGTGCCTGTGAACAACTCTGTGCAGCTCTTTGCCACACCTCCGATGGTGCTCCTCAGGAATGCGTGCATGAAGCCCCTCAACATGCCCACGGCTCCCTGGACACTGTTGGGGACTAGGTGACAGCAAACACTGCACTATTAAGGTCAGTGTGGCTCCTCACAGCATGTTAGTTAAAAATTTCAGGGTGGAATCTACAGAACTAAATGCAAGGTTGTGTCTACAAAATTAGATAAACTAAACAATAACACCTTAACCAGAACTAGCCTTAAAGATGCATCAGGGCACGGCTAATGCCTGCCAACCTGCTTTATCTCTGGCTCCTGGCATAGCAACTGACACACGCATTGCAGAATGAACGAACTGAAGACTAAACAAATAATTTAATTACTTTACATTTAATTTTTTTTAAAATTGATGACTAAACAAATTAATAAATTTAAATTGACTCTTGCAAATGATTGCTTGGCTATTAAATAGTGGCAATTTGTAAAGCCTTTCTGATTCTAGGCTGTAAAGAAAAAAATCTAAAATTAGCATGTTTCAAAACTTTGAGATAATTTATTAATTTGTATGACTAAAACAATCCTACTCTAGTTTTGGAACAACTAGAAAACTTAGCTTGCAAAATGTAATAATAATCTAAATCTGGAAAATAAATGATGTGCATCTTTGTGCATTTCCTTCCAGATTTACTCTTGCACTTCTGTGAAATTTAAAAAAAAATTATATTATGATTTTGTAATCGTGGTTTTGTAACTTGCTTTTTCTAGGTAAATATGTCTTGTGAGTACCTGCCTTGCCATGTTCATACATTTATTACCTATCACATAATTTTAAAATTAGCATATCATTTAATTTATGTTAACATCCTTATTTTAAAATAAGCTTTTAGTGAGTCTGCTTCTTACTATATCCAATAACTTTCTGTCCTGCTTCACATTTAATGGACACTTAAGGCTGATGAACAAAGGTGAGCTCTAGATCCTGTTTTCCAAACGCCTTGCCTTGCGGAGCAACACGTTGGTCACATCTGTTTCTGGTTCAGAAGTTGAACACAGTTAAAAAGAAATCTAACATAATGTTTTGAGCATGAAAAGAGCTATAGATAAGGCTATGGTGATCATTTTCCTTAAACTTTCTTTCAAAAGAAGCATATCATTTGTTTTAGTTTATTTAGATGTAAAATGGCTATAAAATATAATGTATAAATATACACCATTGGCTAATATTTTAATTATCTTCCCTTAAAACAATTTTTCAATGATTTCACATTAAAATATTCCTTTGTAATAGTCAAGTTTCCTTGGGAATACCTGAAACAGTACATTATAAAGTCAGATACATTTTATATGTGCATCACTATCTTTGTGAAGAAAATCCTCCTTGTAAATTGTATTATCATTAGCTGCAATAATTGTAACAAAATGATTTTATGGGTATGTTATATTTTGTGTAAAAGCGCTAATGACAACCAAAGGAAAAAAGATATTTCTATTCAGTTAAAACTCAGTAAATCAATTTGATTTTGCATGGATTAATTTCCTGGCTCTTTTTTCAGTAAAAAGTTTTCTTCTTTTCTTTTCACAATAGAAAGTATGGTTTAATTATAACAGCTGTCTTGCAAATAAATATTTTGCAAAAAAAAAATTAAGTGTAACCCCCACTCTACTTGATTACAAAGCTTATTTAACTCAAAATAGTATTGCAAATAGTCACTCACCCTTTGGTCCTAGAAAAGTAATGATTTATGCCAAGCACAGGCAGAGACTATACTTAATTTATTCATTGCACAACCTATGCACCACCTCAGGGTGGGTGGGGGAGGCTGGGAAAACATTGAGCTAATAAATTATTTCTCCTTGCTTGGAAGCCTGTCACTATGGTATACTGCTAGTAAAGCTTATAAATGATTCTTATTCTGAAGATGTTGATAAAAAAAGAAAAGAAATTGGGCTGTATGATTAAGCTTTGCCTATTTTTATTTATAAAATTTTAAAAACAAAATGGATAATTGACTAGGCTTTCATCTTAAAACTGTAGGCAAGAGATGGCCATAAGAAAAATATTCTAAAATTTTCATGATTTTTTCTTTTTCTCGCATGTGAAAAAATATTTGCCTGATTTCCATACTCTCTTCTTGTGAGTATTCTCTGCAAGTATCAGCATTTGAATAAACCTCCCAGATCCTACTCCTAGACAGACGTCTACACAGTTGACATAATCCAGATAATTCATGCAAAAATACAAAAAAAAAACCCATAACCCTTCTTATTGTGTTTGTAACACCCTTAATTCTTTTTTTCTTGACCTGAATTACCCCCATATTAGCTCTCTGTAGAACACCAATTCAAAAGTAAATATTGACCCAACACTCTATTTTGTGTTGTGTAGACTTGGCAATGTACTGCCAATAAAAGTACATTAGAGCATTTGAACATTCAATTTAACCCTGGGAATTTGCATTTATAATTGATGGTTATGTTTAGCTGATTAACAATATAGAGAAACAGTCTGAAGATTACCAGTGAATTCCACTTATTTTGTAAAAAAAACCTAAGTAAGACACTGGTTGAATTTCAGTCTGCCCTACGATAAGCTGAGTTATAAAGAAGTCCATGTGTAGACTCCTAAATTCATTTTTTTCAAAAGATAAACACTAGGAAATAAAAAAAATAATAAATAAGGCATACATAATAAAATGGTGAATGAAAAGATTGCTTAGTCATATTTAAATAGCTTGAGAGTGTTGCTAAATATTTTGAATCTGTCAAAAACAAGTAATTAAACATTACATATATGTAAGTTAAAGAAAAATAAAATGGAACAAAGAATGTTGACAATGTTGAATGGATCCCAATATATCAAATTCAAATAATTCAGCATTAAACAGTTTAAGACTAAGAAAAATAAAAAGGCCCTGTGAAGAAATATGTTCCTTCAATTTTTGTGTTATAATATCTTTTTGGAAAAACTCTTTCTTATTAAAGGCTGATGAAATACTATTTAGTAAATATAGAAGTTAATAAGTTCATGGTTATTAATTAGATTTTATTTTAATTTTAGACAGGAAAAAATTTATAATCAGCTTCTTCACCATTCCTGAAAGCTTCACATTTTATCATTGTGGTAGAATGAAAATGAAAAAAATCTTATTCAAACACTCCCTTTACTTGAAAAAAATACGTCATTTGATCAAAAGTGATGGATGGAACTTTTGTTGCTGTTGATAACTTCATGAATGATTATAGATTTTGGAAGAAAAAAATAGAGGAGAAAGTCTATCCACAATAGGAAGCAGGACCATGTTGGGAAATGGGCATCATTCACAATCACATCAGGGAAGGTGTATCTAGATCCACAAGCCACACCTGCTTTTTCATTCATTCAGCATATATTTATTGAGCTCATAATAAGCACTAGTCCTATGCCAATGCTGTCGGTGATTTAAAAAGATTGTCAATTTTGTTTACCTTTTTGTAGCTCTCTGTTCTTACAGGAAGAATTTTAGATGCTACAAAGATATGTGAAACATAATTGGTTTAATTTTGCTTTAAAATTTACATCTGTTCAAAAACCTTATTTATGTAGAAATCCAATTCTTTTCAAAACATGATGATTGATTTTTGGCCTTGAGAGACCAGAGAGGAGTGCCTTGGAGTTTGGCTAATGGGCTTTAATACTCTTTTTAAAATTATATATTTTTCATTGACCTCAGCAAAGAAGGGAGAGGAGAGAGAGAGAGAGAGAGAGAGAGAGAGAGAGAGAGAGAGAGAGAGAAAGAGAGAGAGAGAGAGAGACCAATGATGAGAGAGAATCCTTGATTGGATGCCTTCTGCACACCCCTCACTGGGGCCTGAGCCTCAACTCAGGCCACCGACTGGTGCGCCACTGCTGGGTCAGGGTGGATCTTCTCTGCAGTGAAGCTGGAATTCCACACCTCAAAGGAGTTCTAGTGAGTGACATAATGCCTAACCAATATCAGCCCCCACTCTGTCAACTACATTACACCCGAATGGTTACAATTGTTTTGGATAATTTGCTTTTTGGTGCTCCCCACACCACCTACAACATTAGACGATTAAAAAAATCTTATTGAGTCAACTGCCTTTGATCTAAAGTGAATGACGATGGAGTTAATAATGCTAATGACTAGCAAAAAATAGATTTTTAAAAATTATTTGAATGGGGCTTTTGGTTTTTCTTCTTTGAAGAAATAATAGGAGATATATTAAAAATATAAACTATTTTCTCACAAAGGGCATCTCTACGATACATGTTAAACAATTTGTTTTGCTTTGATATAGTTGAACAGGGAAGTGGAGGAAGAGTATAACAAGTGCAATGATTAGGAAGAATTTCACAATGAGTGGAAAGGTGTGGGAGTACGTGAAATGGCCTCAGGGTGTCTTGCATATATTTACTTACATTGACAGTCTGAGCTAAGGAAACACCACACCGGGGTTCTATCCATGCTGAACTTGCTGACTTTTGGCGAGGTCATACAATTTCAGGAACATTCTGAAAGAGCCTTCAGATGTTTGCACAAGCAAGTGTGTAAGAATCCCTTTCTAAAATGATTCCCTTTGACCCCAAGAAGAAAATAAACATATATGCCCCATAACATTTCAGATATACCCACAGGTCTTCATTGCTAATATTGCTAAGTTTCTTTTGTTATATTTACAATATAATGTGTCACTTTCATTTGTTTATCTCATTCTTATATTTATGTAATTTGATGCATAGGCCTTATGAATAAGAACTTTCCACTAATTATACCAAGAGGCATTTCCTCTTTCCTTTAGTCTTACTGTTGTTTTTTCCAAGTTTACTAATGACACATTTCCTTTGTGTAAAACCAATGCTGAATCAAAATAGAAGACTAAAGATGGTTGAAATGGATCTTGATATGCATTCCTAGACTCTGCCCGATGCTAGTGCTCCTTTTTATTCCCCTTTCCCCCAGGCTTAGCATATTTGTCAGTTCCTTGACTTGAGACTGTGCCCAACAGGGCAGATGTAATGTACTGCTCCGTCATTCTGATTGCTCAGAGTGGAATGTTGGTGCTTAAAGAAATGCTAAAACTAATACCAATAATATTTGTATGTACTGCATTCAGAATATGTTCATTAAATAGCAGTTATGGGATAGCAGGCTTGGCTTCTTCCCAAGAACATAGGTGAGTGTGTCTATATGTATGTATGCGTTTGAGCATGCACCCAAACATGCCCTCATGCACACAAAACAAATTTAGGGAAAACATATAACACTTTTTCCCTTTATCTCTACGTTCATTTCTGCTGTCATATTCAACACAAAATCTTAACTCATTCCTTGCATACTGTCAACATGCTATACGTTTCAGCAGTGTGTTTAGGTTTGTGAAGACAGTACAGGAAATGAAGGCATTATTTCTGCATAGAGCTCTAGCTTCATCAACATTTGTAAAAATATTTGCTCTTGAGTTTTTAAACTTAAATATATTTAATTGAAGAAAAATAAGCATGTTCTCATATAAATCATTAAATACTGAACAATATTAAACTATAATATGTTTCATGATATTTAATTTTAAGTTTTCTTATAGAATTATTTTTTAATCCTCACCCAAGGACATGTTCATTGATTTTTTTTTTTTTTTTTTGAGAGAGAGAGAGAGAGAGAGAGAGAGAGAGAGAGAGAGACATCAATGTAAGAGAGAAACATTGATTGGTTGTGTCTCATGTGTGCCCCAACTTGGAACCGAACCCACAAGATAGATACATGCCCTGACTGAGAATTGATTCCTCAACGTTTCATTGCACAGGACAATGCTCCAGCCAACTGAGCACACTGGCCGGGACTACTATTTTTAATGTATACCTTGTGAAACACAAATTCAGTTACACCAAGTCAGAATCCATTTGTTATATGACTTGACAAAATAAAATAAAGCTTACAGAACCTGGAGTGTATGCATTATATTTTGTGTATGATTTTGGCAGAGAAAACATGCAGGTGGCATTGCCTATCTTCTTTACAGAATTGTCAGTTTTAAGAATGATCTGAAATGGATTTCTATTTTTGGGACTTCATCCATCCTCTATAATAGTGGAAATTAAAATTGGGGATTAAAAAATGTTTTTTGCTAGTTTTCTATCTCTAAAGGCAGCCCTGCCCTACTTCCACCTGAACACAACTCCACATTTTATTTTAATTAAAGTGTTATGAAAAATTAAAGTTTATAACCCATTTTCAGTTTCTTTTATACTATCACTTTATTTTACTTGTTTATTCCCTTTTGTTTATACCGAAATATTATATAGCTAAAAAGCATCCTGCTTTACTTTGTCAGATGACTACAGCAAATGCAATGAGAAGTATGGTATGAGTTGTACTACTATTGGGTAATAATGTACAGAACAAATGCTAGGTGGCATGCAGATGGTAGCTCCTCTTTCCACAACCATCCTTGCTTTTCCAGGAAAGATACACTTCTCTAATGGAAGAATCTGAATTATAGAAATGAATCTTCTTTCATCATGTAAGAAAAAGAAAAACCTGATATATATTTTTATATAGTTTGAAAAATGATAAACTCTGCTAAAGTATTGCTTGCTTCTCAAAATTTAAAAAGCTCTATCAAGTGATATAAGCCAGTCAGAGAAAGACAAATGCCGTATAATCTCACTAATATGTGGAATGCAATGAACAAAATAAACCGGGGAACAAAACAGAACCTGAGGTATGGATACATGGAACAGACTGACAAATGTCAGAGGGGATGGGTCGGGGGGACTGGATAAAGGAAGGTGAAGGAATTAACTAGAGAACATATACGCATAGCCCAGGGACACAGACAATAGTGTGGTGAGGGCCAACACGGAGGGGATTGAAAGTTGGGTGGATGTGGGCAAAGGGGTGGAAACGGGAACATCTGCAATAGTGTCAGCAATAACAATTTAAATAAAAAACTAAAAATAAACTAAAAATAAAAGTAATAAAAAATCTCTACCTATATTTACTATCCAATTCATTCGTAGACCTTTTCTCTATCCCTGTCTGATTCCACATTGTAAATCTATATGACTATCCTTGAATGCACCAAATTCACACAAGAATACCGCCAAAGGTACAAACTGAGCAGGCAAAAATAAACACACAAAACCAGGCCATAACAAATGAAACAAGTCATCAAAATACATTGTAATCTAAGAGTAATATATTATTTTTCACATTTAATGAGGCAGTCTTTGTTGACAAAGCTTATTTTCATTTCTTTGGCCTCAGTCTCAAACTTACAAAAAATTTAGGTCCCACACATTAGTTTGGATATTGACATTCATTTACATTCTGAGGGACTCAACATACTGAGGGGCAATTGTGTTCTTCATAGAAGGCACAAGTCTTTATGAGACAGAAAGTTAATATTTATGACAATCATTTGTATCTTGGGATCTGGCAGGAGGGACCAAATGGAGCAAGAGAGAGTTCAAGATTTTCCATCTCCACAGGCAAACACTGGCAAACTTTTTAAATATTTGGTTCATCTTGGACACTCTTCCATGTCTTTCTGTGCCTCAGAGGTTCATTGTCCTGAGATTTCCCCAATTCTTCTAACTATCAAATCGTGCTAAATCCTAAACTTACTAAATAACAATAATTATATTTGTAATCATCAATATAATAAAAGCCTAATATGCTAAGTGTCTGGTCGTCCATTCAACCAATCAAAGCTTAACATGCTAATGATATTCTAAGGCCACTCAACTTCTCATTATGATGTGCACTGACTACCAGGAGGCAGACACTTCGACTGGTAAGTTAGCTTGCTGCTGGGGTCCAGCCAATCAGGACTGAGCGAGATGAGCCAGACATGCCATGGAGCCCTCCCATGGTCCCTCCCCAGCTGGCCAACCTCTTGCGTTCCTCTCCAGCCCAGCAATCATGCATCGATGGAGTCCCTCGGACTGGCCTGCACTCTCTCGCAATCCGGGACCCCTCAGGGGATGTTGGAGAGCCAGTTTTGGCCCTATACTGCAGGCCAGGCCAAGGGACCCCACTGGTGCATGAATTCATGTACCAGGCCTCTAGTACTGCTAATAAGAAATCTTGATTGAGCAGTTTCTGTGCATCACTCAGACGTGCCATCCCAAATCAGGGAGGGCAATCTGCTTCACTCAGTCTACTGATGTAAGTATTGGTTTCATCAATGAGCAGTCTCACAGACACACCTAGATAATGTTTAGCCAAATAGCTAGGCAACAAATGGTCAATTAATAATGACACACAAAATTAACCATATAGTAAGAAACTGAAAACTTGCCTCCTAAGATCAGGACAAAAACAATGATATCCTCTCTCACCATGCCATTTTAACAACAAACTGGATGTTCTAGCTAGTTTAAAGACACATATAAGTTGGAAAGGAAGAAGTAACATTGTATTTATTCACAGATAATGATCATCTATGTCAACAATTTTAAACCTTTTTCATCTCAAGGCACACAAAATATAATTACTAAAATTCTGCAGCAAACCAAACAATGTATTACATTTTTTTTCTGATTTGACAATAAAAATAGGTATAATTTTGTTTGAGTTACAAAAATATAATAGTAATTACCTACACTTTTTGCTCCAAAGAGATTTTATACTTGTTTATAAGGATTTCTGGTACCACAAATTACCAACCAGATGCAACCTTATTATATGACATGACCAATAATACAACTCTAATATGTGATATAATTAAACAAGGTACTTATATGGATGGCTATTATTGTGTTGGCTATTGTCATTTTTTAAGAAATTGACAATCTAAGGGAAAATAAGTCAGTGCACCTGACTAAACAGTCAGTTATTGCATGTTTTAAAAATTCTTGTGGCGCTCCAGTGTGCAATGGCACAGCAGTTGTAAATCACTGACTTATGTAGATACACATTGAAAAAAAATTATTTTTTAAAAAACTCCAGGAATTAATTAGCAAATGTAGTAATGTTGCACATTAAAAGATAAATATATAAAAGTCAATTCTTTTTCCATATATCAGCAATAAAAATTAAAATTTAAAATTTCTAAAAATATATTTATGATAGCAGAAAAACAAAAAGAAGTACATAGGTATAAAATACACTTAGCATCTGCACACAAAATAACTACAAATTTTGATCAAGAAAATCAAAGAAGAAATAAATTAATAGTGATATATTACACATTCATGAATTGAAAAAGTCAATATTGTTAAGATGTCTAAATTTTCCAACTTGATCTATACATTCAAAACTGTCTCAAAAGGAGATCACAACAAGCTATTTTGTAGATATAGACAAATTGATTAAATGGTTTAGAGAAAAAGGCCAAAGTCTTAGAACAGCTCATTTATAACTGGAGAAGAACAAAGATAGATGATTTACACTAGCTAATTTCAAGATTTACTAAGAAGTTGCTCTAATCAAGATTGCATGATATTTTCAAAAGAAGATTCTGAATCAATGTGAAAAAATATAGAACTTCCAAGTAGATCCACATAAATATTTTAAAATAAAGTGATCTTTGAAAAAAGAGAAAAAGCATTTAGTTTTAACAAATAACTGGACATTCATATGTTTAATAATAATAAACTTAAAACACAGATCTTTTTTTAAATATATTTTATTGATTTTTTTACAGAGAGGAAGGGAAACTGATAGAGAGTTAGAAACATCAATGAGAGAGAAACATCGATCAGCTGCCTCCTGCACACCAACTACTGGAGATGTGCTCGCAACCAAGGTACATGCCCTTGACCGGAATCAAACTTGGGACCCTTCAGTCCGTAGGCCAACGCTCCATCCACTGAGCCAAACCAGCTAGGGCAAAACACAGATCTTAAAATCATCAAATAAGTTACTTTAAATTGGAACATATACCTAGATAAAACACAAAATTATAGAGGGGGAGAAAATGCCGGCTAAAAAGGCAGAAGTGCATGCACCTCCTCCTGGAGACAGACTGGAAAAACAATTAAATCAGAGAACATCCACCCAGAATTAAACAAATGAGACACAGCTGAGGAGACGATTTTCAATAAGGATGGACAGAGGATGCCTAGAGAACACCGCTTGCCAGCTATAACCAGCATGGAACCATTACTGTGCCCTGGAAGTGAGTGGTACAGTGCCTCCCAGCAGGCTCCCAGATGTCTTCAGTGAGCACTCACCAGAGTGACCTCCAAACCAGGCATCCTCCCCAGCCCACCAGCATCCAGTGTCCCAGGATACGGCTCCAGGACCCTGCAGTGAGTGCAATCCAGGGGTACCCCTGTGTCCTGCCCTTTCCCTGGGCCCTAGAACCATGCTGCCAGATTGACCTGAAGCTACCTGGTGCCCTCTCCACCCCGAGGCCAGGAAGTTGCTGCTGGGGTGACTTGGAGTAACCCAGAGCATGTCCAAATCTGGGCCACAAAAGAGCTCTGATTGCAACTCAGAGCAACCCACACCCACTCTACCCTTGCCCCTCAGACTATCCTGCCAGGTCTACCCTGAGCAACCCAGCACATGTCCCACTCTGAGCCAGAGTAGAACACTACTGGGACTACCCAGAGCAATCTAGTATGTCCATCCAGGGGCCACACCAGAGGAACTGTGCCATGCTCCCACAACCCTGAGCATCTGAAGAGGACAACTGAGGAACCAGATCTGTGGGAAAAGGAGATACAACTCAGAGCAGAGAAAATAAAGGCATGAGAATCAAAGCAGACCTGCCCTCTGGTTAACAATTTCCAGACCATTGCCCTGATAGGGTCTTCAACCTCTCCAACCCCAAGCAGGGTGCCCAGGGCCAGAGAGACAGCAAAAATGGGGAGCCAAAGAAATAACACCCCAAGGAAAGAAAAGGAGGAATTGCCAGAAAAGGAACTAAATTAAATGGAGGCAAGCAATATGTCAGAGAAAGAATTCAGAGTAAGGGTCGTAAAGTTCCTAAACCGGTTGAATGAAAAAATCAATAACATATGTTAGAATCAAGAGGAAATGAAGAATGATATAGCTGAGACAAAAAAAAAAGAGTCAACATAGAAATAGCAATCCTAAATGACTCACTGGATCAGATGGAACTAATTGACATCTTCAGAACATTTCACCCAAGAGCAATGGAATATCCATTCTTCTAGAGTACACATGGGACATCTTAAAAGATAGACCACATATTAGGACACAAGCTAAGTTTCTTCAAAGTCAAGAAGATAGAAATCATATCAAGCATCTTCTCAGATCACAATGGCATACAATTAGAAACTATCTGTAATAAAAACAATAAAAATAATCAAAAACTTGGAGGCTAAATACCATACTATTAAACAATGATTGAGTTACCAAAGAGATCAAAGAAGAAATAAAAAACATCCTATAAACAAATGACATGGAAACCAAACAATCCAAAACCTATGGGAAACAGTGAAAGCAGTTCTGAGAGGGAAGTTCATAGCTCTACAGGCCTACCTCAAAAAAACAAGAAAACTGATAATATATCTAACCCTACAACTTATGTAATTATAAGGAGAACAACAAGAAAATCCCAGAGTAAGCAAAAGGAAGGAAATAATAAAGAACAGAGTGGAAATAAATGATATAGAGACCAAAAGAGCAAATAAAAAAGATCAATAAAATCGGGAACTGGTACTTTAAAATGATAAACAAGATTGATGAACCTCTAGCCAGGCTCACTAAGAAACAGAGAGGACCAAAATAAACAAAATCAGAAATGAAAGTGGTGAAGTAACAACCAACCTCACTGAAATACAAAGGATTGTAAGAAAATACTGCAAACACCTCTACTCCAACAAACTGTACAACCTAGACAAAATTGACATATTCCTAGAAAAATACAAGCTTCCAAAACTGAATCAGGAAGAATAAAAAAAACCCTAAATAGGCTAATAACTACCAATGAAATTGAAGAGTATTCAAAAATCTTCCAGCGAATAAAAGCCCTGGTCTGGATGGCTTCACAGGGGAGTTTTACCAAACATTCAAAGAAGAACTAGACCCTACCACCCTAAGACTACTCCAAACAATTCAAAAGGAAGGGAGACTTCCAAACTCTTCTTATGAAGCCAATATTACCCTAATCCCAAAACCAGATAAAGACACTACAAAGAAAGAGAATTACAGGCCAATAGCCCTGATTAACATAGATGGTGAAATCCCCAACAAAATCCTAGCAAATAGCATCCAGCATTACATTAAAAAGTTCATACACCAGGACCAAGTGGGATTTATTTCAGGGATGCAAGGCTGGTATAATATCCTCACATCAATCAATGTGATACATCGCATAAACAAATTGAGAGACAAAACTCACATAATCATATCAATTGATGCAGAAAAAGCATTTCATGAAATCCAAGATCCTTTCTTGATAAAAACTCTCAGCAAAGTGGGAATAGAGGGATCATACTTCAACATAATAAAAGCCTTCTATGACAGACCTATAGTCAACATCATACTCAGTGGGAAAAAACTCAAAATATTTCTCCTAAGAACAGGAAAATGACAGGGATGCCCACTTTCACCACTCCTGTTCAGCATAGTACTAGAAGTGCAAGCCATAGCAATCAGACAAGAAGAAGAAATAAAAGGCATTAAAATTGTAAAAAAAAAAAAAAAAAAAAAAAAAGAAGTAAAACTGTCCTTATTCACAGATAATATGATATTGTACATAGAAAACCCTAAAGACTCCATCAAAAAACTACTAGACTTAGTAAATGAATTAGGCAACATAGCAGGATACAATATTAACTCTCAGGAATCTATGGCTTTTTTTGTACACCAATAATGAACTCAAAGAAAGAGAAACTACAAAAAGAAAAGTCACATTTACCATTGCAACAAAAAAATTAATATACCTAAGAATAATATTAACTAAAGAGGGAAAAGACCTGTACTTTGAAAACTACAGTACATTGAAAAAAGAGATAGAGGAAGACATAAACAAATGGAAGAATATATCGTGTTTATGGATTGGTAGAATCAACATCATTAAAATGTCCATACTATCTAAAGCAATCTATAGATTCAATGCAATCCCCATTAAAATACCAATGGCACATTTCACAGACCTAGAACAAACTCCAAAAATTCATATTGAATAAAAAGAAAGACTGAATGGCAGCGGCAGTCCTGAGAAAGAAGAACAAAATTGAAGGGATCACAATACCAGATATTAAGCTATATTACAAAGCCACTGTTCTCAAAACTGCCTGGTACTGGCACAAGAACAGACATATAGACCAATAGAACAGAACAGAGAATCCAGAAATTGACCCAAGCCATTATGCTCAATTAATATTTCACAAAGGAGGCAAGAGCATATAATGGAGACAAGACAGTCTCTTCAATAAATGGTGTTGGGAAAATTGGACAGATAGATGCAAAAAAAATAAAACTAGACCACCAACTTACAATACACACAGAAACAAACTCCAAGTGGATAAAGGACTTACACGTAAGAGGGGAAACCATAAAAATCTTAGAAGAAGCCATAGGCAGCAAAATATTGGACATATGTCATAGCAATATCTCTACCAATACAGTTCCTAGGACAATGGAAACTAAGGAGAAAATAAACAAATGAGACTGCATCAAAATAAAATGCTGCTGCACAGCAAAAGAAACCATCAATAAAATAACAAGAAAGCTCACTGTATGGAAGAACATATTTGCCAATATTGTATCTGATAAGGATCTAATCTCCAAAATTTATAGGGAACTCATACAACTTAACAAAAGGAAGATAAACAATCCAACCAAAAAATGGGCAATGGACCTAAATAGACACTTTCGAAA
The DNA here is from genome assembly GCF_014108235.1 of Myotis myotis. Lineage (NCBI taxonomy): Eukaryota > Metazoa > Chordata > Mammalia > Chiroptera > Vespertilionidae > Myotis > Myotis myotis. Next base: position 4,892,078 of record NW_023416327.1, read on the forward strand.
ATGAACATACAGAAGTCCAAGAGACATATAAAACATTCTCAAAGACACTAATCATCAGAGAGATGCAAATCGAAACCACAATGAGGTACCATCTCACACCTGTCATAATGGCTATCATCAACAAGTCAACAAATGACAAGTGTTGGAGAGGATGTGGAGAAAAAGAAATCCTTGTGCACTGCTGGTGGGAATGCAGACTGGTGCAGCCACTGTGGAAGACAGCATGGAGTTTCCTCAAAAAATTAAAAGTGCAACTCCCTTTTGATACAGTAGTCCCACTTCTAGGAATATATCCCAAGAAATCAGAAACACCAATCAGAAAGGATATATGCACCCCTATGTTTATAGCAGCACGATTTACAATAGCTAAGATTTGGAAACAGCCTAAGTGCCCATCAGAAGACAAGTGGGTAAGAAAACTGTGGTACATCTACACAATGGAATACTGTGCTGCTGCTTCAAAAAAGAAAGAACTCTTACCATTTGCAACAGCATGGAGGGACCTGGAGAGCATTATGCTCAGGGAAATAAGCCAGTCGGAGAAAGATAACTATCACATGATCTCACTCATTTGTGGAATATAATGAACAGCATAAACTGATGAATATAAATAGATCCAGAGACATAGAAGCATCGAACAGACCATCAGACCTCTGAGGGAAGGCGGGGGAGAGGGGGAGGGCAGGTAAGAAATCCACCAAAGGACTTATATACATGCATATGAGCATGACCAATGGACACAGACAGCAGGGGGTGAGGCCATGTATGTGTGGGGAGGTGGGAGTGGCTGAGGAGAGGTCACTGGGGAAAAAAGAGACATATGTAGTACTTCAAACAATAAAGAATTTCAATTTAAAAAATGCCAAATTATCAATCTTCTAGACAAAAGTATAAGAGAAAAACAAAGTTTGAGTTGTTAAAATTAAAAACCTATATTTTGTGAAAGATACTTAAAAGAATGAAAAGACAAGCCATGGCTGCCAAGACAATACTTGCAAAGCACAGATCTGATGAGGGACTTGCTTAAAAAATATACAAGGACACTTCAGATTCCACATAAGGCTCAGTTTTTGAAACAGGCAAACGACCTGAACAGACAACTCATCTGAGATATAGGATTGAAAATATGTATATAAAATATGCTCAGTGTTGATTGTCATAGGGGAATTTCAAAGTAAACCAGCACACACATACTAGAATGACAAAAATCTAAAACGGGCGGGACCCGACACTGGCAAGGGTATGTCACTCCCATTCTTTACTAGTGAAAATGTGACATTTACAGTCATTTTGGTACAGAGATGGCAGTTTCATACAAGGCTAAAACTCGCCTTTCCATATACTCCAGCAATCAGGAACTGAGGTACTTATTCAACTCAATTGAAAACATATCTGCACAAAAAGCCTGCACATGAATGCTTATGGCACCTTTATTCACAATCACCCAAATTTGGAAAAAATGAAGATTTTCTTTTATAGGCAATGAATAAATAAACTATGGCACACACATACAATAGGGTATTTAATATTTCGCATAAAAAGGAAATGAGCTTTCTCCCTGGCCGTGTGGCTCAGTCGGTTAAAGTGTCATCCAGTTCACCAATAGATTGCAGGTTCAATTCCTGGTCCGGGCATGTATCTAGGTTGTGGGTTCCACGCTGGGAAGGGTGCCTACGGGAGGCAACACACTGATGTTTCTCTCTCACATTTATGTTTCTCTCTCTCCCCTCCTCTCTATCTATAGTCAATGAAAACTTATCTCCAATGAGGATAAAAAAGACCTTTCAAGTCACAAAAAGATGTGGGTAGGTCTTAAATACATATTTAGAGGTAAAAAAAGAGGCAGTCTGAAAATTCTAGGTACTGTATGATTTCAATTTCATGAAGTTTTGGAAAGGCAAACAACAGAGACAATTTTAAAACAAACATACAAAAAACACAGTGGTTTCCAAGATATTATGAAAATGTGACAATAGAATGTAACTGTTTTAAAAAGTCAGAAACAGTGCCCAGCCAGTGTTGCTCAGTGGTTGAGCACTGACCCATGAACCCGGAAGTCACCCGTTCAGTTACCAATCAGGGCACATGCCAGGGTTTTAGGTTCAAGAAGGCAGCCGATCGATGTTTCTCTCTCATTGATGTTTCTCTCTCTCTCTCTCTTCCTCTCTCTCTAAAATTAATAAAATAATAATAATAATTTTAAAAAAACAGGTAAGAAATACGCTCACTGAAAGGGTAACCTAAGCAGCTTTGGACACCAGTGGAACCAGTAAGAGCAAAGACAAAAAGAACGATGCATAAGTACTATACTGTAGTTGATAATGTATCTTACTCATGAGCACATGAATTAACAATGATACCATGTAAATGGGTGACGGTGAGAACTAGGGTTCTCAGTGTTTTAGTGGGAGGGTAGCATACGCAAGGGGCTGGTCTATATTGCCTTGCCTCTTCTCTCACCACCCTCCCAAAAGGACCAGCTGCTATAAGCTGTTATAATTTATAGATTTCTTTTCAATTTTTAAACTCTCCAGTCATAAATCCTCTAAAAATTCTGTGCTCCTTTGTTAATACTATTATTCTTTAATAAAAAAATAATAGTTTGATGCAATCCAATTTGTTTATTTCTTCTTCTGTTTCTCTTGTTGAGGAGATATGTCAGAAAAAATATCACTACAATAAATGTCTAAGGAGTTACTGTCAGCTTTATTCTAGGATTTCTATGGTTTTGAGTCTAACATTTAAGTCTTTACCTGATTTTGAGGTTTCTCTTGGATATGATATAAGAAGATGGTTTAGTTTCTTTGTTTTTATGTATCTGTCAATATTCTCAAAACCATTTATTTCATAAACTATCCTTACTATATTGTACAGTGTTGCCTCCTTTGTCAAATACTAATTGACTATAAAGACATGGGTTTATTTCTAGGCTCTCAATTTTGTTCCATTGATATAATATCAGTTTTTTAAATAGGTGTTATTGTAGAACAAATAAAAGCAATAGGAATTTTTTATTTTTTTTTAATAATTGATTTTAGAAAGAAAGAAAGAAGGGGAGTGGAAGAGAGAAATAGCAACATGGAAAAGAAAGAAATATTGATTGACTGCCCCCTGCACACCCACCACTGGGGATCTAGCTGACAACCCGGGCATGTGCCCCAACCAGGAATCCAATAGGCAACCCTCAGCAAGTGGGACAATGCTCAAACAACTGAGCCACACTCTCCAGGGTTATATATCAGTTTTTATGCTAGTGCCATGTAGTTTTGATTACCATGGCCTTGTAGTATAGTTTGATTTCAGGTACCATGTTTTCTCTAACTTTGTTCTTTCTCAAGATCACTGTTGCTGTTAGGGGTCTTTTGTGGTTTCATAAACATTTTTGGAATACTTGTTCTAGTTCTGTGTGATATGCCATTGGTATCTTGGTAGGAATTGCATTGAATCTATAGATTGCTTTGGTAGTATGGACATTTTAACGATGTTAATTTTTTCTATCCATGAACGTGGTATATGCTTCCACTTATTTGTATCTTCTTCAGTTTCTTTCTTCAGTGTCTTATAATTTTCTGAGTACAAGTCTTTTATATCTATGGTTAAATTTAGTTCTAGGTATTTGTCTTTTTTGAAGCAGTTGTGAATGGGATTGTTTTCTTAGTTTCTCTTTCTCATATTTGTTATTGGTGTATAAGAATGCAACTGATTTCTGGATATGTATCTTGTATCTTCCTACTTAACTGAATTCATTTATCCATTCTAGTAGCTTGTTGGTAGAATTATTAAGGTTCTCTATATACAGTATCATGTTATCTGAAAATGATAGTTTTATTTCTTCCTTTCCAATTTGGATGCCTTTTGTTTTTTCTTTTTGCCTGATCACTCTGGCTAGGATATCCTATCTAATAAAAGAGAAACATGGTAATTGGCGTACGACCGCTACCCTTCCCATTGGCTAATCAGTGAGATATGCAAATTAACTGCCAACCAAGATGGCGGCCGGCAGCCAGGCAGCTTGAAACTAACATGAGGCTTGCTTGCTTCAGTGACGGAGGACTGCAACGTTCCCCGCCTGCCTTGCCGGCCTCTGAGCCTGAAGTTTAAGAAACATTGTAACAAATATAGAAGCTAAACAAAACCCCAGAAACCAGCTTTCAGCGAGCTGGGACCTCAGAGCTGGAGTTATACATTGTTTTGATTATAGAACCTAAACAAACCAGATACCTTCTTTCAGCAGCAGAAGCCTCAGAGCTGGAGCCAGAGCTAAAGCTGGCCCAGAAGAAAAAAAAAAAAGAAAAAAAGGAGCAGTTGGGAGCTTCAGTCCCAGCCTGAAAACAGCCCTCAGCCCCTCACCCAGACTGGCCAGGCACCCCAATGGGGACCCCCACCCTGATCCAGGACACCCTTCAGGGCAAACCAGCCAGCCCCCACCCATGCACCAGGCCTCTATTCTATATAGTAAAAGGGTAATATGCCTCTCAGCACCAGAATCAGCGGAACTGCGAGGCCTCCAGGCACCGGGATCAGCATGACAGGGGGCAGCGCCCAAACCCCCTGATTGCCCTGTGGCTCTGTGTGTGACGGGGGGCGGGGCCACAACCTCCCTATCAGCCCTGCTCTGTTCCTGACAGGGGAAGGCGTCCCAACCCCCTGATGGCCCTGCGGCTCTGTGTGTGACAGGGGGCGGGGCCATAACCTCCCCATCGGCCCTGCCCTGAGTGTGACAGTGGCAGAGCCCCAACCCCCTGATCGGCCCTGCTCTGTGGGTGACAGGGGGCAGTGCCCCAATTCTCCTATCGGCCCTACTCTGTGAGTGACAGGGGGGAGCTCCTCAACCCCCTGATGGGCCCTGCTCTGTGAGTGACAGGGGGGAGCTCCTAACCCCTTGATCGACCCTGCTCTGTGCGTGACAGGGGGTGGTGGCACAACCTCCCCATCGACCCTGCCTTGAGTGTGACAGGGGGTGGTGCCCCAACCTCCCAATCGGCCCTACCCTGAGCGTGACTGAGGGTGGCATCACAACCTCCCAATCCGCCCTGCTCTGTGCATGACAGGGGGCGGCGCCCCAACTCCCCAATCGGCCCTGCTCTGAGCCCAACCAGGGGCTGCACCTAGGGATTGGGCCTGCCCTCTGCCACCCGGGAGCAGGCCTAAGCCAGCAGGTCGTTATCTCCCGAGGGGTCCCAGACTGCGAGAGGGCACAGGCCGGGCTGAGGGACCCCTCCTTCCCCCCCGAGTGCACAAATTTTTGTGCACCGGGCCTCTAGTGTTAAATAACAGTGGTGAAAAAGGAACATCCCTGTTTTGTTCCAGATCTTAAGGGGTAATACTTGTAGTTTTTGCCCATGGAGTATGACGTTGTCTGTGGGTTTTTCATCTATATTGAAGTATGATCCCTCTATTCCCACTTTGCTGAAAGTTCTTTTTAACATAAATGAATACTGGATTTTATGAAATTCATTTTCTGCATCTATTAGTATGATCATGAGGTATTTATCTTTTATTTTGTTTATGTGATATATCATGATTTGCAAACATTGTACCAAGATTGAATCCCAGGAACAAATCCCACTTGATCATGTTATATGATTTCTTTAATGTATTGTTGAATTTGATTTGATAATATTTTGTTGAGCATTATGGCATCTATGTTCTTCGGGGATATTAGCCTATAACTTTCTCTTTTTTAGTAGTGTATTCATCCGCTTTTGGAACAGGATAATGCTGGCTTTATAAAATGATCATAGGAGTCTTTTCTTGAATTTTTTGGAATAGTTTGAGGAGGATAGATGTTAGTTCTTTTTTGAATGTTTGGTAAAATTTGGCCCAGGATTTTTGTTTGAGGTTTTTTGGTGTTGTTGTTTTTTTTTTTTTTTTTTTTTCTGCTTCAATTTCTTTCATTGTAATTTGTCTATACATATGCCCTGATTCTTCCTGATTCCATTTTGGAAGATTGTATGTTTCTAGGAATTTATTCATTTGCCCAGATTGTCTAATTTGTTGGCATATAGTTGTTCATAGTATTTTCTTATAAACCTTTCTATTTCTGCGATGTCAGTTGTTACTTCCCTCTTTTATTTCTGATTTTATTTATTTGAGTTCACTTCATTTCTTGATGAGTCTGGTTAAAAATTCATCAATCTTTGGCTCAGTGGATAGAGCGTCAGCCTGCCGACTCAAGGGTCCCAGGTTTGATTCTGGTCAAGGGCATGTACCTTGGTTGCCGGCACATCCCCAGTGGGGAGTGTGCAGGAGGCAGCTGATCGATGTTTCTCTCTAACTCTCTATCCCTCTCCCTTCCTCTCTGTAAAAAAATCAATAAAATATGAAAAAAATCAATAAATAAAAATTCATCAATCTTGTTTATCTTTTCAGAGAGCAAGCTCTTGGTTTTATTGATTTTTATAGTTTTGTAGACTCTATTTTGTTTATTTCTGCTCTGATATTTATATTTCCTTCCTTTTACTTAACTTTGGGCTCTGTTTGTTGTTCTTTTTCAAGTTCATATAAGTGTAAAGTTACATTATTTATTTGAGATTTTTCTTGTTTCTTGAGATAGGCCTATAATGCTATGAATTTCCCTCATAGAACTGCTTTTGCTGTGTCCCATAGATTTGAGGTTATTCTGTTCCCATTTGTTTCAAGGTATCTTTTGGTTTCTTCCTTGATCTCACTGTTAACCCATTTTTGTTTAATAACATGTTATTTAGCCTCCAAGGTTTTGTGTAGTTTTCAGTGTTTTTTGTTTTTTGTGTTTTTTTTTGTGTGTGTGTGTGTGTGTGTTTTTTGTGTGTGTGTGATTGATTTCTAATTTTATGCAATTATGTTCAGAGAAGATTCTTGATACTCTTTCAATCTTCCTAAATTTATTGAGACTAGTTTTGTGTTCTAACATGTGATCTATCCTAGAAAACTAAAACTAAAAAGTATTTTCCCAACAAAGAAAACCATCAACAAAAATGAAAAGACACCCTACTAAATGGGAGAACATATTCACTAATATATCTGACAAGGGGTTAATATCCAAAATTTATAAAGAATTTATAGATTTCAATATGAGGAAAACAAACAATCTAATTAACAATTGGGCCAAGGCCCTGAATATACAATTCTCCAAAGAGGACATACAGATGATTAATAGACATATGAAAAGATGTTCAATGCCACCAATCATCAGATAAGTTAAATTAAAACTACAATAAGAAATAACCTCACACCTGTCAGAATGGTTATCATCAATAAACCCACAAACAACAAGTGCTGGCAAGGCTGTAGTGGGAAGAGAACCCTCATGCAATGCTGGTAGGAATGCAGATTGGTGCAGCCACTGTGAAAAGCAGTATGGAGTTAACTCAAACATTTAAAATGGAACCACCTTATGACCCATTGATTCCACTTCTGGGAATTTATGGGAAGAAACCTGAAGCACTAATTTGAAAGAAGATATGCAGTCCTATGTTCATTGCAGTATTATTTACAACAGCCAAGATTTGGAAGCAACCCAAGTGCCCATCAGTAGATGAATGGATGAAAAATTATGGTGCATCTAGACAATGGAATACTATGAGGCCATAAAGAAGAAGAAAATCATACCCTTTGTGACAGTGTGGATGGATCTGGAGAGCATTATGCTATGTGAAATAAGCCAGTCAGAGTCAGACAAGTACCATATAATTTCACTCATATGTGGAATCCTGTGAACAAAATGAACTAACGAGGAACATAGAGACAGACTCAGAGAGCAGACGGACAGCTGTAGCATGGAGGAGGTGGGTGTTGGGGCGGGAGAGGAATTAAGCAAAAAAAAAAAAGAGAAAAAAACTCATGTACATAGACAACGGTGAGGAGATTGATGGGGTAGAGGGGTAGATTGAGGTGGAGGAGGTTATGGGGGGATAAATGATTATGAAAGGAGACTTGTCTTGGGGTGATGAACACACAGTAGTGTACAGATGCTGTGTTGTAGAATTGTACACCTGAGACTTGTATAATTTTGTTAATGAGTGTCAGCCCAATAAATTCAATAAAAAGGGAAAATAATAGATACAATATAATAATTTTAATATTAGCAGCTACCATTGTTTGAGCACTTTATAACATCATCTCATTTTGTCTTCATAAAAGCCCTATAAAGAAGATAGTATTTTAATTATAAAGATGATAACATTGAGGCTTAGCAGTAATGAGGAATTTGACTGTTGTCTCACATCTGATTTAATCATTCACTAAGTAGACAACTATTTTTGAGTAATTATCACATGGCAAACCTATACATATGTGACTTTTAAAGAATTGAGAAGATACCATACACTTTTTTATAATCAGATATATTTGTTATAAAAATTTGCCATGTTATTATATATTATGCAGTGATATTGTTTCAATAGCTACTACTTGTAAATCAATTTATGTGTGTGCCACACATTTAAAACTACCCTACTGAGGAGAAACCAAGATGGCGGCATAGGTAAACACTGGAAATTGCTGCCTTGCACAACCACTTCAAAAATACAACTAAAAGACAAAATAGACATCATCCAGAACCACAGGAAGGCTGGTTGAGTGGAAATTCTACAACTAGAAGAAAAGAGAAAAGCACACTGAGACTCAGAGGAGGTGGGGAAGTAAAGTGCAGAGGTACGGAGGCGCACACGGCAAGGGCTGGCAACTGAGGACACGGTTGTTTTTTTCAATCAGGAGGGAGTCTCAAGCTCCTGACTGCTCTGAACTCCAGTTCCGGGTGAGTCTCTGGGGACCCAGACTCATACAGGAGAAACTGTACTGTCTGGCATCGGGCAGAACTCAAGGGCAGCTTTCTCTCAGAGGTGCTGGTAGCGATTACAGGGAAACTGAGACTTGGGGCCTCTTAGGGTAGGACTGGGGAGCAGCATAGCTGCTTGCCCTTCCCTGTTGATCCCCTGAGACCCCGCCCCACCCAAGCTGTGCTCAGAGGCTTTTGCATATGAAAGGTCTTGCTCTTTGCAACCTGAAAATTACATAACAAACTGCAGCTGGGTCAGAGAGACCCAGAACATCCAAAAGAAAGTCCAAGGCCCCACAGTAGCTTGCATTGCTTCACAGCTGGGCCTCATCTGGGCACCTCCAAACCCCAAACAAGGAAGAGGAATCTCTCCATAGCTCCTGCTGGGTAGCATCAGGCAGAGGCTAAATTAGCACCTCTTTAGAGATCCAAGAGCCAGTGTACCCAGTGGTCAGAGTGGGACCATCCAGATTACAACTCCTCATATCCATAAGGGACACACTAAGGAGGCAGGCTTAGTGAGCACCAAAGCCCCACTGAAGCAAGTCTTGCCCCATAAGGGTGTCTCCAGCACAGAAGTTCTCCCACTGCAGACACAGCTGATTCTCACAGCCAATTGGCCTGGAGGTCAATTCCTCCCAGTGATATCTACAACAATCAAGGCGTAACTACAACAAGACTGTTCACAAAGCCCACAAAAGGGTGCACCAAGAGTGTCCACCTCAGGTAATTGGGGAGGCTGATCCACTGGGCCCTATAGGACACCTAACACAGAAAGCCACTGTATCAACACAGGGAAGCATACAAAATGCAGAGACAAAGAAACAGGTCACAAATGACAGAAATGGAGGAAAGCAAATGACTGGATATAGAGTTCAAAACCACACTTTTTAGGTTTTTCAAGAATTTTCTAGAAACCGCCGATAAATTTATTGAGACCCTCAAGAAATCTACTGAGACAGCCGATAAATTTAGTGAGACCTTCAAGAAATCTAGTGAGACCCTCGAGGTTATGAAAAAGGAACAACTAGAAATTAAGCATACACTGACTGAAATAAAGAATATTATGCAGAGTTCCAACAGCAGGCTAGAGAATCGCAAGAATCCAGTCAAAGATTTAAAATACAAAGAAGCAAAAATCACCCAACTGGAAAAACAAAAAGAAAAAAGAATCCAAAAATATGTAGATAGTGTAAGGAGCCTCTGGGACAACTTCAAGCGTACCAACATCTGAATTATGGGGGTGCCAGAAGAAGACAGAGAGCAAGATATTGAAAACCTATTTGAAGAAATAATGACAGAAAACTTCCCCTACCTGGTGAAAGAAATAGACTTACAAGTCCGGGAAGCGCAGAGAACCCCCCAAACAAAAGGAATCCAAAGAGGACCACACCAAGACACATCATAAGCAAAATGCCAAGAGCAAAAGACAAAGAGAGAATCTTAAAAGCAGCAAGAGAAAGACAGTCAGTTACCTACAAGGGAGTACCCATACGACTGTCAGCTGATTTCTCAACAGAAACTATGCAGGCCAGAAGGGAGTGGCAAGAAATATTCAAAGTGATGAATGTCAAGAACCTACAACCTAGATTACTTTACCCAGCAAAGCTATCATTCAGAATTGAAGGTCAGATAAAGAGCTTCACAGATAAGGAAAAGCTAAAGGAGTTCATCACCACCAAACCAGTATTATATGAAATGCTAAAAGGTATCCTTTAAGAAGAGGAAGAAGAAGAAAAAGATAAAGATACATATTATTAACAACAAATACACATCAATCAACAAGTGAATCTAAAAATCAAGTGAATAAATAATCTGATGAACAGAATAAACTGGTGAATATAATAGAATCTGGGGCATAGAAAGGGAAGGACTGACTATTCTCGGGGGCGGGGGGAGAAAGGGGTTTTGGGGTGTGGGAAGAGACTGGACAAAAATCGTACACCTAGGGATGAGAACAGTGGGTGGTGGGGGTAAGGGCAGAGGGTGGGGTGGGAACCGGATGGATGGGAGCTATGGGGGGAAAAAAGAGGAAAAACTATAGTAATCTGAGCAATAAAGATTTAATTAAGAAAAAGCTGAAAGCAAAAATAATAAAATAAAATAAAATAAAATAAAATAAAATAAAATAATAAAATAAAAGTACCCTACTGCTGGTAATTATGTGATTTTCTAAATTTTAAACTATTAAGTATAATTTTGAGTGAATATTCATAAACTGTATTTAGTTTCTATTACTAGTGGATTTCTTGGGGTAAATTCTAAAAGGTGAAATATTTGACCAAAAAGTGTTTAAAGCTGCTGATATGTATTTCTGAGTTGTCCTACAAGCCCATTTTATTAATTTCTAGAGGCCTGGTGCACAAAAATTTGTGCACTCGGGGTTAAGGGGGCGTCCCTCAGCCTGGCCTGTGCCAACTCGCAGTCTGGGACCCCTCGGGAGATAACGCCCTGCTGGCTTAGGCCTGCTCCCGGGTGGCAGAGGGCAGGCCCAATTCCTAGGTGCAGCCCCTAGTCGGGCTCAGAGCAGGGCCGATTAGGGGGTTGGGGCACCGCCCCCTGTCACACTCAAGGCAGGGTCGATGGGGAGGTTGCGGCGCCACCCCCTGTCACACACAGAGCAGGGCCAATCCGGGGGTTGGGATGCTGCTCCCTGTCACACACAGAGCAGGGCCCATCAGGGGGGTTGGGGCTCCTTACCCTGTCACGCACTGAGCAGGGCCCATCAGGGGGTTGAGGAACTCCTCCCTGTCACTCAGAGAGTAGGGCCGATAGGGGATTTGGGGCACCGCCCCTTGTCACACTCAGGGCAGGGCCGATGGGGAGGTTATGGCTCTACCCCATCACACACAGAGCAGGGCCCGTGGGGGAAGGGGGTTGTGGTGCTGCCCTCTATCACCTACAGAGCAGGGCTGATCAGGCAGTTGGGGCTCCGCCACGCTCACACTCAGGGCAGGGCTGATGGGGAGGTTATGGCTCTACCCTGTCACACACAGAGCCACAGGGCGATCAGAGGTTGGGGAGCTCCCCATATCAGGCACAGAGCAGGGCTGATCAGGAGGTTGGGGCACCTTTCCCTGTCACAAACAGAGCAGGGCCAATAGGGAGGTTGTGGCCCCGCCCCCTGTCACACACAGAGCCACAGGGCGATCAGGGGGTTTGGGTGCTGTCCCCTGTCACGATGATCCTGGTGCCGGGAGGCCTCTCGGCTCCGCTGATCCCGGTGCTGGGAGGCACATTACCCTTTTACTATATAGGATAGAGGCCTGGTGCATGGGTGGGTGCCGGCTGGTTTGCCCTGAAGGGTGTCCTGGATCAGGGTGAGGGTCCCCACTGGGGTGCCTGGCCAGCCTGGGTGAGGGGAGGATGGCTGTTTGCAGCTGGTCACACACCCTTCAGGGTGGGGGTCTCCACTGGGGTGCCTGGCCAGTCTGGGTGAGGGGCTGAGGGCTGTTTTCAGGCTGGCGGGTGACTGAAGCTCCCAACCGCTACCTTTTTTCTTTTTTTCTTTTTTTAATTCTGGGCCAGCTTTAGCTCTGAGGCTCCAGCTCTTAGGCCTCCACTGCTGAAAGTAGGTATCTGGTTTGTTTTAGTTTGAAACAATGTATAACTCCACCTCTGAGATCCCAGCTCGCTGAAAGCTGGTTTTGGGTTTTTTTTTTTTTAGCTTCTATATTTGTTAAAATGTTTCAAACTGCAGGCTCAGAGGCCTGCAAGGCAGGCGGGGAACGTTGGAGTCCTCCATCACTGAAGCAAGCAAGCCTCATGTTAGTTTCAAGCTGCCTGGCTGCCGGCCGCCATCTTGCCTGACAGTTAATTTGCATATCGCCCTGATTAGCCAATGGGAAGGGTAGCGGTCATATGCCAATTACCATGTTTCTCTTTTATTAGATAGGATATTTACATCAGGGCTGTATGAAAGGCTTTGCTTCATTATACTCTCACCAACTCGGAGAGTAGTTATTTGCTGTTATAATTTTTTTTATTTTTATAACCAAAAGCTAGGTATTGTAGTTTTAATGTATATGTTCATTGACATTTGATTTCTACATTAGTTTATGTTCTTTGTCCATATTTTGATAAGATATAAATTATTCTGTTACTCCAGTGGTAGTTATTGAGTCATTCCTTTTCCTTATATAGATATAAAATATGAGTATGCAGAATACATACATTTTAACCTGTTTCTGAGCATTCCATTTGCATTTCATTGATCTTTGTTCTACTTCCTCTACTACCACACTGTTTAAAATATTATAGCTTTGTAACATTCTTAATAGTTGACAATGTGTGTCCCTCATCAAGATTCTTCAATTTAAAAATTTTATTTCTTGCTATTATATATTTAATCTCCTGAGTAAAATTTATAATTTTTCTTAAACTGAATTAAAGTACTCTGGTATCATTTTTGTTTTGTAGTCTTAGTATACATTTAAATCAATTTTGAAATAACTGATGGTATTTACAAGTTTAATATTTTAAAGTAGTTTATGAACCCCTTTCTGCAAGTCTTCTTGAAATACTGACAGCACATTTAGGGTTCATTTAAAAGCTACATATTTTTTATTTAATGTATCTCTGTGAGTGTGTCTCGTTTCTCATATAAATGTGAACCCTTCCCTCCCCCAAAACTTTATTTTCTTTGGGCCAAATTTTACTGGTCTGCTTTGTTTGTGTATTTAGGATCATCTCTTTCTCAGTAAAAATATTTGATTTTACAGTGTCCACTCGGTTTCCTTAGGTACACTACGTAATTCCATGCATTTAAATCCAGATAATTAATGAACTTCAGTTTTTTCTTTGATGTCTATAACTCTTATTTACTTTATTGCATTGCTATGTTGGCTAGAACTTATCCCCAAAGTGGGCATCTGTACCTTGTTTCTATCTCTGTCAGCATCAACAACAATAGTTGACTTTTATCATGTACTTGCTTGTGCTAGGCACTGTTCTAAGCTACCGTTTTAAGTCCTGAAACTATTTGTATGTTAGTAACTGCTTATAGTTCTATTTTTTTTAATAAAAGAGACACCGAGGTGCAGAGAAGCTCAGTGGATTTCCCAGCATCGTGCAGAGAATCAGAGACAGAGTGGAGACGGGAGGCTAGACAGTGATTTGTGAGTCCAGGCCCATCATCCAGGTCTTCTGCTCTATGGCCAAAAGGGTGACATTGAGGAATAGGACAGAAGGAGTACTGAGTGAGGAACAGAGCATGAAAAGAAACATATTTTGTGCCTATAAATCCAGAATAACATTCACATGTTTTCATTGGCCATGAAGCTCCATTTTCCTGAAATGTGACTTCAGAAGAGCAGATCTGCTTTCAGGCCTCATGTTTCACTTAGTTGTTTAAAACATTTATGATCGTCATTTTCATACTACAATGCATGGAAGAATATAGTGTAAGATGGTGCCCTGTCACTTTCAAGATCTCAACTTGCAATTATTAAGAACTCACATGTTATGATCCCATGAAAAGCTAGTGAGACTGACAGGGAGGGAAGACGGAAGAAGAAGGATAAAAGCCTGAAGACCTTTCAATAATGTAACAACCTCCTCACATGCCCAGTACATGAGTCACTGGACTTCTCACCGAGGGCCAATGAGGAGGCAGGTAAATAATTAAGATGATTCCCCATGCGCAATAACTCATTTAACTCTGTACCTATGCTCATGAAATTTAGGTCCATTTTGGTGGAAACAATATGTTCATGTATCATATAGTATATATGAAGTCCAGGGGCAACAGTTCTGTCTGGTCCTTTGCTGTGTTTATTCCAATAAGCATGCTGAAAAGCATGGTCCCTAAGCAGGGCTTTGCCCATTCAGCCATGCTTACAGCTGCCCCGGCCTTTGAGAGGCTGTCCCCCCAGCCTGGGAAGGGGCCCGCTGGAAGAGGCTGTGAGGGAGACGGCTTATTAGAGCTGACGGTCACAGAATGAAGGGCATGGGGACCCTCAGAAGCTCATGGGGACCTTTGTGGGGGTATAGCAAAGGCGACGACTCTTCAGGAGGCCAAGGGCACATCTCCGCAAGAAGATAAAGCAGGAGAGAGCAGGAGGTGGGCTGGAAGGAATTCCATACTTTTATTTGTATGTTTTATTAGTTCTGATTGGGCATTTAGAGTCTTTTCTCAATATTGTGTGTCCATTCACTCTCAACTCTTTAATATTTATACCGTTCAGGGCATCGGCATCATGTACTCAATGATTAGTTGGCATGGGCTGTGTTCAATCTGGAGTAATCTGTATGCGTTTATATTGCGAGCTGCTTGCTAATTGGTTTTCATCCAAGTAATCCCACAGAGAATAAGGTTACACGCTGAAAAGGGCTGAGGTGAGAGAGTGGGTAAAAAGGACTGTGAACTCTTTTCCTGGCCTTATTAAGAATGCTGTGAGCATCTGCATTAAAGGGGGAAAAGTCCAAATTTCTGAGGTTCTTCTCAATGATGAATAAGCGTACACTGTACCCCAGAGCATGCTCAATAAGCACCAGAGACAAGGTGATTTTTGATAACGCCACCCACTTCTGCGTGACGCAAGAGAACATAGATCTGATGCCAGGCTACACGGGGACACTCAAAGGGAAGCTGTACAAGAAAACTCAACATTGAACAAAATTAAGCAATTGTTTTGGTCCAGAAACCAGGGATTTGGGGAATAATAAGCTCCATGTGAGCATTTGCATATATGTTTAAAAATGAGGGCAACTAAAATCAACTACATTTTAGGTTTTGTTCCTTTTTATTATTGCTTTTCCCCACAGGTCCTTTAGATATTTTTATTCGTCTTTAGCGACACACCCATTATGGCCGTAATGTGAAGTACATGTGTGTTTTCTGTGTATTATCTGCCCCATTTTAAAAGGGGATGAAGTTTTTGTAGGTTTGCGATTATGTTTTACTAATATAATTTAAAGGTGGATATACTGAGGCAAAATTGGGAGGTCGGAATGGGGATGGAAAGAGACTCTGTTTGGGATGATGGGTGCACGATGCAGCGTGCACACGATGTTTTTTTTGAGTTGTGCCCTTGAAATCTGTATGGTGTCACAAACCAATGTCATCCCAATAAATTTAATTTTTAAAAAAGAGGCATTATTTTAGCAAATAATATATAAAACATGTGATGAAAGTTTACCACTTTTTATTTACATAAAAAAATGCAATTGTCTTTACTTGCTGAAAAATGTCCATTTTTCACTTGCCATCACTAGCTGGGCTGGTGTCTGGGTTAGGATAGTTTGTTTCCAGAGCCCGGGGGCACAGGTAACAGACTGCATCAGGAGACTGGTGGCGCTATAGTTTCCTGCTATAGAATGAGAAGAGCATGGTTGGTCATAGTGCTTGTTTTAAAAGTATTATAATTTTCCAGGTCCAATTCACACTCAAAGAGGAATCTGGAGTTAAGCTTTCTATGTCAGAAAAGGAGACAGCAGTTTAATTGTTCCTCCTCCTGGCAAATATGCTTTTTTCTAAGCTGCACAAAACAACACAAAACTTCTATAAATAATTACAGTAACAACACGTATGCCAAATAAATAAAAAGCACACTGTATGTTTGGAATGAATTAAAGAGAGTGTTAAAACAACACTATTAAAACTCTGCACAGAGCACAAAATTAAACCACCCAAATAACTGCAGGGATAAAAAGAGGTGTGCCTAATGCTGGACGAAATCTCAGCTTGAATGATCTCATTCCCCTGCTTATGTTCAAGTGACTTATTTTATGATGGTTTAAAGAGAAGAGTCATATTAAAAAAGAAAGGATATTTTTCTAGGAAGAATCTTACAGGCTCAAAGGCCTTCCACTTAGCTCAGTCATCTAGTTTATTTTGCATTAGAGGAACTTCTCATTTAATTTACCAGTCCATCACAGGTACCTTTTCCAATATGGCGCTAAAGGTCACTATCATATGTAAGGAGAATTAAGCCGATGTTCTTGTTGCCTTACAGTTCTCCTAGTTCAACTACTCCAATAAATGAACATGTACAACAAGCCGAAGGGCTTTTATTACAAATTTAATTCATTTCTCTAGACAACTGTGAAATTTGCCATTGACATTAGTCATTACCCCAAGGCGAACTAAAAGATGATCTCAGTTAATAAATGATCCTTAACAAGGAGCGCTCCCATCTCCTGTGATATTGGTGCAGGCACATTTTATTAATGCCGGCCTCGCTTCCTGCCGGAGCGCCGCATTCACGGCTGTGTGGCGTGCTTGTTTCCTCTTCCTGCTCCGATATTAATAATTATGCAACGGGATAATTAGCAACACAAAGAGACAGTTCCATTGAGCTTGCAGCTAGGTTTTCAGCACGTTAACCTTGTGGGAAATAAAGAACAGAAGCAGAGTCTAGCCAAATAACCAATGCAGGTTGATTTCACAGTGTGTAATAGGCTAATTATCTGTGAAAAGTCTGACCTCAACCAACAAAATTACAGAAATGTGCAGGCATTTTATTTTAAATAAAACTCAGAGCCACTGTTTCTATTCTAAATTTTAAAAAACCAACATATTAACAAATACACGAGAGCAGAAAATTTGAAACTTAAACAAAAATAAGCTCTGAAGGAAATGATGGTATCTCAAAACGTTAATGATCAACCTAGACACCTGAGAAGCTAGGGTAAAAAATAAACTCGTACTTCCTTTCCCTGCCCCCAGCACAAGTTATTACAATGCACACACACACACACACACACACACACACACACACACACGCTCGTGCGCGCACATGCACGCAGTCAGTATGTGACAGAAGTAGGTTAAGTGTATTTTGTTTACTGGAGTCAGGCTACAATAAAAAGCAGAAAATATTACTACTTCTTTACAGATACCATATGTAATTCATTCTGATATAAGAATATTTATCCACTAGCAGTAATAACAAACCACAATTTTTGTCATGAAAAAAATAAATTGTATTTGCAAAAAGCAAACACATTACAGAATGTGTAAAAATGCAATATTCCCATTTTCTAGTCAGAGTTCCAATTTATTGAAGTAACAGAGCAGAAAATGCACTGACAGCTGTTACATTTTATTGCGAATTAGTATATACGTTTTATATCCAGTGAGCAAATGCATGATACATTGTATTCCAGTAATTGCCACTGGCTTTCCAAATGGAAGCGGAATGATCTTAGTGCAATTACACTCAGGAGAGTACACAGAACGGCCTCCAGTACAGCACTGTAGCACTTAGCAATACTAATATTGAATATATTTTAGTGTTAAGAAAACAATAAAAGATTAAAAGGGTCAAGCTAGATTTTTAAAAATAAAAAATTGTGCTCAGATACTTGCTTCCCAATCTTAATCCTGGGTGACTTTTTAAGTTGCATGTGTTGGAATATTGCAGGTAGGGGTGTTCAGAGAGGTGAAACTAAGTTTTTCTCTCCGCCTCCCTTTGTTGACTCTCCCAGGTCTTACTTTCCTTGCTATCGCCTCTCTGTCCTCCCTCTTCGCAATAGAATGCAGGGATTTAAAGTGACGGGGACATGGGGGCAGGTGTTGGAATACTTGAGAAAATGAGCTTCATGCTGAGCTTACACTTTGTCCCTCGCAGCCCAATCACCTTTGAGTCCCTGGCTCACACTGTCCCTGCCACTTCTGCTAGCTTGTGTGCATTAGCTAGCGTCCTAGGGAGAGAGCCATTTGTTTTCATAAGGGTTAACTGACTTCATAGATCTCCCAGCTAATGCTTAGGACCATGGGTTAACCGGCAAGCACGCTCCAAATCCTACGGCCTCAGTCAGTTCTAATTTATGAGGAGCACATTTCTTGCACACTGTAAGAAGCCTATTTTGCCTGTTGTTGCAAACACTTGATAATCCAGGACACCCTTTCTGTTGGAGCACACCACTGCCAGTTTCTCCACCAGGGCGCTGTGGGGAAGCTGCAGTAAAGCCGGCTGTCTCCTCCCCTCTAGTGGTTACCAGCCCGCCTTGCAGGGGACCTGCCGGGACCCACACAGGGGCCATGTGTGCAATTCTTTTGGCTTTTAGAGAAAAGGGGAAAAGTTAAGGCAAGCAGCCTATCACTGCAGAAAATAAAATTTATCAAGCATTTAAAACAATATGTTAGTGGCAACTACAGCTTAATCAACACCAACCTGCTACATAGATTTGCAATTTGAGCTCGTTATTAGTGATTGAATTAACAGCATGCCACAACTTGTATCTAGTTTAATAAAAGAAACGGACGGATGCTACAGGACGGTAATCAACATGTAATAAGATTGTTTTCGCTGCTAGAAAGGAAATCTCACGGAGCTAGAACAAGAGAGAGCAAGGGCCACTCCCTTGCACCTGGGAGGCCTGCCCCAAAGCCGCCGGGCCTCCCTCCCACGTGACTCCAGGCTCCACTGCGCAGTGGCCCCTGTGAAAAAGGCCGTAAAAACACCACCATTAACAACAGCAGCAACATCTGCAAAGCGAATGACATTTCCATCTCGATGTCGGGACGGTGGTGTAACAAAGGAACCACGTGGGAGTGACGTCCTTTGCCATTATCTTGCTACCTTAAAACACGAAGCCTCAGTGCCACCCTAAAGTTTCTAACCCTAAAGTTTTCCAGAATTACCTAAAAGAAAATGTATCAAGCCCAATATTGGCATTCAAATCATGAACCTTCCTTGGGTGTGTGTGTGTTTTTAAATAAGAATATATTAATGTTATGTTTTTAGGAGTTTTAAAGTCTGAAAATGTGAGTTTAGGAATTTTCCTACATGTAATGTAATACATGAATAAAATTGCTGTTCCAGAAATATTTTGCCTTTTTGTTGTTGTTAGGAAAGAAATATTAGGAAAGACTAATCTGGGCTTAAATCATGTCTAAATGTACAGTCTTCAGGTATTATGATGGATGGCTGACATGGACCATGCTCTCCCTGGAATTACTTGGAGTTTGGATCTCACACAGTTCACTAGATTCTATGCTAAAGGGAAGATATACAATGTACCTGTTTTGAACAGCTTAGTTCCACTCCTCTGTACACATAGACATTTTGGAGAACTAGTTTAAATGAATAGTACAGGGTGGGGCAAAAGTAGGTTTGCAGCTGTCAGTACAGGAAACAGAGCTGAATTCATGTATTATTATTTATTAATTATTATATTAGTTTCCAAACCAACAACTGTAAACCTATATTTGCCTCACCCTGTGTTTAAGGAAATTAAGAGGAACTCACTCATCCATTTTGGGGAGATTTTAAGTATTGATTAAATGGACAGAGTGATTCTCTTTTAAAAGCATTTTAAATTAAAAATTAAAATGATATTGTCATTGATTACCATCACACTGATAATATCAAGTGCTTTTAAACAGAATAGCAAACAGTATGCAAATATAATATACAAATAAGACAGACTGTTTCCTCTGCAGGTTAATCAGACTGTAGTCTGAAATGCTTCCAATGTCCTCGGGCAGCTGACTGGGGACAACCATGAGCACTTCTGTGCTTCACTGCAGCGGCCCGCAGGGCTGATCTGATCGCCTGGGAGGCGGGGAGAAGACAGTTCCCTGGGGATGGCATTAGACATGAGTGAGTGTGTGGAGTTGAAACTTGGGGGGGAATAAGATAAATCAGATATGGAAAGACATAATGATCTGCCACAATAGACTTAATTTTTTAAAGAAAAAGCAATGAGAAATCTGAGTAATATTAATTTCCTAACACCTACAGTAAAAAGTGTACTTAGAAGAGTCATTTTGGTTTTGGTGTGTTTTTATGACCACGACCCAATGGTGCCTACAGTCCTAAAGACAGATGAGAAAGCAGTGCTCGGGGAGACCAGATGACCTGCTTGAAACGGAAGCATGAGAGAACATCCACCGTATTCCAGGTTCATTGCCTTTTCCTGATACAAGAGTTTGACTCTTCAGGCAACTTAGTATGATGGTTATCTAGGTGTGTGTTTTTTTTTAAGAACTTTAAATTTTATTTTTCAATTACATTTGGCATTCAATATTATTGTGCATTAGTTGCAGGTGTATAGCATAGTGGTTAGATAATCATGTACTTTACAAAGTGTCCCCCCAATATTTCCAGTACCCACCTGGCCCCTGCAATTATCACAATGCTATCGACTATCTTCTATGCTGCGCTTTCATCCCGGTGACTTTTATAATTGCCAATTTGTGCTTCTAAGCCCTTCACCTTTTTTACCAAGTTTCTCAAACCCCTGTCCTCTGGCAACCATCTATCTACTCTCCGTGTTTATGAAACTGTTTCAGTATTGTCTATTCATTTATTGTGTGCTATAGATTCCACAGATAAGTGAAATCATACAGCATTTGTCTTTCTCTGACTGACTTATTTCTCTTAGCACGATGCCTCTGTGGTGAATTTTTAATTTCAGGATTCTTCCAATATCCATTACATTCTAGACTTACTATGTGAGCAAAAGATCTAAACTGATTATAATATTCTCTTTAGCAAAACAAAATAGGAAGAACTTTGGAATTATTTGAAACAAGTATCCTAAATTTAAGAGAGAAAAATACAACTTTAGTGAATTTGTATTATCTATAGATTGGCATAAACTACTATTTTTTTTATTATTTATCAATAGTTGTTGATTATAAGTGCCACTTCACTAGGTTAATATTTAAGGGTAAACTGTTTTGTTTTTTTCTTGATTTATGTTTGTATTTATTGTGAATGATCTCCAAAATTACTCTAGTTAACATCTATCATCATACATAGTTAAATTACTTTTTATGATGAGAATATTTAAGATCTATTCTCTTAACAACTTTAAAATATATGATACAATATGATTAACTCTAGTCACCATGCTGTATACTACTTCCCCCAGGCTTATTCACCTTATAAATAGAAGTTGTACCTTTTGTACAATTCACCCATTTTGCCCACCCACACCTCTCACCTCTGGCAAACACCAATCTGTTCTCTGTATCTACAGCTTGGCTTTTGTTTGTGTTTTAGATTCTATGCATAAGTGAGATCATATGGTCATTGCTTGACATTCTTGGTTCTAAACTCAATCCTCTCATGTTCAATATCAGTGGTTGTAGGGAGCAGCTGTAGGGTCAAGCCTCAGACTGACCTGTGGCAGAGCCACACAGAAGTCTCAGCTTGGAGGGCAGAGCCTTCCTAACACAATTAAGCTTGACCTTATAGTTCTCCCTTGTTCCCAGGTATCTAATTGGCTGTGGGAGGTGCAGCAAGTGCTGCCAAAACAAGGCTTGAGTAATGAAATAGATTTGAAACTCGTAAGAATATTGTAAACATGTTGACCACTCACCTTGTTTTGCTTCGTGTGCTCTGACTATAAAATAAAGCTTCGGCTTACAGGCTGTGTCACTATTTCCTCATCCAGGTACAGTGATCCACCTGGCCCCAACTGTATTCTCTTGTCTGTCTTCTTTAATCCTTCACCACCCCTCCTCAGGTTCACCCCTGGCCATGCTGGGCGCAGTTCAAGTGGCGCCCCCTGCATAACAACTATTCCATGCTCAAGGACCACAGGGTTTACTATCCCCCTTAAAACCTTTGTCTGTCATACTTTATGCTGCAATGAGTCAGATATTGCCACTTACAGTCCTTTGCTGTTTAAATGATCAACTTGTTTTCTTTGACTTTAAATATATCTATATATATAAAAGCCTAAGTGACCAGAACGACCAGAATGACCGGTCGCTATGATGTGCACTGACCACCAGAGGGCAGGAACTCAATGCAGGAGCTACCTCCTGTTGGTCAGTATGCTCCCACATCCAACCTCCTGTGGCCAGCCAACCTCCCGCAGTCCCTGCCCCAGTCTGGCAGGCCCTGGCCGGCAGCCTGCAGCCAGTAGGGAGGCTTTTTCTAGCAGCTGGAAGGCCATGATTAGCCCTGATCACTGGCCAGGCCTAGGGACCCCACCCATGCATGAATTTCATGCACACGGCCTCTAGTTTTTAAATATTTTAATTACAGTTGACAGATAATATTATATTAGTTTTGGATGTACAACCCAGTGATTATACATTATAAAACTTACTAAGTGATCACCCCACTAAATCTAGTACCCATATGACATCATGCATAGTTATCGCAATATTAGTGACTATATTCTCTATGCTGTACTTTACATCCCCATGACTAGTCTATAACTACTAATTCATACTTCTTAACCCCTTCACCTCTTTTATCCATTCCCCAAACCCCTCTCATTCGGCAACCAACAAATGTCCTCTGCATCTGAGAGTCTGTTTCTGTTCTGTTCTACTTGTTTATTTTGTTTTTTAAATTCCACATATCAGTGAAATCATATGGTATTTGTCTTCCTCTGTCTGACTTATTTCACTCAGCACAATACCCTCTAGGTGCATACATGTTGCAGATGGCAAGATTTCATTCATTTTTATGGCTGAGTTATATTTCATTGTATATATGCACCACTTCTTTTTTATTAATTTATTTTTATTGTTGAAAGTATTACAGATGTCCTCCTCCCCCCCCCCCCCATTGACTCCCTCCACCCTTCCCTCTTCCACTAACCCCAGGCCTTCACCACACTATTGTCTGTGTCCATCAGTTATACATATATGCATATAATTATTTATCCATTCATCTCTTGATGGACATTTAGGTTGCTCCCATATCTTGCCTATTGTAAATAATGCTGCAATGAACATATGATGTATATGTCTTTTTGATTTAGTATTTTGAGTTTCTTCAGATAAATACTCAGAATTGGAATTTCTGGGTCCTTCTTTGTCTCTTATAGCCTTTGTTTTTATCTACTTTACACTTAAGTTCCTTGCTCATCCTTATAACCAGAGTTTTGAACTCTGCACCTGGTAGATTGCTTGTCTCCATTTTGTTTAGTTCATTTCCTGGAGTTTTGGGGCATGTTTCCTTGTCTCCTCATTTTAACAGCCTCCTTGTCTTTGTTTCAATGTACATCTCCCAGGCTTGGTAGAATGAATTTATGTAGTAGGTGTCCTGTAGGGTCCTGTGGAACAGCATCCTTGATCACCCAAGCTAAGCACTCAAGGTATTGCCCCCTAAACCCCCCAGTGTAGGCTGTGTACTCCTTCTTGGTATAGTTGATCCTTGATTACTGTTGGGACTTCCATGGGAGAGATTAACTCCCAGGTTGATTGGCTATGCAAACTACCTCTGACCATGGGAGGATCAGCTTTGTATGGGCGGTCCAGGAACAGCACTTACTTCAGCGGGGCTCTTGTGTTCTTGCATGTGTCACTTGTGCAGATGGTTGGATGGTGCTTCGGCATGGTCTGAAGCTGTCCACCAGGTACACTGGGGTCTCCTGGGAGGTGCAGGCCAAGGTCAGCTGCCTCTGGTGTCCTGCCCAGTGCCACCTGGCTTGAGCTACAAATTGATTTGCAGATTATTACCACTTATGCTAGGCTTGGAAGTGTCCAGCAAATGCCAAGCCGTGAACCAAGGCTAGCTGCTGCTAGTGCTACACCTGTGGTCCCTTAGTGAGAGATACAGGGCATAATGAGACCAGATGCTGCTTACTTAAAAGATTTTAGAAAAGTCTGAAGTATACTCCAAGACAGGCCAATCATATGGAAAAATGCTTGGGTGGGCCAACCATTGGGAGGGCAGGGTCTCAGGGAATTTCTAGGGTGGGTTGAGCAATGTGAGCCAGGTTGATGGAGACTCAGATATGGTGCCCTCCTGCCAACTCTGTGTGGTGAGGAATCATCAAAAGAACATTGGCCTCTTCCAACATTTCTGTTTAGGAGAAAGCTGGGACTCTAGCTCTCATCCTGATGCCAGACAATTCAGTTCCTCCCCATATTTGCCCAATGCCTTTCCAGCTGCTGTCCAAGTGCTGGAGCTCAGAGGGAGTGAGTCTGAGTAGGTCCATGCATGGGCCCTTTAAGAGGAACTGTCTGGGACTCCAACAACATCCATGTCAGTCAGCCACACTCCCCACTGGTTTTTACAGCCAAAAGCTTCTATTCCTGGCACTGGAACCTTGGGCTGGGGGGCCTGGTGTGGGTGTGGATCTTCATTTGTCGGGGGGTACCTCTGTAGCGAAGATATCCCTCCCAATTTTACCTGCCACAGGTGGGTGTGGGACCAATCGATCCCATCTCCACCCCTCCTCCCAGAATTGATGTGGCTTCTTTAGAGTCTTAGTTGTAGGGCTTCTGTTCAGCTAGATTTCAGGTGGTTGTGTGGTGGTGGTTTTGTAGTTTAGTTATAATTTTAATGTGGTTGTAGGTGCATTCGAATATCGTATTTACCGACACCATCTTGTTTGGAACTTTAAAGAGTAAACTGTTTTAACTAAATCTTCTTGCTTTCTTCATGTGTGCAATAAGATTACATTGTCGTAAAAATTTTCTATTGCTCTTTCTGTAATATAAGAAAGGAAACGTCCCAAGCATCAGCAAAGCACTTACTAGTGTACTGAGCCAGCTCAGCCAAGGGTTCACAAGCCTGAGTGAGGGCAGTGAATGGATGAAGAAATGACAGACAAAGAGAATAATCTGGGTCTAGGTGGATCTTCCTGTGCCTGGCTGAGGCCACAGAGAGAGATCCAGAGGCAAGCTGAGCCTTTATTTTATAGTCAGAGGTAAACAAGGTAGTGGTCACCATAGTTACAATGTTCTTATGAGTTTCACTTGTTTTGGCAGCACTTGTACACCTCCCACAGTCCATTAGCTTCCCAGATAAGATCTAGAAAGTGTCATAAGGTCAAGCCTAATTATGCTAAGAGGGCTGTGCCCTCTAAGCTGGGACTTGTTTGTGGCTTTGCCAACAGGTCAGTCGGAGGCTTAACCCTATAGCCATGCCCTACAACTAGTATTTGGGAAAATTAATAAATTAACTCAATTACTTATTGTCACATTTTAATTCAAATTTGTCTAACCCAGCACAATATGGAAAGTGGCCATTTCTCTATTCTTTTTGGTAGTAGGTTGAGTCTTTCTCAGAAATAGAGCCTCTACCTTAAATTAGGAGTTTATCAGGGAACACAATTAATTGTGTCTGTATTTTCTGGACCCAGTTTTTTTTTTTAATTTAAATTCTTTATTGTTTAAAGTATTGCATAAGTCTCCTTTTTCCCCCATTGACCTCTCCCCGGACGCCCTCACCCCCCAGCACATGCCCTCACCACCACCCCCATCTGTGTCCATTAGTTATGCTCATATGCATGCATATAAGTCCTTTGGTTGATCTCTTACCCCCTCACCCCCAGCCTTCCCTCATAGGTTGGTCAGTTTGTTTGATGTTTCTATGACCCTGGTTCTATTTTTGTTCATCAGTCATTTCAACTTTTTATTTGCTAAACTAGTATTTATTTATTGTTTGGTGATGGTAATTGTAGCTGTAGTTGTACTTGTGAGCAAAAACAAAGTCATTGTTCATATGGACATTACAATTTATAGGGGAAAGCATCTATAAATCAAAGATCAAATAATCATACAAGTACAAATAACACACTTATAAAACTGTCACAGGGGAGGGGCATAGTGCTATGAAGAGTTACAAAGTTGAAGGGGTGCTAAACCAGATCAGTGAAGAGTAATTCCATAAATGACTCAGATGTTTAAGATGGGTGGAAACTGATTAGGGGAGGTATGTGTGTGTGCTCATTTGAGTGATAAGGCAGGTGCAGGTAGAACAATTCAGACACGGGGACTCTGCAGACAGCACAGGTAAAGGCGATGCCATGGGACAGCCTCCAAGGGCCAGAAGGTGGCAAGTAGGACCAGGTTGGGGCTGAGGGGAATGGCACCTTAGTGTCTCCTCCACACAGACTCTCTGTGCTCTTGGAGGCCTTTCTTTTCCAATGTACTCATCTTAATTCAAGGAGAGATGAAAACCCCTTAAAGTGGGGCAATCATGCCACTCTTTACTGTGGTGGAAAGAACATTTGAAAAAAGCAAGGATGCGTCAGGGGAGGCCATTTTATTGCCAAAACATAATCACAATTTCTCCACATGATTGCTGAGCTCTGGTTAGCAGCTTGCAAAGTTGATTTCTCTCTCTTTTTTTGTTCTGAACTGTTTTAGGTTAATGTTTAAAAGCAATTGAGAATACAGAAAAATTTTGCCTATGTTTGATCTTCATACTCTATGAGGTAGTCAGGTGGACATGATTATTCTCCATAAAGCAGAAAAAGCAGTGGAGTAACTGATATCAGTAACCACAGCTCCAAACTCCTGTTCTCTCCCCACCGTGTAATGACATTCATGAAGTTGGCATGTAATTCGTATAAATTCAAAACCAAAAGGGAATATACATCACAAAGGAAAGCTTTCTTATAAATTGGATTTTTAAAACTTTTGATAGACATTGGTTTACCATCTACATATTTTGCATCTAGGCCTGGCGAGGGGGTTAATGGGAGAATGTTATGAAAGATGTTTCAGTGTTTCTTTGGAAAATCTACACGGGGACAAAGTGCCTATTTGTTTCCATCATCTCAGTGCAGTTGGGGCACCTGAGCTTGACTTGAAGGCTTTCACTTCAAAAGACTTGGTGCAGATCATGTTTCTGATGCGGAAAAAAAAAAAATTCCTCTAATACCTAGAACCTGGTTTAGGTTAAAGAGAAAGAAAGGGAAACCTAAGATGTTTGTCTTCACATAAGCATTTTGAAATCAAGTCTCATCTAATTCTATATAAATAATTCACAATGTGCATCAAAATATGTTATATGTTTACCACATTTTAGTGAAGTGTGCCAAAAGGACAAAAATACTGAAATAATTAAATATTTTATATCATATTTAATAGTAGAAGATTTATCCATTAGAAATAGATTGAAAACAATAAGATTATTCAAAATTATTGATTTAAAACCAAAAACATATAAAATTATATCTTAGGAGAGCTATAAAATCTTTTCCTAAATACTGGTATGGAACATATTTTTAATAATGATTTTACATATAATTACAAATAAGTTTTTACTTCACAAATCTTTGGCAATTTTTGAGGCATTATGACTAGCAAAAACTTACAAATCTATAGGACTTTCTCCCTCCCCCCTAAACTATTGCGAAAGGCCACAATATGCATCTTCTCCTTCCCAGTGTTACAGAGGTCAGTGGATGGTAACTGTTACTACAAACAGAGGTGGAAGAAAGTAGGGCTGGTATGATCATGATAAATCCCATTGGTCTGATTTGAGTTTTAGTTTTTTAAACTTTAAGAGCAGTTCACACTCCATTTCTCTCCTTTCATTGATTCACACCATTATCATTACTAACTGCTCAGGAAGTAATGTTTTTGACTACTAACACAGTGTCCATATTGAAGCATTACAATATTCACACAAACTAATAAAGGGTAGTTATCTTTGCAAAGTACACAAAAATCCAATATTGATACTCTTTCACCAACCACACAATGCCAATGGTTTTACTTTTGCCAAAGTAATAAAGAGAAAACAGTTAAAACTTTGTCACTGTAATTTAAGCTCTGCTCTGTCCATGATTTATCGTTCATTCAGGACTCCATTCATTCATTGTTTTGGTTAGTCAGTGGCTGCCAATAAATGTTCACAGTGCAGCAAGCACTGCAGCATCACCGGGGGCTTAACATGTATTCCCCAGGAACTAAGCTCCCAGTGCAGGAGACAGATGGGTAAGCAAATAATTACAGCAAGACATGGCGGGCTATGTACAAAGCAGGATGGAAGGATCCGGAAGAAACTTTCTAACTGTGCCCTAGAAAGATAGATGATCATAAAAGATGGGCAGACATTTTGTATTATCGGAATAAAAATATGTGTGAGTCATGATACAATATGAAATCATAAAGAAGGTGGCCTCTTGAGGAAAGGTGATCTGTCCAGCTCCTGCATGTGGGGTGTCTGGGGGTTTTTAGAAACAGTAGGCAGACACAACATTTTTCTGTTGCAAGGCAGGATTCCCAATTCCTTTTTTTCACTCTTTTCTTGTCATCTAAAGCTCCTTGTAAGCTAAGCTTATCAAGATTTTACCCAATTACTTTTTCTCTAAGGCCTGGGAGAGTTAAGACCCTACACCAAGGTGTTCATCTTAGAAGCTCACAAGCAACCAACATGAATGTAGAAAAAGAAAATATTTCAGAAAGAAAATAGTAAGAAAGGACTGAATGACAATGACGTGTTAATGCAGTAGAATTATGTTCATGGGCATTAGTAGTTCATCAAACATTTAAAAAAACACTTACTTTGAAAAAATACCAAACATACAGTAAAAGTGCAAGTACAGCACAAAAACATTTTTTCCCCTGAATCTTTTAGGGGGAAGTTTCTGACATAGAGCCTCATTACTACCGATTATTTTAGTGTGTATTCACTACAAATAAGGACATTCTCTTACATGACTCCAACATCATTGTCAGAATTAGGAAATTAGCATAGATATGTTCTTAGCATTTAATTGGTAGACTGTTCAATAGTTCTGCCAATGGTCCTGAAACTGTCACTTTTCACAGAAGGATCGAGTTTAGAAATGTGTTGTGTTCAGTTGTTATGCTCTTTTTTTTAAATTTTATTTTATTTTTTCTTTATTGATTAAGGTATTCCATATGTGTCCTTATCCTCCCATTGCCCCCCACCCGGACACGGTTGTTATGTTCTTTAGCTTCCTTCAATCTGGAATATTTCCTCAGCCTTTTCTTGATTTTTATGACTTTGACACATTCACGTATTTTAGGACTGTTATCTTGCAAACTGTCCTCACTTTTGGTTTCACTCATGCTCTTCGTGTTTGGGCCACGCTGTGCAGCTCTGGCAGGAGCCACGTGGCTGCCGTCAGGTGCACGCAGTCCAGCTGCGCCCATGGCTGGTGGTGTTGACTCTGGGCCCCGATCCAGGCGCCACTTCTCAGCCTGCTTCCATATAAAGTAACTCTGTCTCCTCTGCATAACATAACAAATGCCTTCGAGAAAATATTTTGAGACTATATAAATATCACATTCCTCTCAAATGTTGATTTATGGATTTATATTTTAAAGTCAGAGATATTGATTTCTAATTGAATCAAAGGGTAATAACTACTTTACTATCATTTTTCTTTGGACCATAGAGTTGTATCATATCTGGCCTGTGAGAGACGTTCCTGAGGTTTTGACAAGTTGGAGTCAAATTTTGAGCACTCCGTGCATAGGGGCATGAAGATGCGCCACGTGTATCTTGTGCTTTTTCTGCCTTAGCACTGGATTCCGTCATTTCTCCAAGATGCTCTGACCAGTAACATAGTGCTGAGAAATTAAGATCTCGGTTCTAGGAATGCGCATTGGTTTTGGGGTAATACTTCTTCCAGGCTCTGTCATTGGATGGGAAACCACAACACACACACACACACACACACACACACACACACACACACACACACACACACACACACACATATCCAAGGCTATGTATCTATACCTAGTTACTTACATTGAAAATAATGTGTTAACATTGATGTCTTCTTTCCTATCCAACATTCCTGCATCTTTTCTAATGTTTACACTTTATGTACAACTGCATTTTCAGTGAGAGAGCTGCTGTCAGTGTACTCATTTGGTCCATGCCCCTGTATCTAACATCAACCGCCACCATTCCTAGGCCTCTCCTTTTCCCGCATTGACATCCTACTTGCTTTACAGCCATGACTTCTTTCCTTTCATTGGGTTGCTCTTCTTATGCTGCTCAAGCTTTAACATTCTCTGTCATCGTTAATATCCTCTGGAAAGATCACAATTGGGTTGGGATGGTGAGGAGGGCAGCAGGATCGTCAGTTGAAGGGAGCAGAGATTGACACCTGCAGTTTGAGTAAGACATTTAAGGCAAAAGGTGATGGGATAGGGAGGGGGGACCAATTCAAGATACACATAACTGATAAAATACTCAATGAGTAGTACATGTGATGAAGTGTTTGAAGAAAATTTTACATTTAAAAATTTGAGACACTAAGTGAATTTTTCAAAAATGAGAATATAAGCTAGAGATAAAGTTATTATTTGTTTTGTAGGATTTTATTTTACAGGTGGAAAGGAGATAATTTTGATTTGAACATGTTGAGCATGAGATATTGGCAAGAAAATTTTTCCTATTGAAATTGACTAGGGAGAACTCTGGTGGTTATTGGGTTAAGGAATGAATGAGATTTAGATTTCTTATTGTGGAAAATTAAAACAAAGAATATTTTGGTTTTGTTCTTTCAATTTTTGTTGTTGGTTTATTTGTTAATTTCATGACTTTAATTTCTTCTCTTAAAGATAGCTGTTAGAATACCTTCTCTAATCAACAAAAATTGCTTTTCTATTCTCCCTCACTCTTTTCCACCTTCTCTCTCTTTTGTGGGCGGCCAAGGAAATTGGAGCCAGGCTTGAATGGGAAGAGCTAACAGAAGGGCAAATGAGTTTAGTTACATTCTTCCTTCTCTACTTCTGCCATTTCCAATTGCACTCATTTCCTCTTACTGCTATAACCAATTATGACAAACTTAGAGGCTTACACCATAACCATATGATCCTTTCAGTTCTGGAGTTCATAAATCTTAATGGGTCTAATGGGCTCAAATCAAGGTGTTGGCAGAGCTGTGCTCCTTCTGCACTCTCTAGCGAAGACAGTTTCTTTGTTTTACAATAGGCTCACATTCTGTGACTCATGGCCCCTTCCTCCACTTTCAAAGTGCATCACTCCAACCCCTTTGTCACATCTCATCCTTTATGCCCTTGCTATTCACGCTCTCCTTTTATGAAGATCCTTGTTATTACGTTGGGTCCTCTTGGGTAATCTAGAAAGCCCTCTTCCTTTCGAGATATTTACCTGGCTCACACCTGAAAAGCACTTTTCACCATGTGAGGTCACATGTGCAGTGGTTTGGGGTATCGGGACATGAACGCCTTTGGAGAGTGTTGTTGTCTATCGATTGTACTCAGCACAGTGCCAACACTTAGCACTTTGCAAAAGTACTCTGTGCACAGATACTTAGCACTGTGCTAAGTATGTCAAGTGTGATTTCTTAATGAATCCTTAAAAGAAGCCTATGAGATAAATACTTTTATTGCATGTTATTTTGTAGGTAGAGCCATACAAAATTTAGGCAACTTACCAAATATCATGTAGCTGGTAACTCAGAAATTGACCCAGATGTGTGACTCAAGAACCTAGACTTGTCAACAATGACTATACAAACTAGATAGCATAGGTGTTATTTTTATTTCCGCCTTATAGATAGTGGCACCAGGAGTTTAAAGAAATCCAGCCATATAAGAACAATGCCAACACAAAGCAGATAGCAGTGGAAGAGTATCTGGAAGGCTCTGGACATAACTTGCAGGATCTTGCTCACAGAGAGCCATCCTGGCTAGACTTCTCTCCAGAGAGCTTCTGACATTTGAGGTTAGATGGGTCGCTATTATAACTCAGATAATGGAAAAGAAGAAGTAGAGTAGGAACATACATATGGTAAAGGAAAGAGGGGAAAGAGGAAGGTAGCTTGAAGGTAATGAAAGAAAGGAGGAGAGACTGGAGGTGATGCTCTCTCAGCTCTGCAACCATTTGTGATCTTAGTATTTCTGTAACCGGAGTTGATATCTTAGGAATAGACTTGGTGACGATTGTGGCTGGATTCCCCAGGGAGGTAATATTGTCAACAGAAACTTTTAAAGGTCCATTTACTTATTGCCACATACAAGGCATTAACAACTATAAATAGAATATGTCCTTAAATTTTGTTTCTTTGTCTCAAGCATCTATATTTTCCTAAGCAGTTACAATGATAATGATAATTTAAGAGTCTCTAACATTAAGTTCATCAAATATTTCTCTCAAAAGAACATACCAACTCACCAATTGAGATTCATGTAAAATTAAGCCAAAACGTAACTGAAAACTAAATGTGCTTTTCAGTCTCCTTTTATGACCACAACATCTGCTTTTTTCAGGGGCATAACTTTCTCTCCCGCACAGATAACTTTAAGAGGAAACTAAATGACAACCATACCCATTACTAAAACTACCATCACCACCACCAACTCTTGTGCCAAAAATGTCACTTATCTAATCTGTACCATATGGCAGGCAGCTTACTAAAGCCAATGCAAATTTCTTTCACTCAAATGCTGTAAGTGTTTTGGTGATTTCAACCTGGTGAAACACCATGCTATAATATCTTCACATAATTTTCTAGGTCTTTAATTGAATAACTTGTGATAACAGTAGCTACTTTGTCAAATGCAAAATGGCTGGTAACCTTAAGAGTAATGCCACAAAAGGCTTTAGGGAACATTTGTGCTCTTCTGAAACTTCAACTTAGAAGTTTTTAATAATGTGGAATAATGTAAAAGACCACAAGTCTCTTACCTAATAGCTGGATGGTTAACCCTTGCCTATCAATGCTTCCATTTGTTAGTTCTGGGACCATGAGCAGATTATTTCTCTTAGCTTTTTTTTTTTTAATTCTCACTCAAGGATATGTTTTTACTGATTTTAGAAAAAAAGGGAGAAAGAGAGAGAGAGAAAGAGAGAGAAAGAGAGAGAGAGAGAGAGAGAGAGAGAGAGAGAGAGATCAATGAGAGAGAGAAACATCAATCGTTTGCCTCTGGTACACACCCCAACCAGAGATTGAACCTGCAACCTAGCTAGGTATGTACTCTGATCAGGAATGGGACCCGATTTTGATGTACGGCTCAATGCTCCAACAGAGCCATCTGGCCAGAGCAGTTTTCGATTCTTTATAATACTGATTTTCTGTAGACTCAGTTATATTAAGAATATTTTTGTTCCATTTCTACACTTCTCAAATAGCTTTGAGAAAAACGGTTTGGAAAAATATAGCAGAATTGAGTCCACCATTTAGCTTTCACTAGCAGGTGTATATTCTTGAGGAAGGAAGTATGTTTCTTCTTTCAGCTTTATTATTGTGTATGTACAAGAGATGAATACTAACTTACTCATAATGTTTACAATGGTTCAAAGCTAGAGGCAAATAGTAGTTAGGGGCATATTATTTCCCTTTTATTTTCTTTCCATTTGGCTTCCCTGAACCAGGCCATGGAAGTGGGAAGCTTTGCATGGGGGCATGTGGAGGCAGGAGGGACAGCCATCTGAATGCATCCCCTACACAGCATCATGAAGAAACGAAGAATGCAATGACATCGCAGTTGCAAATTCTCCCTGGAACCGAGTGGACAGGATCCTTCACTTTTGTGATCCTGAGTTTTACCATATGTAAAAGGTGCCTAGGCCTGGCTTCTACTCCAGAGTGCTGCTGCGTGCACCAAATGCAGAAATGGAAGAGAGACATCTCCCAAACGCAAGCACTACAGAAGGAGAAGGAACCACTAGCAATATATCTCCAGCAACTATCGCATTGCTCCTAGCAACTGGTGCCCAGAAAATAATGCGAAAATATAACCTCCACTGTGCATATTCATTTGTACCAAAATATTTTGGATTGTTCCCACAATGCTCTGTACTCCAACTGCCTTACACATTTTTATTATTTTCCCCCTCCGCATGCCACCTCTGCTGTGGGCAGTTCTAGTTCCTTCTCTTGCCCAATATACGTGTTCCAGCCACTTCCCCCACCAGGATTGGTGTCTTTCTCTGAGCAGGAGACAATTTCTAGTCTGGTCTGTGCTCACACATAACCTAATTGGCCTTCCTTCCCTCTGGACTTCTCTACCACTTCGAATCTTCATCACATAAATAAGCACTTAATTATATGTTAAAAGTATAATGAAGAAATGCATCCAGACCCCCCCCCCCCAAAAAAAAGAAGATTTATTTTAGTGACAGAACAAGTGAGAAAAAGAGAGGAAAAGTGATTTCTATTAAGTGGGGCCTACTAACCAGAAACAGGCCAATCAACCATGCGATTTGTATTTCTGCTTCCTTCTCATTTCCTGAGGGCACGTGTATATGCTGCTCCCTTGGTGATGCCAAGTAGCGAGTAGCCATAAATCATGAGTGACGTGCTGAAGCCAAGCCTTTTAGGGGGCGGAAGAGTGACTGGAGGATTATTTTCAGCAGTATCCACAAAATAAGGATACTATTGAGAAAAATCTAGAAAAAAAGGGGATATCTTTGTCAGATAATATTTTAGCATATGTTGTTCAGGAAAATACCAATACATGTTTAGTATCTGAGATAATTTGACTGGGATAAATAACTGCTGACATAGTTTTTGTTTTCTAAATATTTCTTCTGTATATATAACTAAGACTAAAAATCTAAAATATTTTTTAAAAGTAAACATAATGTAATTTAAACATCCTAGTTATTTATTCCACTATTTGAGAAGTAGTCTAATATATTGAAAAACTGTGGATTTTGAAATGCTAACTTTTGTATTTATTAGTTTTCTGACTGAAAGTAAAAATTCAATTTTGCTAAATTTAAACTTCTTTGCTATAAAATAGAAATAATAACGACCAACACATTATTAATGAGAACTGGCATGGAGAAGCAATGAAAAACAGCTTATGCTATCTGGTGCTTCAGTAAGTGTCTAACATGTTAGTGACTCCTTCCTTCTCATTGTTGGGATTCTAACGTATTTATCTTAATGATGCAGCTCATACAAGATGAAAAAATCCTAACATTGTAGAACTTATTATTAGAATTAATTATTTGGAATTGCTATTAGATTCTGAAACATTATTTTTTTATTATAACTGACCACTTATTTAGCAATAAAAATGATTTAATCATTTATAGCTCATCCACAATGTAAAAGAGATATCACAAAATAATAGTAAGAAAGTGCTCTCTAAAGATACATAAACTATAAAATGCAAAGACATTTTAATCTGTTCTGTGAAAGTATGACCCAAGAAATAGTCATATAACACCCTGACATCCATCAGATTCTAAGTTACACACACACACACACACACACACACACACACACACCACATATCCCTGCTACCTATGATATACACAAAAAGAAAACTCATTAGGTGTAAATTTTAAACAAATGGTTATCAGTGGACACTGAGTTATCAATGTTTCCACTGGAAATTGTTTAAGTGAAAAAGCATATCAATATAGAACTGCAATTATGTATAGAGTGCTAAGAACAGATACTTTTTATTTATTTATTTATATTTTAAATATATATTTTATTGATTTTTTACAGAGAGGAAGGGAGAGGGATAGAGAGCCAGAAACATCGATGAGAGAGAAACATCGATCAGCTGCCTCCTGCACACCGCCTACTGGGGATGTGCCCGCAACCAGGGTACATGCCCTTGACTGGAGTTGAACCTGGGACCCTTCAGTCCGCAGGCTGACGCTCCTTCCACTGAGCCAAACCAGTCAGGGCAAGAACAGATACTTTTTAATTAAACTTTTCAGTGAGAAATTATAAATTCACATACAAGTGTAGGAAATAATGCAGAGATAATCCCCTAATCTTTTCCAAGTTTTCTCCAGTGGTAATATGTTAAAAAAGAAAAAAAAAACTACTATAAAATATCAAAACTAAGGCATTGACATTGATACAGTTAAGATACAAAACATTTCCATCATCCTAAGAATCCCTCATGCTGCTCTTGTACAACCACACCCACTTCCATCCACCTCTGCACCATCCGTAACTCCTGCTGACCATCAATCTACTCTTCATTTCTGAAACGTTTATTGTGAGAATGTGGTATAAATGGTGTCCTACAACATATACCCTTTTCTTTTTCTCTCAGCATAATTCTCTGGAAATGTATGCAGATTTTTGTCTGCATCAATTCTTTCTTTCTTTTATTGCCAAGTAGTAGCCATGCCGTGATGTATCACAGTTTGCTTAGCCATTCACCCACCGGACGGCTTGTGAACTGTTTCCAGGTTGGGACTGTTATAAATGGAGCTGCTACAAACATTCTTGCATTAACTTTTGTGTGAACACAAGACTTAAATTCTTTGGATAAATGCCCAATAATGAAATTACTGCATCATGTGTAGTGTTTAGTTTTTTTAAGAAATCTTCAGACTGTTTTCCAGAGTGGTTATATCATTTTACATTACCGCCAGAAATGTATGAATGATTCATTTTCTCTACATCATTGCTAGCATTGATGTTGTCAGGGTATTTTATTTCAGCCATTCTGATAAGTGTATTGTGATATCTCATTGTGTGTTTAATTGGCATATCCCAATGGCTAATGATGGTGAACATCTTTTCATGTGCTTGTCTTTTTTTTTATACTCTTTTGCAAAATCTATCTCTGTTTTTGCCCATTTTCTAATTGGACTGTTGTTTTTCTGTTAAGTAAGGAGTTATTTTTTTAGAGTTCTTTATGCATATGAGATACTGGTCCTTCGTTAGCTATGTGGTCTGCAAATATTTTCTTACGGTCCACAGATGTTCTTTTATTTCTCTTACTGGAGGTTTTCACAGAGAAAATATTTTTAATGTTGATGAAGTTCAGTGTTTTTTTTTTTTTAATGTTTCCTTTTATGGAATATCTCTTTGGTATAAAGTCTGAGAGCCCTGCCTAGTCTTATACTAAAGATTTTCTCCTAGGTTTTTGTCTAAATGTTTTATAGTTTTCTCTTTTGTACCTATGTCTATGATTCACCTTGAGTTATTATTTGTATAAAATAGGAAACTGAAGTCAGAGTTCATTTTTCCATCATACATATTCAATTACCCCAGCACCACTTGTTGAAGGGCTACCATTCCTCCATTGAGTTGCTTTGCATCTTTGCCAACAATATGCCTTTTAAGCATCTTTGGGTGGGTCTATTTCTAGAAGTTCTGTTTTTCCCCCCATTGATCTGTGTGTCTGTTACTCTGTTAATGCCACTCAGTCTTGATTACTGTAGTTATATAGTATTCTATGTAATAAATGGATAGATTCTCACTTTATTCCTTTTAAAAAAAAATATTGGCTACTCTAGTCCTTTGCTTTGCCATATAAATGTTATAACCATCTGTCTTTATCTAAGGAATTACATTGAAATGATATATCAATTTTGGGAGAATTGGCATTTTAACTATGTTGAGTCTTCCAATGAGCATGAACATGGTATGCCTTTCCATTTACTTAGATCATTTCTTTCTTCCATCGAGTTTTCAGCATGTAAGCCCTGAACATGCTTTTATGCTTAAGTACTATTTTCCTTTCAGGAGTCTGGATTCTGGCCAATATTCTATATGTGACTTTTGTGACCTCACCATAGGCTATTCCACAGCTTTCCTTGGCAGGTCTCATAGGGGAAAGCTGCCCTCCTCGTACCAGACAATACAGAACCAGAACATTGCTGCCTCTGAAGGCCACTGGTCCAGACACCTTCCTACACATCCACATTCCTAGTCCAGGTATCTTCCCGAGAGGCCTCTAATTTAGGGCCGTGGGTGAGGCCTTTCGTTGGCTCCTTTGCCAAAACCTCCTGATCAGAGCAGGTGGGGGAACTTGAAGTTTTCCTCCACTTGGACTCAGTATTCAGTTCGTCACTTCCCCATTACCTTGCCCCCAGTCTGCAGGTTCATCAAGCAGCAGGGACCTTTTGTTCAAGACTCTCAGAAATGAGCGTCCCCCCCACCCTGTGCGCTCCCCTCCCCCCATGTGTGCTGGTAAAACTGCCCCTGAGGGCCCCCCCCACCCCCCACCCCCCGCAGGACAATGAAACAGGAGGGGAGTGCACTTTGCCCCATTTAGTCTCTTGATTAAAGCTATCACAGTCCATGATGAGGGCTTGGCTCTTGCTTTTGTTTTTGGATTGCTGCTGTTATCAACTTGTTGCTTTAATGGACCATCCAACACACCTGGTGTTCGGGTCCCTCTGACTGAGCTAAGTTTCTAACACCTTCTGTTTTCCTCTTTATCCCCTCTGGTGATTGTAGATGGCATTATTTTATTAATTTTGTTGTTCATACTCTTTTGGCTAGCAGATAGAAATATACTTTTTTATGTATGTTCATCTTGAATCCCAGATGGCTATCATATCATCTGTAAATAAGACAGTTATACTTCTTCATTTTCCAAGCTGTATGATTTAATTTTCTCTTTATGCCGTATTTCATTGGCTCGAACTCCCAGCAGAATATTGGAAAGGATGGTGAGAGTGGACACCTTTGCCTTGTTGCCGACTGAGGAAGAGAGTACTCAGATTTCACTCTTAAGGATAACGTGAGCTGCAGCCGTGTATGTGTAAGTGCTCTCTATCATGTTGAGGACATTTCCCTATATTATCATTTGAGAGGTTTTTTATCATTCATGGTTGCTGAGTTTTGACAAATGCTTTTTCCTGTATTTATTGATACAATAAAGATTTCTTTTTTTCTTTTCAGCCTGTTAATTGAGTGGCTTACATTGATTGATTTTTCAAATATGGAATTAGACTTGTTTTTCTGGAACAAATCTCACTTGATCATGGTGTATAATTCTTTCTATATTTGAATTGCATGTGCTAATAGTTTATTAAATTTGGTCCAGGTTATGGTTGTATATGCTCTTTGAGCACTTAAAGATAATGTGTATTTTGTTATTGTTGGGTAGAGTGTTTTATAAATAATGATTAGATCCTGTAACTGAGGCTGCTGTTGAATATATATTCTTGCTTATCTCTCCCTAGTTGCTCTATGAAATGGTGAGTGGGCACTGAAACCTTTAATCACAGATTTTGTATTTTTCTGTAAATCTGTCAGTTTGGTTCACATATTTTCAAGCTCTATTGTTCGATACACACCTATCTGGAATTGCTGTGTGGGTTAGCCCTCTTATAAAATGCCTCTTTCTCTGTAATTTTTGCTCTAAAGTCTACTTTATATGATATTAATATGTTAGTTCTGCTTTCCTTTGATTATCATTTAAACAAAATACATTTTTCTATCCTTTCAATCCAATCATATTATATCATATTTTAATAGCATTTGTATATATAGTATAGAGCTAAGCAATATATTTTATCTACTTTTTTAATACCTATATTTTAGTTGATATATTGAGATCATTTATATTTTATGTAATTATTTACCTCTTAGGGTTGAAATTTGTTGTTTTATTTTTATTATTTTTAAATATATATTTATTGATTTCAGAGAGGAAGGAAGAGGGAGAAACATCAATGATGACAGAGAATCACTGATTGGCTGCTTCCTGCATGCCCCACACTGGGGATTGAGCCTGTAACCTGGGCATGTGGCCTGACTGGGAATCAAACTTTGACCTCCTGGTTCATAGGTGGATGCTCAACCACTGAGCCACTACAACCAGGCTCATGTTATTTCTTGTTTTTTATTTGTTCTCTCTGATGTTTGTTTCTCTATTTTCTTTTCCTTAACTCTGAGTGGGTACTATGTCATATATACATATCACAATCTACAAGCATCATAATTTTACCAGTTCATGTGAAGTACAGAAATATTGCCTCTCTTTATGTTCCTTTACCCTCTGATGTTAATATTTTAATTATTTAAATATTTTCTGTACATGCATTTATTTATATTTTTAAAATATATTTTATTGATTTTTTTACAGAGAGGAAGGGAGAGGGATAGAGAGCCAGAAACATCGATGAGAGAGAAACATTGATCAGCTGCCTCCTGCACACTCCCTACCAGGGATGTGTCCACAACCAAGGTACATGCCCTTGACCGGAATCGAACCTGGGACCCTTGAGTCCACAGGCCAAGGCTCTATCCACTGAGCCAAACCGGTTAGGGCTATACATGCATTTAAAACCATATCAGACAATGTTATGATTTTTACTTTTATCATCTATACTAATAATAGAGGAATATGCAAATTGTCAAGGACTCCATCAGAGTAACAGTAATGATCAAATAGCAGGCTGCTTGGGGTGACCAGGCTAGCAGGGGGATTAGTGAGGGACGACCGAACAACTGAACAGCAGTCTGTGTGGGGCAACCAGGCCAGTGGGGCGGGGGGGGGGGCAGTTGGGGGAAACAAGCCTGCAGGGGAGGGCAATTGGGTGCGACCAGGCCGGTAGGGGAGGAAAGTTGGGTGTGACCAGGCTGGCGGGGGGGGGGGGGGGGGAGTTAGGGATAACCAGGCTGGTAGGGGAGGAAAGTTGGGGGCAATCAGGCTGGCAGGGGAGCAGTTAGGGACAATCAGGCAGGCAGGCAGACAGGTGAGTGGTTAGGAGC
Organism: Myotis myotis; assembly: GCF_014108235.1. Taxonomy (NCBI): domain Eukaryota; kingdom Metazoa; phylum Chordata; class Mammalia; order Chiroptera; family Vespertilionidae; genus Myotis; species Myotis myotis. The sequence goes on from NW_023416327.1 coordinate 4,932,879, forward strand.
CAGCAGTCCCAGATTGTGAGAGGGATGTCCGACTGCTGGTTTAGGCCCAATCCCTGTGGGTGGGATTGGCCTAAACTGGCAGTTGAACATCCCCCAGGGAGTCCCAGATTGGAGAGGGCACAGGACGGGCTGAAGGACACCGCCCCCCCCCCTCATGAATTTTGTGCACTAGGCCTCTAGTAACATATAATTTAGAAAACTCATCAACAAGAAAGTCTAATGTATTTTCCATATAGTCACTCACTGTTTTCTTTCATCTTCCTAATATTCAGAGATGTCTTTTAAAAAATGATGTGTGTCCTATTTGAAGGATATCAGGTAGCCATTTTTTATGACATCTCCCTCAACATATTCTCTTAGTTTTTCATCATTTGAGATTGCCTTAATTATTTTTAATTCCTGAAGGACATTTTGCTGGGTATAGCATTTGGGTTGACAGCTCTTCACATTTAGCGCCTTGGAAATAGTTTACCACTTCCTCCTGACATCCATAGTTTTTAATGATAAATCTTCTGTCATTCTAATAGTTTTTTCTCCTATAGATGTGTGGTTTTCATTTGACTATTTTCAATATATATATATTTTATTTTTTGTTAGCTTTCAGAAGTTGAATTATATGTCCTGGTACAGGCCTCATTTTGGATTTGCTTAGCTTTTTGAATCTGCATGCTTATTTGTCTTAGCAAATTTGAGAAGGTTATTTTCATTATTCACTAAAGTACTTTTCAGTCCCTACTTCTTCTTCTTCTGGAACTCTGGTGATACTTATGTTAGACCTTTAGTTAAAATCACACATGTCAATGAAGTTCTGGTTATTTATTATCAAGTCTGCTTTCTCTATTGTTTGGATTTGATACCTTCTATTATTTTATAATTTGGTTCACTGTCCCTCCACCCTGTTGTTGAGCCCATCACATGGTATTTTCCTGTTCTAAAATTTCAAAATTTCCTCCTCCTCCTTCTTGCTGCAGCTTCTTTATCTTATTCTGTTTTTCTGAGAATTTCTATTTGCTGAAGTCTATATATATATATATATATACATATATATATATATGTATATATATATATATATTCATTTTAAAACATGTTCATAATTGCTTGTTTTAGTATTTTGATCATAATTGCTTAACAAAATAAGGATAACATTAACATCTCTATTATCTCAATGTTGGCACCTATTGATTATATTTTTTCATTCTGTTTGAGATCTTTTGGATTCTTGTTATGACAATTAAAATTTAGATATTTTCCTATTGTGCTATGAGACTGAATCTTATATAGAACTGCTTTACTAGTTTTTACTGACATCACTGTAGTGGGGAGAGGGGTACTGTCTTATGTCTTTCAGGTGGAAGTAGAAGCCAGTGTTTCTCTATTTGACATCTGTTGGCTCCGGAGGTAGGAAGATGACTTTTTACTGTTTGGTGGGGTGGAGTGGTATTTCTGAATCCCTCCGTAATCTCTTCTATCATTAAGATAGGGATTACCTTGTTACAGCTGGGGATGGAGAAAGTCATGACTCTATTTGTTATCCTATGTCACCACCCACTGAGGAGAGGCGAGGTGTCTTTTTACTGTTGGAAGGAGAGGGAAGTTCATATGTCACCTGTGGTCTCCGCTGTCACCATGGAGAGAGAGGGTGGCCTCATTACTGATTGGTTGGGATGAATGTCACTGTTTCCTACCTAGCCTTCTGTGACACCAACCCTGTTGGTAAATCAGGCCATTATTATCATCATGAGATGGTAGTCTAGGGCCTCCATCTGTCTTTTGTTGGCATAGGAGTAGGGTTACAGTTTATTCTGCAGTGTTCATCTGATTCTGAGTGGTTATTTTGCAACACTCTTTTGTCTTGCTAGTCTTCTCCTTTCCTGGTCCCTTGGTTAGAGATAGGTAATCTTTTGTTGGGACATATTTTTACTGTTCTTTCTGGATTTCAGGGTTGCTGGGAACTTCAGCTCCTTGTCTAGGAAATACGTAGCAAAAAGAAAATCCAGAGATTTTGATCACTAAGTCTCTCCTCTGGTCCTGAGGTCAGTACATTGTCTGCCTTTTTTTTCTTCACCTTTCAGTATATTTTTAAGTTTGTTTACCATATACTGTCCAGGATTTTTAGCTGTACTTAAAAGTATCTCTACTCCATCTTTCTGGAAATCAAAGTCAAGGCATATATTTAAACAAGGGAAATATGGTTCCTTTCACTGGAAGACACATATTTAGTTAGGAAGACATAATGTATACATTTGTAACATTATAAAAGCCCACTGGAATCATGCAGTATATACTCACTGTATCCAGTGACACTTTACCAGAATTCCCTCTGAGTTATTGCATGTAGTAGAAGATTGCCCATTTTTGTTGCTATATAGAATTTTACTGTATGATTTCACCATAAATTACTATTCATTTTGCTGTTAACATTTGGTTTAATTTTATGTTTTGACTAGAATAATGGTGTTATGTGATATGTAATATTTTCACATTTTTTTTTATTGTGAATACTTGTATACTTTTCTATTAGGTATACAGTAGGTCCTTGGTTTACGTCGGAGATCTGTTCCTACGGCCATCATAACGCAATTTTCTCTGTAAGTCAGAACCCACCTACATAAGCACCTACGTCACTCACATGGAGCACATACACAGCAATAATGAAGTGAAACAGTAAAAAAAATTAAAAGAAAGATAACAATTCCTGGCCTTTATTTGTGGTAGATAAATAATAAAAAACATAAAGCACATATGTACATACGTTGAAATGATAGAACTTTTTTTTTTTAAGAAATAAATGGGAGATGGTGACTTATCCATGAAACGATGTATGTTGAGTCCAATATAACCCAAGGGCTGTCTGTATACCTAAGACTGGAGTTGCTTTACATAAAGTATTAATATGTTAAACTTTAATAAATACTGCCAAATACTTCCCTAATGATTGTACCAATTTATAGTCTTATCAATAATATTTGGGAGTTCTGTTTTTCCCCCCAATTTTGCCAACACATGGTATTGTCAGCCCTTTTCATTTCAACCACACTGCAAATTATCTTCTAATTCATTGGGCATTCCTCTGCTGATTAAGTAAATTTATCACCTTTTAATATTCCACAGGAAAATAAAAGCAAACCAAAGAAAAGCTATATTAAGAAACTGAGGAACTCTTATTCAGTAGACATAGTAAGTAAACATGCCCATTGAGTGGAATCTAATGCCATTAATCCACTTTGTGGGAGTTTTGGGTTAATTGAGTTATGAGTTATTATCTGTATCCTTTTATTTTTATTTATTTATTTTTTATATATTTTATTGATTTTTTACAGAGAGAAAGGTAGTGGGATAGAGAGTTAGAAACATAGATGAGAGAGAAACATCAACCAGCCGTCTCCTGCACACATCCTACTGGGGATGTGCCCGCAAAAGGTACATGCCCTTGACCGGAATCAAACCTGGGACCCTTCAGTCTGCAGGCAGAAGCTCTATTCACTGAGCCAAACCAGTTTGGCTTATCTGTATCCTTTTAAGTCCTTGGAGATGGTTGCTCTTATTTTAAGAAGTTACGGCAGAGGATGAGGTATCTCCTCAGATAATTTCCGATGTACATTTCTCAGGAGAGAGATTGAAACTGAAGTTGTAAAGTGAGATACAGGCAGGTAGATACAGGCTCACTCACTCTCTGTCTCAGACCTAGAGAATACATATATTTATTGTGCTCCTACTAGGAATAGGTACTGGTCCAGATGCTGGAACCACAGTGTGGAGTAAGACAGATGAATTTCTAACCTAATGAGAATTGATATTGTGTATTATATTATACTATTGTATGAAGCAGTTTTTTCTATATGCAGTTTACCTCCTGTTTCTTTTGCTTTGGCTTGCTCTCTGCTCTTAGTCTGTTCATACTCAAATCTTCTTGCCCGGTCTTGTCTAATCTAAGGGAAAATAAGGAAAATTAATTTGCACTCACAGGCTCAGAGCACTTTTCCTTTGAAGTTGTCAAAAGCCTCAAGACTTACTGATTGATTTTCACTCACTCCCAGCAAGTGAAAAAGCAACTCTAGGTGCTACCTAAGAGATTTAGCCGGCCTTCACAAAATGGTCTTCTGTCCACTGAAACCATGGGTTGTCTGGGTTAGTTTGCTTGTTTTCAGGGAAAGGAAAGACTAGATTTTACTCAGGCTAAATATTAGCTACCACACTTGTAGGATCAGTGTCAGGAACATAAAACTTAGATGATAACCAGGATTTTGTCTAAGTATTAAGAAAAAAAAGGGGATATTTTTGTTTTTGTTTCTGCTGCTAAAATAAAGTGCTGAAGAGGAGATTACTAACTTGATATGCACAAATAGACTTTGTTGCACTTGAAATATATGCAGTTTTTATGTGTGAGTATAGTGTATGTCCATGCATTTATGATTGAATATGTGCATGACGAGGTGTGCTGAGGCTCTTAGGGATATTTGCATTTTAGCATTCTCTAATGAGGGGTTGGCAAACTTTTTCCTTAAAGGGTAAGCTAGTAAACATTTAAGTTTTACAGGTCACAGGGTCTCTGTTGCATCTACTCAACTCTGCTATTGTTGCACAACGCAGCCATAGTCAATATGTAAATGATGAGTGTGACTGTTCCAATAAAATTTTATTTATGGACACTGAAATTTAAATTTCATGAAATTTTTATGTCAAAATATTATTCATCTTTTGCTTTTTAAACCCTATTTAAAGATATTAAAACCATACTTAGCTCTTGGGACGTACAAAAAGCAGATAGCAGGCCAAATTTCGCCTGTAGTTTGCCAATTTTTGATTTAATTAACAGCAATGGACACCTGGAAATCATCTCCAGGCACCATCACAGATGTCAGCTTTTGCCTTTCTGGACCTTCTCTTCCCCTTGAGCCAGCCTAGATGAGGGCTGGGCCCACCAAGAACAGGAGCTGGGGTTATTAGTCTTCCTGCAGGGTTAGCTGTGTCTTAGCTTCCCCAATTCCTTAAGAACTTGTACAATTTGTGGAATTACTTTTTTTTTCTTTCCAGAGATGTCTTGGACCATGAATGAGTTTTGTTTTTGTTTTTTAAAATATATTTTTATTGATTTCCAAGAGAAAGGGAGAGGAAGAGAGAAATAGAAACATCCATGATGAGAAAGAATCATTGATCCACTGCTCCTGCACTCCCCACACTGGGGATGGAGCCTGCAACCTGGGCATGTGCCCTGATGCAATCAAACCGTGATCTCCTAGTTCATAGGTCAATGCTCAACCACTGAGCCATACCAGCCTGGCAATGTATTAGTTTTTCAATGGGATTTTGAAAGGGATTTCAGAAATAGACAACCAGTGAAGAAAAGACTGAATAATCTTTTGATTAAGCTGGAAAGATAGTTTGCAATTTTTAATAGCTAGGAACAAAATATCCTGATATCTTTTCTGACATAGTCTAGCCTATTTTGAAGGGTCAACAAAAATTGGATCCAGTTTACGTATGTACAATTTACAATAAAATAATAGAGGAAGCAGGTCCTAACAGTTTTTTTTGTACTTTCTCCACACCAGCAAAAGCTTCAATATTGATTGCTTTTCAATATCCTGAGAGTTTGTTTTATGTGTGTGCTATTGTTTACAGAGCTAAAAGTTCTGGTGACATTCAGTAACTATTCCGTTGATCCCTTGAAGATTTTCTGAGGTAAGAGGGTGCCTCTGTGATTCCTCCGTCAGCCTCCCAAGACCCCTACTGCCTCTAGTGCAGTATCTCTAAACTGCTGCACACAGGAATCTCCTGTGGACATTGAAGTATGCAGATACTTGGGCCCCATTCAAGGGGTTTCTATTTAGTGAGTGTGCAGTGGTTCAATCAGTCGTCACAGATTTAAATCTCCTCCTTTCACTTTCTCAGCACATTTGACACTTGCACTTACATCACCATTCAAGTGGAATCCTTAACACATCTCTAAACTGCTCATCAGCTCCTTCCCCCACCTTTCTTTGTGTCTTTTCTTCTTCCCTTCAAGATGTTCACAATTGGGGGAAAAACTAAGATACATTCATTTATTGAACCAATATTTAACAAGAATGTAATATGTACCTGCTAGTATGGTAAAGGCTAATTTTATTAAGATGAATGTAAGACACATGGACCCTGATCCCAACAGGTTCACATAAATAAATATCTAATTACAAATTTCAACCAGTCTCATGAAGAAAAGGCATAGTGCACTGCAGATCAACTGATTAAAATAGATAAAAAGGAAAGACTACCCTGAAACAGTTAACATGATCTAAACTTGATCTTAAGGCTGAATTATAATTAGCGAGGCAGTGATGGGAGGAAGGTGAGGCATCTACAAAGAGGAAGAATTGAGACAGAAATGAACTTGAGCTGTTGAAGAAATTGAAAGAAAAATAGCAAGATCAAAGCATAGTACATGAAAAATAGAGAAGTGCAGACCAAGTCTGGAAGAGAGAAGGGCTATTTTAGATGCTCTTCATGCAGTGGGAAGTCATTTAATAATTTTAGTAAAGTATTAACACAATGAGTCTGGGTTTGAAACGACTCCTCAGATTGCTGTGATTAGAATGGTGAAGAAGTCAGCAAAGGGGGGCGGGAGAGAGAGCAGTAGGGCATGAACCAAGGGCTTATGGATGATAAGACCTTAGCCTTGCTCTCAGGGAACTCGCCATCTGGTAAAGGTGAATTTCAGTATACTGTGGTATGAGTGAGAAAAGGCCTGGCTAAGGGTGGTAAGGTAGAGCGTCCCAGGTGGTGGAAATGGAGCACTCAAATTGTAAGAGAAATCAAGGAACTAACAAAAAGATTGGGAGACACAGTTTAATACTAAGCATTTGGCATTTAATATTTATAAACACACTCATTTATTTTCTCATACTTTGATACACATTTATTGAGTTCCTACTGTGTGCTAAACAAACGCCAAGTTCTTGGTTTATTTTATTTTATTTTCTCTCACAGAGGTCATTTCACTTCAAATGGCATTCTGAACTTCTGCTTTACAAATATCTTTGGGGAGTGACAGGAGCCAGATGGAGATCAATAGCGGGGGGAGGTGGGGAGGAAGGGAGGGAACATCTGTAATACTTTCAATAATAAAGATAAATTTTAAAAAGACACCATTCTTTCATTTTCCCTCTTTGCTGCTTGTCTGTGGAAATGATGCCCTCACTCTGACTTATATGCATCCAGGTACTAAACAAGTACCTCTCGGTGTGGCCAGGGTCCATGTGGACAGTTAAAGGACATCCAAGAGAAGGAGCATTTTCAATTGAGAACCACCTATAGGTTGTAATACAATAATACTGTCATCATTTTTATTTGAAATCTTCCTACTATAGAATATTGTAACTTCCTGCAGACAAAAGGAAAAATGTCTTACAGACAAAAGGGAAATTAAAAGTATGTAAATGTATCACTATTTCAAAAGTAAAGTGTTAGATGTTTAAAATTGTTGAAGGAATGACAAAGGAAAAAATAGTGTCAAAATCAGATATTGAAAACTGGCTAAAATTGATAGCAGACTTGTGTTTTGAAGATAATTTAAGGGACTGAAACCTTTCTCTGTGACTCTTAGTGTGTTGTCCAAGGACAATGACTCATTTCCTAAGACATAAGTAACCTTAATTGACTGTGATTTTGTATGAAGTAGCTCAAACTAGAACCTTGTTAGAGCATTCATGCTAATTACCTATAAGTGTGAAAAGATTATTACAGTAAATAATTGTGGTAGCTTCAATTTTGCACTTTTTGTCATTTAGCATTTTTTTCTTACATGTTGTGGGCAGAAATTAAGATTTATAGATTATTATAGTAACAAATCAAGGTATTCAGACCAAGAGAAAATTAAACTATAAGTTGTTACCAAACATGACAACCTAAAAAAACTAATATTTTAGTGATAGCTTTTAAACAGAGAAATAACATTTGGTATTCTATGCTTAAAATCAATATATAATTGTTGTTTAATACCAATATATTTCAACTTGCCATTTTACCCAGAAAAATGTAACAGTCGGTTAATTTGACCTTTTAGTTTGGTAGGGAAGATTGCCAGATTTGGTGAGAGAGGAGTGAGCTGTGTCAGCCTTAAGAAGGCTGCAAACCCTACAGACCTTACACTTTTGAGGGGCTCTCTTTTCCATATGAAAGATTCAGTTCACTTGCTTGTAAATAAATACCTTACATGAGCTATGAAGGCTACTGGTTTGGCTAGAAATGTTTCCTACTAGAGCTTTTTAGATTAGAATAATAAAAATTTTAATTATGTCAACAAAAACAATTAAGCAAAATGGTTGATAAACAAAAAATCTAAAGGTAAGAGTTACATATAATATCAAAGCAGATAATTAATATCTGAACAATAGATTATTATTATTCATTCTCCTTTTACTATCTATCATGTTAATTAATTAATCCTGGCAGATTTTCTTTAGAACCAACAAAATATGAATCACTGATTCTCAAACTGATTCTCATGTGCATCCTTAGAAAATAATATGTCTTATGTCCATTTTAATACAATTGCTTTAAAATGCTTTAAAGAAAATTAAGTCTGACATTTTTACCTGCAGTTATATATATTTTCAACTATGCCTTTAATATTTGTATACATTACATCCCTTAGATTTCTAAAAAGTAAATAAAAACCCAGCCGTCTGAGTATGAAGAGTGGACAACCCATTCTTAAGACGTTTAGACATTCTAGCCATTTTTATATCAAAATCAAACAATTCTAATGCTTAAAGCCAATGCCTTAAGTTGATCATCTTTCATTAGTTCAGTATTCCCTATGAAAGCATAAACATGTTGGGAGATCTCTATACTAAGCACAGGTGAGCTTCCGTGG